>NC_135225.1:15891184-16238684 GCF_052324685.1 Brachyhypopomus gauderio
TGAACCCCTCCCTTTAGTTATGCTGCTATAGTTTAACCTGCCGGAGCCACATGCTAATCACTGGCATGTGAGCTATGTATGTTTAAATCTATGGTTGTTTAAATTGATGTCCACACACTCAAACTGTATTGTATATTCTTTTTGCATTCTTCTAGCCAAGACGATTTCATGCAAGCACCTCCAAGCACCTAGGAGATGGTCTGGCTTGCCGGTGGATGTGCTGATGCCGGGGTTGGATGTGCCATTGCCGCAAGAGGACGTGCTGATGATAGCTCCTACCTGAGGCTCACCATCTGCAATGAAGGGACTGTGGCTACTTGGCCTGGGAATTAGAACCACAACTATAACTACAGAACTACTTTTGGACCACAAATACAGACATGTGCTAGCGGGCCGTCCAATGGAGGATGGGTTCCCTTTTGAGTCTTGGTCCTCCCGAGGTTTGTTCCTAATCCCCACCATCATAAGGAGTGATAGCACTGTCCATATTTTATTTTATTTTTTACAGATACAGCTACTGAACAGTAGATGATTTAAAGGGGTGAAATGTTACTAAAGTTCTGAAAAGAAAGGTGCTACAAGATATAGTCAAGGCCATGTCAAGTCCACCATACCGAATTTGTCATTCTGCACTGTTTCTCTTGGGCATAAGCCATTAATGCAGATAGGGCCCCATGGTGTTGGCATGGCTTCCCAAGGGCGATTTATGGCTATTTATGTCTTTCTACAGGCTTTGAAACAGGTAGTACTGGGTTTTTTTTTTTAAGTTAGATTCATAACAGATTTTCCCTTTGTTAAAAGCATACTTTAATTATCTCTGTTTTATGCCATGCCTTTTTTGTATGAACACAGTAAAAAAAAAAAAAAAAAAAAAAAAAAACTAAAAATTTCAATTCCAAAAGAATGGCTGGGCCACATCCATTTTTGCATTAATCAGATATCCAGAAACAGTTGTGGAATATGCTGTAATATTCTTGAGAATATGGTCTGTGATCAAGAAAACACACAGGGAATGTGTGTGTGCTCTTGGACACTGCTGCTGTGGGCTCCTTAGTGGCCATACTCCAACATGGCCATCTGTTGCAGTGAGAGCTGGTGCTGCTGCCCTGGAGGAGATGGAGCAGCTCAGCAGGCCACAACAATACACCTCCACCACAGCACACTTGCAATTACCATTTCCACACCTTTCTACTGCCACCCTAGCTCCCTACAAGCTGTGACTAAAAGAGACAGAGAGAGGAAAAAAGTCAAAGAAAAAAAAACTGAGAATGCTCAAATCAATTCCCTCATCATCTAAATGTTTAAGAAAGACCAAAGAAAGAATGTGTGAGGCAGAATGTATTAAAATAGAGAGAAAGATTTGTTGTATTTAAATTCCATGTAGTTGTTTTCTATTCATTTATCCTAATTGATATTTTCAGTTGTTACTATCTATACAAGTAATACTAAGTGATATTCAGATACCCAATAAATGGCAAACTGCACTGTGATTTTCTGCTCTGCCCTAACCTGAATGGTGAAATCACTTCTTATAAAAAAATAATAAAATCACAGCTCACTGGAACACACAATTACACAAAGTTTGACTTCTTTGACAACATTATTGACCAAAACAATTTCAGAAAGAAGAAGGACAATTTGCCAATGTTTCAGAATGCTCCCAAGTCTATGTTACCTTCTGGTTCTGCCTTTTTAGCTAGTAGGCTGTAATAATTTAACTTAATGCCGGAGTTGCTACCACACTCCAGAAATGTTTATAATCTCATCTGTCCTGTATATGTCCTAATACAGAGCTAATTTTCCCTGTTTTATTTTCTCCACATGACTGTCCGCCTACTCGAGGAACACTGAGATGAGGAGAGACAAGCCTTTTCCAGAGATCCATCCTGGGCCGGCCACCTCCTGCCTAACCGGATATGCCTACACCAAGATGGACATTATTACATCTTTTCCTTTTCTTTTTATTCTTTCTGTCTAAATTGTTGTCGGTGGCATGGTGACCGGCGTCGGCCAGAAGAGGATGGGTTCCCCCCCTGAGTCTTGGTTCCTCAAGGTTTCTTCCACATGACCTTAGTTTTTCCTTGCCACTGTCACCCTTGGCTTGCTCACTGGGGGCTAGGACTCGGACACTTGTAAAGCTGCTTTGGGACAACAACTGTTATAAAAGCACTATATAAATAAAATTTGATTGATTGATTGATATTTAAAGTAGGGGTGGGACATGATAAAAAATAATCGAATTAATCAGAAGCTTTGTAATTAATTAATCAAAATTAATCGCATTTCAGTATTTAACATGAGAAATATGAATTTAAGTTTGAATGATGAATTAATCAATGAACATAATCATAAACTTCAACATTTTGTTTATTTCTCCACCAGTCTACTACACAGACCAATAGATGAGTGCAGAAAACGGAGCAAACAGTTTTCAGAATACTGGAAATTCTGACCAAAAATGTTTAATTTTGGGAGTTTTGCTCAGGATATTGGAAGAATAAGAATTGAAGTAAATCAGAAGGTGTTTTTTAATACCATTTTAGATTTCCCAGGCCTCTGCCACAGGCATCTCCATAGTGCCTAGAAGTGGTCTTCTGCATGCTCAAAACAAATGACTGGATCTTCCATTCATCATCTATAATATGAGCTGTCACACCAAGATAATTCTTGTTGCTAACAGAGGTCCAGTGATCCCCAGTCAGAGCCATTTGTGGCGCTCTTCACAATAACCTGTTTTACTTCCCTTTCTTCATCATACAGCTGCTGGATTTTCTTCGACATTGTCTTTCTGGACAGCAGTTCGTAACTTGCATCAGTTGACGCAATGTGTAGCGCTTATTGTAAGCCTTTATCTTCGACCACAGAGAGCGAACAACACTGCAAACAAGCCAACATAATAATGTGACGCGTCACGTTTAAACGCCTCCGCAGCTCGCGTGATGTGTGCGGAGTCGCACGCTACAGTCACTCGCGAAAGTTTAATCCAGTCTTATTTAAGTTTAATCAGTCTTAATGGTCCAATGAAGGTAATTTAAAAACCAGGACATTTCCTCACTTAAAAAACCCGGGACGCCCGGTACAGGATGTGAAATACGGGAGTCCCGGGAAATATGGACGTTTGGTCACATATCGTACTAGGAATACATTTAGCGTTGTTTTGCGTTGAGGTGGTAACGAAGGGTGGAAGTGCTCCTGTGATAAGCGAACTCATTCCTGCATAAAGTGCAAATAACACTATTTTTGTTTGTAGTTCCATTTGGAAGTTTCTTATATTTAAATTTCCCATCCACCAGCGTAGCCTCTTCAGTCATCTCCATCATGCTCATCTTATTGTGCGTCCATATAATCTGTATGTCTGGAACTCTTGCACTGAGAAACATTCCACGGTGCAAAAGTGTCTCATGCGTTAAAATGCGTACATTTTTTTAGTTCATTAATTTTCCTGTAATTAATTAATTGAAATTAACGCATTAAAGTCCCACCACTAATTTAAAGAAATATCAGCATCATTCATTTACAATAAAGCTACAAATTACAGAGTTTCCACCACTGTGTTCTGCTGTTAGAACTGTAGTTCTATTCCCAGGGTAGTCAATATCATGTAACTACTGATTCCAAATTACATCTTCTGTGGACGGGTTTCTGTGAGTCCACTTAAAACAAGTTTTACACTCCTTAAAATGTTTGAAATAAGTCACCTCATTTGTTTTTCGCTCATAGTGGGTTTGAAAGAATGTTCACTGAGACAGAAAGAGGAGGTAGAGCACGGTCTGCTAACCATTGGGGCTCAATTAGCTGAAATGCATACAGCTGCCCTCTGAAACCTCTGTTCTCTTCTTCCTTCACCATCCCCCTGACACACAGCCACCAACTGCTGAGAGAGAGATGCACCGATCATCATATGTAAAGGGCAGGGAGAGCACTACTGTGCTAGGCTGTGACACACAAGCTTAGCAACATCAGGGGAGAGGAAAAAACAGGAGGAGGGTAGGGGGGAGGGGGTATTATCGCCAGCCTAGACCAAATGCCCATGGACAACTATGTACCCTTCCAGACTGAGTGTGACAGTTTGCCTTCAAAGCAGACACTTACACTGTTCATGTAGGCAGACAGGTTTAAAATACTTTACTTCTACTATGAGACATGTCTGGATATATGAAGAAAGAGTAAATTGTTCAAGGTTTAAAAAAACAAAACAATCAAATGTGCTTTAATACTTCATATGTCAAGACGGAATGTTCTAGACCAACAGAGGAGAGGGAAAAGGAGTGAACCAAATGAAACGGACAACACAATATAGTGAAAAGGAGACAGAGATATCAACAAAAGGTTAAACCCGCGCCCTGAGAAATGATGGATGGGTCAGTGACAAATAAGGGTTGGTATGACGTCCAAATCACAAATATGCTTTAAACATGTTAAATACAACATGCTAGATGTTTGTTTAGATTTATGTTTGCATTTCTGTTGGTGCCATAGCATTTTATATGACATTTTTACCATTTTTAACCAAGAATCACAGTCACATTAAATTGTCAAATGGTATAACCACAAAAGCATGACAAGTATTAAATAATTCAGCCTTCTAGAAGCTGAAATGCATACAGCTGCTATAAGTGTACAGATGAAATAAGTGATTTATTATGAAATATAATTTCTAATTATACTTAAAATATTTTATTTCTAAACTAATGTGGATTTTTGGTGTACTGAGCAAGTCAATATGCCATAGACATTAATGTTTTCTCTCTAATCTTGGGTCAGTTGGTTTAAAATTATTCTAAACTTCATTTTTACAGTGTAGTACAGTGCTGAAATCATATGCATAGTAACTTTTTTGCAATATTAGATTTTTATGAGAAACATTGGTTACACCAATTGATATTTATCGGTTACACAAACACAAACTGAAAACAAGCAAACAAGCAATTGATAATTAAAAGTTGAATAAAAAGTTATGAAGTTAAGTGAATTAGGTGTTTTAATAAATGTAATCAATGCAATGTTTATGGGTTCCGGGAGGGCTTGCCCTTACGTGCTTGCGTCAGACGTAACGTAGGGAAAATAATCTGCTCAACACGGCCAGCGTTCCTTCAACTCAGAACAACTCAATCATTTCATTAAGAGAACTGCCATTCTGTCGTCATAATAATCAAGATAAACTAGGAGCTAAGGAATTAGGGCCACCAAGACTAAATTTAAACATCAAACAAGTGAAGTGTCCACAAAGGGAGGAAAAGAATATAACCGGGGATTTCGGCGAAACTGGTATGAAGGGAAAACGTGGCTAGTAGGCTGTGAAGTAGCTCGCGCCCTGTTCTGTTTTCTGCTCCATCCATAATGCTGTTGCCCATTTATATTCTAACACCTAAACTAAAATGCTGTGTGAGGAATACAGAAATTATTGTGAGTGGGAAAGATTCACTTTATTTAATTAATGGTAAATCTGGCCTCTCTCCATGTTTAAAGTTGTTTGTGAGGGCAAATTGAGAGATGACAATCTCAGTTAAATGTTCAGTCATTGTAGAGCTTTAACCAAGATGATATTTACAAGATATATCGGTGCACAAATACTGTACAGTCTATCATGTAAAGAGAAATATATATTTTTCTGATTATATTTTTATTGGTTAAGTAACTGTTATTTACCCACTGAAATGGTCACCTTGGATGTCATCCCAACAATTGCCCCCCTGAGATATTTGTCAGAGGCCGCCACTGCACTGCTCTATGTTTGCAGGTACTTTTCTGCACTACCCTCACATGGGTGGAGGGTGTCTGTGGTCTCTCTAAATTTGGCTGCACATAGTCATGATCAGCAACATACACTATGGGCTGTGGAGGACAATTAAAAGCTGTTCATCTGCTGTTGAATTCAGTAATAGAGGAGTAAGGTTCAAAACTTCAGCAAAGACCCTTTTCTTCTTCTCTTCTCTCTGTACTGCCTCTTTCCTCATCTGCACCTGTGTTTCCCTGGGCAGATCTGTGACTGGATGTTTGTGATCTTTCCCTGTCTCTCTCTTTGATAGCTAAAGTACAGAAGATGACTGAAATTGTTAGTGTAATGTCCAGGGCCTTAATTTGTCTTCTATTTTAACTTCAAACCGCTCAATAAAACTACCCTTTTAGGAGACCTACATCACTGATTTTACTTTCTCATGAAAAACTAGCAAGTGTATGTGAGTGTGTATGTAGTGTATCTTTGCCTTATTTTAACAAAGTAATTTGCCCTTGCAGCAGGATCCGCATTAACGCGCTCTGTGAGCCACTTTTTCTTTACTTGTAAGCAGCATCTATTAGAAGAGGGGAGAGTTTGTTGTTTGCATACTCAGGTTTCCACCTACATCTTGTTTGTGTGCACTATCCTAAAATGTGAAATTAAAAAACAGATGTCATTTAGAGATTTTATAATTCTTTTTAGACTACATTTCAAACTGCATATTATGGTATATTATAATTTTAATAATGACAATAATTGTAATAATTTTATTATTAATAATAGTACAAAAATAATACAAAAAACTACAAAAGTAGAAATATTGTCCATAAATTTATCAAATTTGTCTCATAAAGGAAATGGTGCAATAGTGTAACCCGGTTACTCCACAGGACATTTAAAATTGAAACCAAATTTTGCATGCATTATTGCGGACGACTATGAAAACACTTGACCTAGCTTTGAATATTTCAAACTATTTTTCATTTTAACTTGAATATTTTATGATGATCTATATTTATTAACATTTTACTGAGGTCATAGCCTACCACTTGACATGTATTTTAATCATACCTGACCATGACCTGAATCTGCTTTATTTTGTCAAATTTTACTGAGAGTTACTAATCTTGACTTGTGGCAGTTGGGGTCTTCAGAGGTCCTTCTGTTTGACATCACATACTGTTACATGATCTTCTGGCTCAAAATGGCTCCAAAAACGGTGATTACACCAGTAGACATACCAGAAGTTTGACTTGGCAGAATGATTCCCCATGTTAATGGAAATATTCAGAATTGCCATGTTTTTCTATTATTATTTGATATAAAAAATACTTGTTTAAGATTATACTAGTGTATTTCAGAGGCTGTTGAGAATGTCATTACACGTTTTATAAACAACTTATATTCTTGGTGCAGCATTTTTATGGTTACACCATTTAGACAATTTTGCTCTTTTTCTGTCAATATTCTCTCAGAACGTAATAAAATCAGGCATGTCAAGATAGGGGCCCAACGTTTATTTTTGTGTCTGTTGTCAGGAAGTACATAGGGTTTTAAAGATCAGACGTGGACCAAACAGTCACTTACTGCAAATGCTGTCGAGCAAAAGTTGTTGTGGCTGGTGGTAACGAGCAATCTGCTGCACCACCCAAAAAGCTAGCTTAAAATCCAGCCTCCTGGAGGTCCAAGACAACCAAGGCCTTTGACCCACTGGCTGCGCCCGAGCATGTATAATAAGGCTGGATTATACTTTTGCGAGTGACCATAGCACACGACTCCGCACACCTCGTGCGAACGGCGGAAGTTTGTAGACTTGCTGCGTCACATTCTTTGCAGTGTTCTCCGAAACGATATGTGGTAGTATAAAGAAACACCCCCCAAAAACAGGAGAATGAACATTTACCTGATGAATCTTAAATGTTGCATTGTAACTGTATTTCATTTAACAACAAATAGCTATCTGACTGAACAGTTCTCTTGTACAGTATTACGTTGTAATTCCAGGGTGAAAAATGAGAGAACGTAAAGACGTTAAGATTGGATGTTTTGAAAATAAAACTTGATGCGCAGCGACTGGCGGCAGGGTCTGTGCGGCAAAAATTCTGCAATTGCTGTGGCATACGAGGTGTCCACCGTCACGTCGCGAGGTCGTGCACCTCTCAATTTGCTCTAATTATATTAGCAGGGTTCATACACCTTAACAAGGTGGAATTCAAGCACTTGTACTGCACTTTCAAGGTACATTTTCAAAAATTTCCACCACCTTCAGCTTAATTCAGTTACTTATTTATACAAATACCCATATGGTCAAAATGATTCAAAATAATTAATTTTTATCACATTAAAAGAGATGGTACCATCTCCCCAGTATTCGACAACTATTATTTTTTATTTGTTTAAATATGGATATTTAATAAAGGGAAGATATTTGGGACTTTTCAGTACAATACAACCATTGACAAACAGCCATGTCTACTTTATGTCTACTTTAATACCTCTTATTTGTTATTAACAAACTGGTGTGCAATTTATAATATTACATGTAGCTGGTTCACATAAGTTGTATAAACCTACAGTTTTGATGTTGTCTGAATTTTTTTTTTTTATAAAACGTTTAGCATTTTTACTGCAACTGTCATGCTATATGATTCATTCACTACTTTACATGCAAATCTGTATTACATGTAATACTTAGATGGAGACACTTTTCTAACAGTCACATAGGGTACTCTTAACCACTCTACTGCAGTAATTCTTTTAGCAATCAATGCAGTTAACACATCATGCATGGGGGGAAAAAACGTCAAATAGCTTGAAACAGATATAATTTCGAAAAATACAGTGATATAGAATTTTGGTGATACCGTCCAGCACTATTTCCAAAGTAATTTATAGTTTTATTTAAGTTATTCAAACCTCAGAGACAGAAAAATGAGCGGCACAAAGAAAAAGAGAAGGAAAGGACAGAGGAGGAGTGACAAACATACAAGGGTCCATAATTCACACCAAGTAATTGGGCTTCAAAGAGGCTGACTAAATCAATCAAATCATGCAACTGTGTAAAAGCCAAGTGGGAAGCTATGAATGATTTCTGTACTTCAGAGAGAATATGCACACTTTTTTTCAAAGCACAACTTCCCTTTGTAATTCACTGAGGTCCAGTGTACAAGAATACAGGCACATCATTGCTACCTGTGACAAGAAGGAAACCATCTCAACAGCTTGGCTAGATTCTAGCCCTGAGTGAACTGAAAGTCTGTTTAACACAAGTTGTTAAATGCCTATTTTCATATTTTGACCATTACCGTTATGATGGTTTGATCCCATGTTCAAAGACACATTTGCAGACTCAGTTTTAACTATGATGGGGTATACAAGAGAAGGGAGTGATTTGATTCTAGTGTTTAAAATAGTGTATATAGTTGGGCTAATGTTCCAGTGGAATGAGCTGGAGTTTTGGTCAGAATTATCTTTTATAGCAGAAGGAAACAGCAATAACTTTCAGAGCAAAATGTAGGGGCCCCAAAAGAGATACGTGTTCACTGTGCCCGGCAGAAGCAGTCAAAGGTCCAATAGCTCAGAAGGTGCTGCCATTACATCTACAGTGAAGAAAATAAGTATTTGAACACACTGCAACTTTGGAAGTTCTCCTACTTAGAAATCATGGAGGGGCCAGAAATTTTCATCATAGGTGCATGTCCACTGTGAGAGACAATCTAAAAAAAATCGGGAAATCACAATCTTTGATTTATTTATATTTACATATGATTTTTTAAATCTATGATTTTTTTCAAATTTATTTGTTACTGCTGCAAATAAGTACAGGAGGTCCTCGGGTTACGTCAGTCCCGAGTTACGATGTTTCGTAGTTATAACACATCTCCCATTTACTGTATAAAGCCTTGTTTCGACTTAAGTAGTTTTGCGTCGTAAACGTTGTAACAAACTTATTACTGTTTATTCTTCCTGTTTCATTTCATTATTAAATGTATTTTATATGTGTTTTACTGTGCTAGAATAGGTGTTAGGATAGGATAAGTGCTTACAGTATGTTATTTACGTACAGTATGTATGTATGTTCCGACTTACACAGAAAATCGGTTTACGGAACGATGTAGGAACGGATCAACATCGTAAGTCAAGGAGCCCCTGTATTTGAACACCTGTGAAAATCAATGTTAATGTTTCGTACAGTAAGATACGGTTGATATGCTTTTTATGGAGCCACTCCTTGGCTATCCTGGCTGTGTGCTTGGAGTCATTGTCATGTTGAAAGAGCCAGCCACGACCCATCTTCAATGCTCTAACTGAGGGAAGTTGTTCCCTAAAATCTCGTAATACATGGCCCCAGACATCCTCTCCTTAATACAGTGCAGTCATCCTGTCCCATGTGCAGAAAAACACCCCCAAAGCATGATGCTTCCACCTCCATGCTTCACAGTAGAGATGGTGTTTCAGAGGTGGACCAACAGGTCTTTGTGGACCAGAATTTTTGCTGATTGGCATGTGTTCAAATACTTATTTGTAGCAGTACTTTTTTTAGATTATGTCTCTCACAGTGGACATGCACCTAAGATGAAAATTTCAGACCCCTCCATAATTTCAAAGTGGGAGAACTTGCAAAGTCACAGGGTGTTCAAATGCTTATTTTCCTCACTGTACATCTTGTGCATCATTTTCTATGATCATCTGTCCCTTATGAAAATTCTCATCTCTTCTATTTATTAATGTCTGATATATATTCAAGACTAAAAAGACATGCTGACAATATAAAATGTAATTATGTAACCAGTTCTTGACATTTCAAATTTTTAACATTTTCGTACCAAGCGTCAGTCAATGTGATACTCGCATATGTGCATGGTTCATATATTCAGTTGCCACTTGTGTCAAAATAGAGACTAGATTTTCAAACTAATTACTACACACTTTCTATAGTTACTAACTTTTATGAATTAATGTCATGTATTTAATTATCTATATGTTTGTCCTTCAGCTAACATGCCTGCTGGCATTGACACTCCAGACACTGACAGTCCAGCAACTATGGCCAAGTACTACAGAACCTTACAGTCTTTGTGTGAGAAGAAAAATCCAAACCATCTCTTGGCTCCTGGATTTGGAATTTGCAGCCAGAAGAGCATTCATTGACTCTGATTCTTGTCGCGAAGAGGACAAACAAGAAAATTTTTGAGGCATATCCTTGTTTCAAGGACATTGGACATGTAAGTCACAATGCAGTCAAATGTCTATTTTTTTATTGGATAGGTGATGGGGGGGCTTCAACATTCTGGACAAAGATAACATCCACTACATTGATGAGCTGAAGGGAAAATGGAAAAACCTCTGCCAGAAGGTAGTTTGTTGGTGCGTGGAAAAAGCTGCTGAAACCCTCAATGGGAATGGACAAAGGTAAACAATGATGTTTTGATGTTATTAGGATGGACATTAGGCAAGTTTATGTGGTAGTGTGTTGTCTTCTTTTCATTTATGGTGGCTGTCCCATTATTTGTATAACTTTTTTATACTTTAGCAGATGTCAACTGTTGATCAGATTTGACCTTGTATTATCTAACTCAGGGGTGGGCAATTAATTTTTTACAAGGGGCCACATGAAAAACCTGAATTGTGTCAGAGGGTCACACAAACAATAATGACGTCATCACAGTGGCTCCGCCCACTTCACGCAAACTTCCGCGAACGGTGGAGGCGTTTATACTTGCCGCGTCACATTCTGTGCAGTGTTCTCCGAAAAGATGTGTGTTGGTATAAAGAAACACCCCTCAAAAACAGGGGAAGGAACATTTACCTGACCAATTTTAATGTTGCTTTTTGTTTCAGATTTGAAAAGTGCTGGAATTTAGGCTAAATACTTGAAAATGTTTGAAATTGTAACTACTTCGTTTCACAACAAATAGCCATCTGAATGAACAGTTTTCTTGTATAACGTTAACAAATACGAGCCTCTTGTAATTCCAGGACGAAACATGAGAGAACGTGAAGACGTTAAGATTGGGCGTTTTGAAAATAAACAACAATTAAATAATGTGATAAAAAAGCGAATTATTTTGGATTAGTGTTGCACGGTATACCGATACTAGAGTAGTATCGTGATACTTCGTCACTAAAAACGGTACTATACCCCGTTTGCTTAGTATCGGTGCTATAGGACTAAGTGCGTTTTTTTTTAAGAGCAGTATTTCCAAAGAGTGCCACACAGGGGCAGTGTGCGCGTACAGCAGTGCAGCGCTTGCCTCCTCTCTGCAGAATAAGAAGAAACGGTGTACGATGGCTGATAATACAAGCAATATTGCGGACTGTCCTCAGCTTGTTGAAAAACTACACGCACTAAGCGAAATATGGAATTATTTGCATACATTTCAGTCATGGCAACCCCGTGGACACATCAAAACCGGTCTGCAAACGGTGCTTTAAAGCTGTACCAACCAAAGGAGCCAATCGATTCTTTTTACATAAAATGCGCTTTCGTTTGACCCACCCAAGGTGCCGTAATGCACAGAACAGTTGGTAATGCTGAAATGGCAGCTAAAACAAACGCAGTGTGTTCGCAGCTCGTCTTAATTAAACAAGGAAAGCAGCAGAAGTGCTGTGTGGAAATACTTTGTATTCGAAGCAGATACAGATGGAAAACCGAAGGACATGAACAAGCCAGTTTGCAGGCGGTGCTTTCGGAACATTTCAACGAAGGGTGCTAAAGCCTGGTTTATACTTGACGCGCCGCGAGCAGCGCGAGGGTCCGCGCGGCGAAAATGATGTAATCGCGGTAGCCTCGCGCGCTGTCAATTCGCGAGGTCGTGCACCTCTAGAATTTTGTAACTTAGCGCGCGCCGCAGCGCAATGAACAGTCATGTTTGTAGGGTTCATACACCAACAAGGTGGAATTAAAGCACTTGTACGTCACTTTCAAGGTCCATTTCAATATTTCCCAGCACGTTAAACTTTAGTTAAATATTTATACATATACTCGAAATAATTCGCTTTTTTATCACATTATTTAATGGTTGTTTATTTTCAAAACGCCCAATTTTAACGTCTTCACGTTCTCTCATGTTTCGTCCTGGAATTACAAGAGGCTCGTATTTGTTAACGTAACACAAGAGAACGGTTCAGTCAGACACATATTTGTTTCAAGCATTTTCAAGCACGCGGACAAGGTGTGCGGACTCGCGCTACGGTCACTCGCGAAAGTTTAAACCTAGCTTAACACAACGAATCTGGCCAAACACCTGAAGGCACGCATATTTGTACAAAACATTCCAAGAGGTTGGTGATTATTCCCATTTCTAGTATTATAGCATACAAAATTGTGTGTCCGATTATGGTATCCTAGCAAATGTCATATTCTTGGTTTAAGAGCCGTAAGTGCGACAGCATACAGGGAGGAAAAAAAGAGTGATCGTACTACAATGGATCAATCATCTATGAATACTGAACTCTAATACTGAAGTTTTAGTTACTTAAAGAGTTAAAGTTGTTTAAAGTATACTTAAAATACACTTTTTGCACTAGCCTTTTTTAACTTCTAAATGTGAATTCCAGAGTGCACTACTATTATTTATGTTAATTTATATTAATGTGCAATTATTTATTTTTCTGTTTTAATGTGGTAGGGACTACACCTTTTATTTATTTGACATTTGTGAAACAAAATACAATATTCATTTGTTTGTTTATAAAAAACAAATAAAAAGCCTTTAAAACGGAAATGAGCACAGTATCTGACTTTGGTATCAAAAATCGTATCGAATTTCAATACTTTTTAAAGTATCGTATCGAAGTTGTAATTCTTAGTATCGTGACAACACTATTTTGGATCATTTCGAATATATGTATAAATATTTAACTTAATTAAGTTTAACGTGCTGGGAAATATTGAAATGGACCTTGAAAGTGATGTATAAATGCTTTAATTCCACCTTGTAAAGGTGTATGAACCCTGCAAACATGACTTTGTTCATGCACGGCGCGCGCGCAAAGTTACAAAATTCGAGAGGTGCACGACCTTGCGAATCAACAGCGCGTGAGGCCCTCCGCCACCGCGATTGCATAATTTTTGCCGCGCGGACCCTCGTGCCGCTCGCGCCGCGTCAAGTATAAACCTGGCTTAAACCTAGCTTTAAAGCACTTCTACGGCACTTTCAAGGTCCATTTCAATATTTCCCAGCTGACTCAAGTTCTCTCTAAGCTCGGTTTCTGGAACGGAAAACCTGAGCTTTCGTTAACTCTGAGTTTACTTACCCACTTTCTGGAATACCCCCCTGTTCAGTCAGCTATTTGTTGTGAATCGAAATACAGTTACAATTTCAAGCATTTTCAAGTACTTTAGCCTAAATTCCAGCACTTTTCAAACCTGGAACACAATGCACAATTGAAATTCGTCACGTAAATTTTCCGCCGTTTGCGGAGGTTCGCGCGAGGTGCAACGTTCATTCCCGAAAGTATAAATTCAGCCTTAACTTGTCGCTGATCACCTACAGTGTTTCTCGCACAGCTCACACACACGCAGGTACATCCACACGGAATTAACACAAACGTAGCGCTTTCAAAATAAAAGCGTCACAGTTGAATTGCAGGCACGACATAGATATTTGTTTCATTTATGATTGGCCTCTCGCGGGCCGGACAGGGACGCACAACGGGCCGGATGTGGCCCGTGGGCCGTTGTTAGCCCAGGTCTGATTTAACTCATATTCTCAACAGTTGAACAGGCTCTCGGTATCCTACATGTGCTGCCATCATTGTTTCCCTCTTCATCTGCTGCTCCAAAGAAGTTAGGGCATGCGAGTGAGGCTCTAGTGCACGTCCTCCAGGTGAGCAAAAATGAATGCACTACTTGGTTAATACCAGATTTTATTGACCTATGTAGAATTGATCATTTAAACAAAAGTGCTTCATCCTGATGCAAAGATGTCCATGTTATGTGTTTTAGGAAAAAGAAGACCCCAATGATTACAAGAAAGGCCCCCTCTCCTGTCCAGTCCTTATTCTGAGTTCGTCCAACTGCCTCCTGGCTCTAGGAGATGCACCGATAACTACGCTCCCAAAAGACAAGGTTACAGAGGGTGTTTTGTACCTTATGGCCTACTATTATACTCTATACCAGGAGTGGCCAACCTGCGGCTCGCGAGCCGCATGCGGCTCTTTGCCTGGTTTCATGCGGCTACCCAGCCGGTCGGCTCTCACCTGCACTAATGGCCCGGTTACCTCATCAACTCCGAGGGCGGCACACTGCTTCGTGGTGCACGGTTTGTTTACAAGCCTAGCGAGCTGCTAATACCTTTAAAACCGGCGCAGTGGAAAACACACACTGTGTCTTCAGTGGTCTTCACATGCTCACACTAGGGCTGTCGCAATAACCGCAGTATAGCAATACCGCGCTATTGACGAGAAAATTGCAACGTACGGGAATTAACCGCAACAACCGCAATATTGGTGTTTTTTCCCATGCGAGGGGAAAGTGCCTGTGCAAGAGTTAAAGTCATTTTCCCATCAACCCTCTGTTATCATCTTCTGGTTAAGGAAAGATTTCGTTTTATTGATTTATTTATTAAATTCTCTTTTTGTGTTTAAAATCTCATTTAAAATAATTACCCTACACTTTTAAGAAAGCGAAAGAGCATGGGTTCTTACTGCATCTCATTTGACTTCTGTGTTCTCTATTTGACAATAGACACATATTTAACTGCTCTTAAAACTGTGTCTTCTTTGAAATTTAAAAACAACAAGAACCCTTTACAATAAAAACAATAAAACAATTATATAGCTCTTAAATTAAGATTTCAGACGACAAATGACGCATATCGCGTCATACCGCATATCGCGGTGTTGAGCCACCATAAATAATCGCAGGGGAAATTCTTTCACCGCGACAGCCCTAGCTCACACGCCATACATCCGATTTCTCACGCTGAAAAAAATCTAGTTTATTTATCTATGATTTATCTATGATTCAATGAGTTACTAATTCGCCAACCACTGGCGATCAATCGATCGCGATATAATCACTCCAAGTGATCTTGAAAAGTTGGCAACCCCGGTGATGTTCAAGCGTGCCCATGTGCCGTAACACAGTAAAAAAAGTGGCTCTTGGTCTCTGACGGGTTGGCCACCCCTGCTCTACACATTACTTACCCCAGGTGCGTAGCTACACTGCTTTCTGTCATACAAACGGAGGTCCTCTTGGACACAATCCATGAGCGAGACCTCACACCATCTTTCAAGAAGAGCATGGCTGACTGGAAAGCTTTTGTTGGCAAGTAAAGCTGTTTCCATTCGTATTTAGAATGTAGCCCAATGTTAAGGCCTTAATAATAAGAATTTGGTTTATGTATGGACACATTGATCAGATATTCATGTTAATGTTAATAAGCACTTTGTAAGTGTAATGAGGGGACAGGTTTCAGATGATCATGTCTGACTGTAATCCATGTGTTACACATATATGGCATGTTGTGCTATGTTTGTTATTACCATTATTAGTATGTTATTATGGTCATACACACTGTGAGCCAAAACAAGGTGCTCCAGTCATCCAGTCTCAGTGTAACTGACTAAATGCACTGGACTTTAAGAAATGTTTACTCCTGTATTTCAGAGCTAAATAACATATTTGTTAATGCAAGACTTATTTATTGAAGTATGTGGTTGTTTTAAATCTAGAACATTATCACTACAGTATTGTAGAGCTTACAGTAAGTTAAATGCACTTTAACTGAGGTGAATTGTGTATTATTATGATACAAAAGCACTTCTTAGTGAGTAAAAAATGCATGAGTATTTCCAGCTAACTTCAGGACATATTTTATCCTAAAATGCTTAAATAATCCCTTTCTAATCTTATTTCAAGTTGGTGGTGGTCTAAAATCTAAGACAATGTCACTATTTTAGAACTTAAAATGAGTTTAATAAACTTGAAATAAGGGGGATGCCATGAATAGTGAAAAACACAAAGCTACTTTTGAGGGAAAAATTGCTACTTTTGAGCATTATAAGCTTATTATGATACATAAAACTTTCTAATACTATTAAAATATAGTTCAAAACAAGTTTTCCTAGGTAATTTCAAGATCAGTTTTATCTCAAAAGTCATAAATATCTTGCTTAAAACAAGATTAATATGCTAGTTTTGGCATTTATGGATTTTTTAAATAATATTTGATTAAGTAGGTTTTGCTTAAATTAACTAATTTTTAGTGTTTTTTGAGAGTACAAGATCATTTTTAGTACAAGATTTTTTTTTCTTGTTTCAAGAATTCTTATCAAGCTAAATTTTCTCACTATACTGGCAGATAATTTTGCTTGATTCAACCATTTTTTTCTTGTTTTGTTTATATTTTTCTTATTTTTTGGCATAGATTTTTTGCAGTGCAATGTTTTATATATTTATATTTCTTTTAGTGTTTCTGAAAGCCAACAAGTTGCACTTTGGAATGACATTATTATTGCATCATGTTTTTAATGATTTCTGAGGTTGTTCTACAGAATAAAATGTCTGAATGAGTGCTCATCCCAGACTGGTGATTTCATACTTTTTGCCAGGGGTTGTACATTATAAGAAGAAGAAACTCTAAGAAGAAACAGCCATTATGGGCCTGAAAATGACTGGAGAATAGATGCATTGGAAGTCGGTTTCCAACAGTTGATTATGTCTCTGAACAGTGAAATCTTTGAGCAGGAAGAGCATAAATACAAGAAAACATGACCAAACAGTGATCACTGTGCAGCAGCCAAGATTACTCAGACACAGCATATTTTAGGGTTGGTTTCCCAGACATGGATTAAGGCTTGGACTAAATTGCTGTAACATTGGTGAATCATCATTGCAAATTCTTGTTTGTCTAGGTCTGGGAAATTAGCTGTCAATCTGCTAGTAACAGTATCAAAAAAAACCTTAAGTACATAAAAAACCCAATACCAATTCATTTAAAACAGTGCATCAACATTTAAGACATACAACCACTTCTTCTTAGGGCACCATGTTTTCTACATAAGGTTAAATTAAACAGTTCAGATTTCTGTATTGTTTACACCTGTTTTTTTGCTACTTAGTATATTTAGTGTAAATAGTTACATCCCCAAAATTCAATGTTTTAAAATGTTAATGTTGCATGTTCTTTTGAGTTCTTTTCTCTATTGCCTTGCCTCACTTGGCCAAGGCACTACATCCTACAGCAGCTGGTGAATGGCAGGGCATTGGCAACACCCACCCCCTTCTCCCCCTTAATGTCTGACGTCAGCTATCAGCAAGGCAGTAAGTGGATCTAGTCATTCCTCACGTGCTCCATACAGGAGAGAGAGAGAGAGAGAGAGAGAGAGAGAGATAGAGCGACTGAACTCACCATTGCTAGGCAACCACAGACCAATATGACCATCCTCAAATGACGGCATGTTATGTGTGCAATCTCAGCCAAGCAGAAAATGGCAAGATTTTTTAAGGCTCAGAGGCTGAAGGACACAGCTAGTGCATTACATGATCAAAGACCTCCATAACCTCCAGTTATTCATAATCTAAGTACAGCCAGCACGAAGCAGTAGACTGACGAGACAACAGCTGAATCACACAAAGGAGGTATCAGTGCTGATTTTACTGTCTTTGTTCAGAAGCACCATGCTATTAGCACCTCCGATACCCCCAAACTGATTAACATTATGTAGCCATAGTGTGATGTCTGGAGCGAGAATTAATAAAACCTGAAGCTTATTGGAAGTCTGCCATTTTGAATTTTGTGTTTATGCTTGTAATTGACTCTTATTACAACCTTACATTATTTGCAATGAAGATGTTGGAGGGAAATGAAACAAACACGTGCCTCATCAATACAGCCAGCCTGAAAAGCACAAGTCTTTAAAAAGGCATTCTGGATCATTTGAAGGTATCTGATTTGACTAATGCATAACCGTCTCTGTTCCACAGATGATGAGTTTCATTCGCTAAGAAGATAATGAGGGTTTTCACCAATGGAGCTAAAATTAGCACATGAAAAATAAATTATTTCCTTTGGTGAGGACATTCATTGATCATTTTATGGAATATTCGGCACTGTTCCCAGTTCTGGGGCACTGTGTCTAGATATTTGTATGGAGCAAGATGAGGCAGGAATAGAAAATGTAGATGCAGTAAGAAGGCAAAACTGAAGGCAGACATTCAAACCTGGCTGCTGCTGCCTGTAAATGGAGAAGGCATTTGGCGTCATTTTGGGGATGTGTATGATTTGTGACCTTGGTCGGCTCTGGATAGATACAATGTTGAGGTGAACAGTGATAAGGATATTTTTTGATAATGAAAATGGAAATTTGGACAATGGTACTTTGATGAACAATAAACTGTTGGGTTTGCAGTTTTCCACAATACACTTTTCCCCCTTCAGTTGGACTTTATTAACTTTCAAAATTCTTAACAGTAGCATATGTTATAAAGGAATTGGGTACACATTGTGCTGGTTCCGAGTGGATGGCCAACAGATGTATCCAACTAATATGCAAATGCAAAACTGAAACAGCTACTGTAACGGTTATCCAACTGCATGCCAAAGTCAACATGTCCCTAAGGGACAGAAGACTAAGGAACAACAAGAGAAAGAATGAGGGGTAAGCGAGAAAAAGAAGAATGAAAGAAAGGACAACAAAGGCTAATTTGAAAAAAATACTAGGTGGGTTACAGTATTAGGAACACAACAGGAACAACAATGGTGAGATTTCACATCTTTTTAATTCTTGATTAAACTATGTATTCTATATGATTAAATAAAGAAGAAAGGATCAATGATGCCAGTACAGACAAGGCAATGCAAAAAAATCTCATTTAACAACACTCAGCAAACTGTCATATTATCCCCCCTCCCCCATATGCTGAAGTCAGCTAAACTGAATACACAGGCTGCACAGTATTTGTTATCTGTAACTAGAACTTTGCACATCTTTATTATCACTCACTCCACATAAATTCTTGACATTTTCAACAGTAAGCATTTATGAGTAGCGTTTTAACATACATTTTATATAGTCACCCACTCGTATGTTCTATGGAGGTATGTGTCAGTGATGTGATGAGGTGTGAATGCCCTGCTCAAATTCTACTCTAGTGCATAGCAAATTCCTTATTAAAAGAATAGACTTGATGCATCAAATTTCCCATAAAAACAGATGCTGCAAATATGGTCAGAGGAATTTCCATTCTCTCATCCTACTTGTGTAAACTTTTTGGGAGCAGGTTTAAGCTCTGATGGTGACACAAAAAAGAAGATTGAAAGTGGCCATGTGTGAGGAGATGGACTAAACTGGACTTTTTTAAGAGTGTGCTTTATTGTCTAACTCTTCCTCTTTAGGCTCAAGTCACAAAACAATCCATTTATCCTTAGTATCTGCGACTGCTTCGAAAAAAGCCTACAGAAAAGGCAAGTGTCATGTGCCAATCTAACATGGCTTTTTCCCTGTAAGCACTGCAGCCTTCCAGAACCTTCCAAAAGACAGAAACAAAAAAAAGTGGGTTGTACATCTGTTCCTTATATTTGCATTTCTTTGGTCAAGTTCACAATGCACCATTTGACTCGATGGAAAAAGAGAGTTCTCATTCAAGCGTGAGAAACCAACTCCAATGATTTCCTTTTCCACCCTGTGACTTAACCCATGGAGGACATTCAAACACATTTTCACCAAATTAAATCTCAAAAATGTGGGTGGCAGGGGTTGAATACAATGCTCCCCTCTACAGCTCTCAATTTTAATCTGAGGTTTGTGAAATTATATGCTTGCATGCATTCAAATTTAAGTGTCAGTAAAAGTCAGACTAATGATATTTGCAATAAACAAAAACACCCATTCTGAGCAATATACATTATCCACTGTTTGAGGAACATGTAATGAAGATGTGATGGACACATCAAAATATACAAAAGTTCACATAGCTCTCCTTTGTGGGTAGGAGTGGAACCAGGTGACAAGACAAAGGCCATTTTCAGGTCTCTAGTTTGATACACAGAGGAACATGTTTATGGGGTACTATAAAAGGGCTACAATTGCACTCAGAAAAGTCTTTTCGCTCCAATCACTCAAAGGGGGATCGGATGTAGATGAAAAATGAACATAGGAAGGAGGCATGTCCTTAATCGCTGCACTACTAGAGCTGAACCACAGTGACCCAAATAAGCTCAGACTTCCTTAGTCCTCACTTCCTTATCTTCTGTGTGCAGAGCTGTTTGCTGGAAGTCTCAGGGATGTTTTGAATGTTCCAGTCTCTAAAGCTTCAGAATGTCCTTTCCTCCATGGTACTTAATTTTACAGTAACAAAAGGTTTCCCTAAAGACATAATAAAAAGCATTCTGTCTAAAAAAGGATGCAGCTGCATAAATTTAACCTAACTCCAGATTGACCTCTTTCCATTTTAGCATAAAACCATATTTGGAGATCAGCTCATAGCCCCAAACACTACAATATATGTTTTTAAAGGTACCATGAGCTAAAAAGCCAGTACACACCAGCACACGTGATAGAAAATCTTCATAATGACATACGTAAGTATACACTTATTGTTCACTGCTGTACAAGTCTACAAGATATTCTGTAGGCTACAGCATAATTTGACTAATAAAGGGTGCAACAAGTTTGGGCATGTCTCAGATGTGGCAGCGGTGACTCTTGGTACAGAGGGGAAATAAAGAGTGGTTCATTTCTCAGTGATTGCCATTATCTGCAGTGGGTCTTGGAGACAGTGGGAGTCACATGTACAAATACAGTTGATCCCTATGAAAATACCTTTTCTACTTTAGTAACTAGAGCGTAGTCTACCCTACCACATATACATATATATATATATATATATATATATACATATATATATATATATATATATATATATATATATATATATATATATATATATATATATATATATATAAAATGTGTGTGTGTTTATAGAAGAGATCTTTTTTTTTTATTTATGTGAAGTTTCAATATGTAATAATATACTAATTTATATTGTGATTATCCTGTTTGACACTTGACATGTGATAATTGATATAATCGATTAAGGCTTCATATGCTGTTAAACTGCAGATGACAACAAAAATTGCTTATAATGACCAATTAGTGTTCATTTAAAATGCATTTACATAATTTAATGTCATATCACATAATTCATTATGTTACTGAAAGTCACTGATTATGAGGTAATGTGTAACATCACTGAGGTAATGTGTAAAAAAAAAATATGCCCGACAATGCAATATTACCTACCATGACATTTCCCCCTACCCTCGCCTAATCCAGCTATAAAAGCCTTTTCTTTAGAGAGATGTTTTTAAAACACATTTCCCATCATACAATGTTATAGTTTCGTGCATTTCAGTTTACTGGTGTAGAAAAACAGGGAAAATGCCATTTTTGTCCACAGACTTAACAAATTACATTTAAGTACAATGTCAATGTACAAATCATAATGGCACTTGAATGCCATAATATTTAACACATGAGAAAGGGCCCAATGTTGGGAAAAATCCTTATAAAAATAATAGCCCACCCCAAGCAGACATTCTTCAACAATTAAGTGAACTGACTGGAAATAGTCTGTGTTGTGAAAAGAGCCCAGAAGTTAGAGAGAGCTGGTACAGCTAGCCAACTATGAAACTGCTTTGCATTCTATACCATCTTTTCCAACAAACAGCTACAATGGGAGCAGAAGGGTAGCATTAGTTATAGCATAAGTGTTTTACAACAGAATCTGCTAAATGAATGACATGTAGATGCTTTCTACAGTTGCTGAATAAAGCATTTCTTGGGTTGTCCCAATATTCATTTGATATTTTTAATCTCAGAATGTCTTATATAGAAGAAGGTGATGATAGCTTGGGGATAAAAAGACTAACCCCATAAAATTGACTTATCTATGTCTAGTGTTAAGTCAATGGTGTGTATAAGTGGCCTCATGTTGAGTCCTACAACACAGACCTGCTTTCTGGGTTTGGGGGGTTTCTACTCCAGGGACATGCAGTAACGTCTTGGGAAAATATCTTAATTGAACAATGATGCAAGCAAAAGTAAAAAAAAAAAAAAAGAAATTAAGCAAATGTATATGAGGGGGCTCTAAAATTGGAAGGCAGTATATGAATGGAATCAAACTAATTTGGGTTTCTATTAGTCCTGCATGGCTGATCAGATCCCCTAAAACCCAATATTGCTGTCATTCATTGTGCAACAACCCTCTGTTCCACTCCATCTGAACTTAAAACATGCTCCATATTCAACAATTACTATACACTCTGGTGAATCCTGTGTACTATCAGGCATTGCAGTAGGCAACTTGGTATATCTGTTTTTCAATGTTTAATAGAACGATGAAATAAAAAAATACTTATTATGCAGAAATAATTTGAGAGATTTGAAAGGTGAGCTGCAGAAAAGACTAAGAGCATTTGTGATACTACAATAAACGTGGGAGACAAAAATATTGAAATGCATGTGTATTTGCTGTTGCTATTCTGTAAAATATACAGTCTCAGTGCCACAACAAACAGCTCCAGCAACATTATTACCGTCATATGTAAACAAGACCTTATTTATTCAAATTAAATAAGCTTTGAAATGATCATTTCTCTCCATTAAGAATTATAACACAAACTCTTCACATGGAACCCTACCCAAGTTTTAGCTCTGTGGAGAAAAAAAACTGCCCATCAATGTTTTTGGTCACTGCTCAGTATTTCAGAATATATTTGCTTCTCTTCAGTGTTCTGCATTTGGCATCTAGCTGTGATTACATTGAAGCCTACAGCAGGTTCTGCTAACAGAAAATGTTAGTAGATGGCACTGCATGATTAATAATTCTGCAAAGATGTGGTTATTATCTGCCACCAGATCC
This sequence comes from Brachyhypopomus gauderio, assembly GCF_052324685.1. Classification (NCBI taxonomy): domain Eukaryota; kingdom Metazoa; phylum Chordata; class Actinopteri; order Gymnotiformes; family Hypopomidae; genus Brachyhypopomus; species Brachyhypopomus gauderio. The sequence continues at coordinate 15,914,776 of NC_135225.1, forward strand.
CTTCATATCTTATATGAGCTCAGGAATAACAGTATCTGTGTGCCCTTAAATGCACTAGGGAATCGGTGGTGAATCCAAATTAAACTGTCTGTAATTCATTATTAAATATTTATCAAATGGCTTAATGTTACTTGAGACTTTGACAATCAGAAAAAACCAGCGTGAAACTAACTCCATGCCAATGAGGATCACACATTTTATTTTAAGCCCCATTTATAAAGAATGCCATTTTATTATATATGATCCATTCTAATAACATTTCACATTTAAATACACATCCAGTGTCCTTCTCTGGATCAGAACCCCTTTCCTAGCATACAAAAACATTGTGCAGATGTGCAAAACAAACTGGAGAAATTAACTTTCTTTTCACACTAACTTTGGTGTTGGTTGTAGCTCATATTTTCTCAAGCCCTATATCTAGTTCAAGAATTACATGATAAGTAGGTCACCAATACCCCCATGTTCTATCACTAACAGAGGGTGTTCTTGTGTCACCATATAGCCCAGATTCACCATACCAGAGGAGAAATCTGTCTACTCCAAAGCAACATGGGACCATCTGCCATTTTGCGTCTCCTAGTTCAGGGTCACTGGCTTCCACAGAGATTTCAATGTGTGCACTGATCTCCAGGGCTTCTTCAGTATGCTACAAGTATGCTGAGTTAGAAAACTAAGCCTGTCCCACTGGTATCATACTCGAAGAATGTGTGAATAACATCAATGTCCAGAGACATTACCAGGCCAGACTGCACACGTGTCTGCTGAACTGGCCTGGTATAATCAATGTGATATACTTCAGAAAAAAAAACAGAAATCTAAAAATACCACAGCAAAACATGAAGCAAATTCCATTGTTCAAGAAAAGACAATAATAAACAATTAACAAATGTTTGCATCCACTTTCCTGATGCATAAATTCACTTAGCAACTTACTGACCAAATGTCTAGTTTGGTGTACATTTCAGTATCTGTATATCTAATCTGATCCCACTATTATGAAGTAGTGACACTGATATAAAGCAAGCCTTAAACTCAATACTCTACTCTGCTACTATTCATTTGTAAGTTCATTCCTGTCTCACCCTTCTCACCTGACAACCCTTCTAGTGAGTAGTGATATATTTTTCACACTCCGGTCTTCTACCAGAGGCCTTGGAGTTGGACGGTGCCATACAGTATTTTTGCTGTGGCTCTGATTGTGCTCTTTTGCAGCAAGAGAGATAATGTTGTAATTCCTGGGATCAGTTGGAGCAATTTCTCAATCTTAAGGGTTACAGCCCAAGTGATGCCATCACAACTGTGCCAACCTTGATGTTCACCTTCCATATTCCCTCCATTTCTTCTGGAGAACTATGTATGGTAAGGGATTGTGTTTTTACTGTACACTTACAAATAGTACCTTTCCAAACAAAGCCATTTGAAGACATACTAAATGATTTTGCAGCACATTATGGATTGTTTGTCTGATATCTGTCAATTCAATTGGCAAGACAGCTGTTCAACTAACCATTAAGTGTGACCATAACATTTACCTTAAACCTTTTCACAGAACGTAATTCTAACCAAGCCCCAATCCTTCATTACGTAAGCACCTTGAGCCGAACATTCAGAAAAACAATAGGAACTCTGATTCAGATATACTTGGGCTGTCCTGGAGGCAAACCTCTTCAGTCCCACAGGAACATGATCAGAAAATATCACAACCTGGAATTCACAATGTGTCTGGGTTTTATGGTTCTCTTCTCTTTTATCTCAGATACAAATGTCCTCCAAACATTTACAACAATCTAGCACATTCTGGCCAGTATAGTTAAGAGATCACCATTCAAATCCAGTTACGGTTCAGGTGTCATATGCACTAAATAGGCTATAAAATGTCCTAGTAACAACAGCCAGAGATAAGCACTCATCTTGACATGATTTTGTCCAGATCAATGAATTTCAAAACCACATCTTCCTCTAGATCTGTGAGTATTCTGAGATTCTTCTCCTGGTTAAAAGATGCTGATACACCCAAAGCTCAAACACCTTTTAAATGCTGGTAAAAACAGACATTCAACATAACTTAACTGTCAATACTGTTAATAAAACAAATGACAAAATACCATCATGAAATTGTCCATCAACTGTGTGACTTGATATTTTTTTTCAAATGTGCTGTAAAACTGATTTGTTTTAAGTCAGATAATTAGCTGCAAGTATCAGCATGCAGTATTTATAAAAATGCCCCCCACCCACCACACTCAGCCCAAAAAAGTTTTATTTAATTGTGTAACACACTGTACAAATTTCTTATGTAATCTAAACATCATTCTGCATGAACCATGTCACAAAGCAAGAAATGGAAACAGATACAATCCTGCAGGCAATAGGACACCACTTACTCTCCCCTGAGATAACTGGAGCTGCAATGAGGACGTTTGAGCACAACACATAAACCAAATGATCTAAGCAACAAGCGATATGGTGCCATTTCATTGGACATTTAAGTCAATAAACCCTCTGACCATTAAAAAAGCAAACAAAAAAAACTAAACAAGAATATACTACAACATGAAAAATTATAATATACATTCGTGATGAGAATGTTTCATAATTAGCATAACTGAACAATGCACAAGGAACAAGAAACCATTCTAAGTCATTAAAATGATTACAAATTAAAAAAGTAATCAGCTAATCCTGGCAGGCTTTTGAGAGGCATGGCACAAAACAGTTTATCAGACACATTCAAGTATTTTGATATGTCTGTACACTGATTGAAACAACAATGATAGGTCGGTGACAAAGTGGAAGCAAAATGGTCCCCCACCCCCCTGTCAAGCTCCTTTCATCATCAGAAGGAAAGAAAAGCTTTCTACACCAATCCTATGATACCCGTTTTATAAAACCAGTGTATGTTCATTTTGTTATCTAACTATAATAAAGTATGAAAACCTAAGTAAAAATTTATTTCTAACAAGAAAAAACTGTGATTACAATATAAGCACACATTAGAACAATATTCTCATATCAAAAAAGCAAGAAAACAAATGAGGTTATTTATATTCCAAGTGATTTTAAAACAATACACAATGCTTTCACATGGTAATGGGTTTCCTTCTAATTGCTTGTAAAGTATTTACAGTAAACTCTCCTTTGGGCTCGGATTCAACACACTCATGAGTTTCCTCTCAACCACAACACCTACATTTCTCATGCAGCCTACAAAGACCCTTTTGTATAGCTCTTCAATTTAACTAACTGTTAATTGTGTGAGAAAAATTTATACATGGGCAAAACTGGTAAGGGTTCTGTGCTATTCTGCAAAGAACACTAGGACTTGTAGACTCCATACAGCAAATAGGCCACTTAAACAGCCTCGGGGAGAGAGATCCAATCTTTTCAGGTTATTTACCAGTTGACCAAATCTGCACGCTCTGACAGCCATATAGCCAACCTCCAACCACACAAGATATCCGAAAAACATTAAACATGCGTGACAAGAGCCCTCTTGTGGTGGTACGCATAGCATCTCCATTAAAACAGCATTTTTGCATAGAAACTGAGATTGATCGCGTTTTATTACCTATGTTTACCTGACCTGTACGAGAGTGTTTTGACTGTCATAGCATTGTCTTTTAAAATCACTAATTTCTTTCAGCGGAGTCCTAGAACAATATACAGAGAGAAATATCCATTAAAAGGGAAGTTGTTTATTTTCTACGTCGTATATTGATTTTATGAAGAGAAAGAACAATTGAAAGTACCGTGGCGCCGTATGTTTTACAAGACGCTTGGAATAAAAAAATGAGGCGCTCGCGTGTTCATGAGTGAGGGTTGAAGAACAAATGGGAATAAAACGGGCATAAGCGCAAATATAATGGCAGGCTTTGATGTATTACATGAAAGAGAATTAGCTAAAGCACTCAACGTATGGGGGGGGGGGGGGGGTAAGTGTGCTATAAACTGGTCAGTGTTTTATCAGATTTATTATTATTATTATTATTATTATTATTATTTGAGGACGAAACGAACAGCTTTACATCACATTTGACAACAATTTTGCATAATCTCAGTGTAAGAGTTGTTCTTTCACGCTAAAAAATAACAAAAAATATTAACGGCAGAACAAAAGGTAGCCTAACTTCAACATTTGCTTATCACAGGATGCTGCCTGTAGCCTAAAGTGAACTCCTAAAGTGAACAAAGATGTAACCTTACCTTCTGCACTGGAAAAGGAAATCCCGGTTCTTTACGAATTTAACGATGCAAATTAAGCAACCGAATATAGTTGTAATTCCTTTAAGCGTGGTACTGTTACAAAAAAAAAACACAGCACGCTATAATTTTATTCGCCCCTTTCCCCGCTGGAGCTACAATCCATCCGACTACTGCTACTTCCGACAACGAAGCCGGTCTAATCACTTGGTCTAATAGCTCCACCTTCTTCAGTTCACGCGATGGTTTGTTGAAACGCTGCCAAACTCAGACATTGTAATTATGTCATAGCCTATTGAGTCTAAACTAATATTCCGGTAAATTAATAATCACAGAGACAAACTTAATAAAGTAATGTAACGTGAAGTTGAAGTTGCATGATGAACATGTCTGATAAATGCCGTGTCTGATTTGTACCGTGGCTGGGGAGCCAATTGAACATTGCTCATTAACTTGCCTGTTACGACAAAACTATTGCAGGAGACCTGACTTCAGGACAAACCCTTTCGTCTAAATTGCACTGAAAACAAAGGCCTAAACACCATCCTATAGCCTATGTGTCTGTAGCACGGTCTGTTGCTATTGGTGATACATTTGCGAACTACAATTCCCGTCCACCCTCGGCTGCGCATTACGTAAGATAATGCGACCGTGCTGACGTTGCTAGGAGAGCGGCGCTTCATAAATTTGCGGATTGGGGTACATTTTAAATTTTGTTCTATCTTGCTGTTATCTTTTTGTTAATAAGACGGTTTTGTTGTATATCGACTATAGCAAGGAGTATGGCAGACACACATCAAACTCTATTTTCATTCGAGCTCTTTGTGGAGTGTGTCCGCGTTGATACTCGAAAAATTCTTGTGGAACCTGCGATTGCAATACGTCTCTTGGATTTTCCCACGCTTTTGATTTATCGCTCAGAATATAACGATCCTATGTCAAAACCAGGTTCTGAAAAAGTACACTTACTGTCTGAAACTTTCTCAAATTCTGAGGAAAACGGCTTTGCATATTCCTTCAAAAAAGGCAAGTCGTGTTTGTTTAAAATAAGTCTGAATTCACTTCACGCTCATTTATCGAATACCCCTCTCTGTACTATGCTATTGGATGTAAGGGGTAACATTCCGAAATTAATTGGAAGTGCGTTGATCCCTCTAGCAAAACTGACATACCGTATCAAGGTAGACGTAGAAAAACGTGGAATTTGGACACCAGCATCTTACGGAGAGAAAGTAATTACACCACTTTTGAATCTTATGGGTGAAAGGGTAGGAGCAATTTCACTGGCTTATAAAATAGTGAGCTTAGGGGCCAGTTTACGTCCTCGGATATCTGAGAGCAGGATCGAGGAAATGGGTGCTTCTCTAAAGCCAAATGTTACATCTACAGAGGACAAAGGAGCACATGAAATTCATCCATCCGTCCCTGAAAACATTACCAGTTCTGCTCAGTCACAACCAGCCTGCTTTGATGAGCAACCAACAGATGTACTCTTGTCTGAAACAAAAGAAGCAAATGTTGCATCAGTGACTACCCACACTAAACACATCAAAACTCAAGATATTTCAGTAGTTACTGAAGTAGAATGTGGTGATGATGGTGGTAGTTGTGGTGATGAACTGCTGTGCAGCACATTTTGCCCTCCACCTCTATTTTACAGTTCCAGTGAGAAAAATGAACAACATGCTCAAATGGAAAATCTCACAACGGCAAAGGACCCAGAAGATGAGAAGTCGGTTGAAGTGGAACATGCTCATCATATTAATGGACCAAAAGAGGATGAAGATAGGCTAGTCTCTGATGTAGGGGTACAGCATAATCACACCATGCCTTCTCACCTTGAGGAAGCCATTCTGCGGTTGCCTCTCATTAATGCTCTTATTGGTGAGCTTTCACAGCTTAGTGACCAGATACATCATCAACTGAATCCATTTTCAGTGCATCCCAATCTGGTAAGCATGTGTACATCAGCTGAACAAACCTTTCCTACATCTGCTTTGGGGGGAAAAGTCAAAACTGAAGTCCAGAAAACAGCCATTGATTTACTTTGTCCTAGACAGAGTAAATCTCATGTGCCCTTTACAGGTCAACAAGAAAGACCATACCACAAGAAGAAGCTTAGCTATGGCTTAACTCACACTTTTCATCTTCGACTTAAGCAGGTGAAGCTGGCTATGACAAAGCAGAATGAATGCAAAGAACAGTTTAAAACGGAACAACTACTATCACAAAAAAACACTTCAAGAACTAAAAAATATAATTCAACCAGACAGAAGAGAGACCAAAATGAACCTGTTGAAAAACTGTTTAACAATTTTCAAATTGACCCTGCACCACTGAATGTTGTATCAAAAGTAAAGAAAACTACAACTATGTATAAAAATCTTACCAAGCAAGCTATATCCTCAAACTCATTGAAAGCAAAAGGTTTGTATTATAAAGCAGACAAAGAGGTGCAAGTACACATTCCCAGTACACTCAGCCCAGTACAATCAAACCCTGATCATACTGATGGACTTTCAGCCAGCGATAATCACACCAGTTCCATTTATATAAATCAAACCTACTGTGACATGATGCACTCTAGAGAAAGTGATAGAGAAGCCTCTAATCATGATAGTGTGGAGTCAGATGAATACCAGGAAGATTTTACCAGTCTGGATCCCACAGAGGCATCACCTGACCCACTTAGCAGTCCTGAGCTTGGCAGATCCCAAAGGGGACACGTTTCAAGTGATAGCTCAAGCTCTGGCAGTTACTTCCATAGAAATACATCTCATCCTGTTTTTGTCAAAACATCACACTCTCCAAAAAGTCACTCAAAGGTACCCATGTAATCAAGGCTCATGTTAAAAGTTCTGTTCTCAGTACATCGTCGGACAATAAGAGCTTTTCGGCATCCATCTCTACCACGTCCACACATCGGCAGATGGAATCTCAGAGTTTCCCAAGGAGTCTGAATTTGTCTAGCAGTTTTAAGAAGTCTAAATGTGTGCAGGGTGACGATTATGAAGAGAGTATACCAGTAAGAGAGCAGTCAATAGGCAATTTTCTATCTTCTAATGATTTTGTGCTACAGTCTGTCTCCTCTCCAGATCCCGATGAGGAGAAAGATGAACTGGCTTCTTTGGGCATTCAGAATAAATGTCAACCTATGTCGGATTTGTTGATCAACAAGCTTCCAGGCTACACACTTTGACTGATTGTTGTGTCTGCATATGTATTGGTCAGAGGCAAACAATTTCAGCATGCAGTATAGTGAAAATACATTATGAGGTGTATGAAACTGATCGCTTTATTGTGGATTCTTTTTATATTGATTGAAATATGCAAAAAGCTGATTTTTTTAAACCATTTTTATAACAATGGTTTAAATTTAATGTAGGCCTATATCAGTTTGTTATTAGTTGAGTATATGAATCTAAATCGTACATTTTATTTGCAACTAGATGGCATGATTTATTACCCATTGTGAATGTAGCATTTTATAAGCCAGGTATTACCTCATAAATCCACTCTATTAGTAACACTTCAGTGGTCAACTCAAAGGGAAAACAGCCATGCAATTTGAACTCTCCCATATAAATTTGGTTTTAATAACTAAATGAAAGGGCCCAGATGTCCCCTGTTAATAGTACTTTTCCATGGGAGGGATGCACATGTTTTTTTGTGAATGGGCTACAGAATCCATTGAATCCTTACTTTCTGTGTGTATGTTCTTATTCTTTCTGGGCTGATCTCCTTATAGACTTGAAAATAAGTTTATCTTAAAATACACTATATGTTTTATTTCTTGTTGCTGTGCCTTTATTTAACATGGATGAAAACTTTATAATAAACTTTATTATAATTATAGCTAATTACACCCTCACATATGACCTTTCTGTCACATGGATCATGGATCTGTCTACAGTATAGACACTGCAGCAAAACAAGAAACGTAAATCCAGTGCTATGATAAAGCTTTTCATTTTCATATACCATGGTATTCCTCTTTTTGTTATTTGAATGTCTCGTTGTTGTCTATTTTGATATATTAATATACAATCTTACTGTATTATGTTGATGAGATTTTTAAATAAATAAATAAAATGCCTGTAATTTCTTCCGGTTTGTCAGACGCTCGCGAGAGCGTCAAAATGAATGAGGGTGACTGGAGCTAAACAGCTAAAAATAATAAATGACAAATTTCTCAACACGTGGCTGGAATCTTCCTTTTATTTTGAAAAGCAGAAGTGTACTACACTAAAATATGAAAGCGAACGTGTTTGGGGCATTTCTACTGAGTGCTGATTGGTTGGTGATGTGAAGTTGAAGTAGCAGAAATTTTACTCCTATTGCTCCATACCAGTCTACGGTGGAAACGGATTTGCTGTAGAAAGTGCTGGTGAAGAAACGTATTTTTCTTTTTTAGATGATTAGCTTAATTCACACTGGACTCGCTCGCAGGCGCCTCTACCGTCTTATAACCCGGAAGACATAGTGTCTCTGATTAGACATCCTATGAGTGTGTGTGTATTCTGTGGACTCAGCAAAACTTTTTACAATTACAATGATAAAACATGTCTTTTTGACTGGTGCTCCGGGTAGCTTTCTAATCTGTCCAGATAATTTGTCATTGCTACCGTTTTAAACTCGTTTTGAGAATAAACAATTAATGATTGCCTGTTTTAGATGTAGCTACTATCCCAGTTGTGTGTTGAATAGGTTGATAACGTGGGTTATTTAATCCGTTTCCCCGGCGTTAGCCAATAGAGCAACGACACGGCGTAATATAGACTCATATCAATACAGATTAATGTGAACATTCGTGTTCCGTCTCCTGTGTTAAATTAGCCCGTGAAATCTCCAATCGCAGAATGTGTAATTTCCAAAAGGTTCTGCTCTCCCGAAAGTAAATTTAGTCTTGCAACGTAACAGATCGTAATTGCTATATTTAACATATATTGAATGTCTTTATTCCTGCATATAGCATTATATCAGTTTTGAATTACATTATTGACCTTACTCAGGGGTTGGAAAGACCACACTAGTCCAGAAAGTGTGTGAAGCAATGGTCTCTGGTGGCGTGAGCATCAATGGCTTTTATACAGAAGAGGTTAGAGAGAGGGGGAGGAGAGTGGGTTTCGATGTCGTCACAGTGACTGGAGAAAGAGGGCCCCTGTCCAGAGTGGGGTATGTCATGCTGACATTTTCACAATAAATGATCTTCCAATCCTCTCTCTGTAACTCTCTCAACCAGTATTGTGTCTCTGATGCTAGAAATGAAGCTGCAGGTGGGAAACGTGAATATAAGGTTGGCCAGTATGTTGTTGATCTTCACTCATTTGAAAATCTTGCTCTTCCGCTCTTCCAGAATGTAAGTAAACACACAAATGTGTTTAACAAAATTCAATACTGGGTATTATGAGCTTAGTTATGTTTCTTTACATTTCCTGAAGTACAGGGTTCAAGCGCAAACCTGTCCAGCTTTAAAGTTCATTTTAAAAACACTTTGATGCCACGTTATGTATGTATTTTACTTTTCACGTAGGCTATACAGCTGAAATGAAATATTCCAATTTTGACCTACTGAATCTTTTGTGTCGAATCTTATTTGCCATAGTGTAGTTGAGATTCACATACCATCCTTGTTTGGGTGTTGACTCTGAGGCTGTCTCCTTTGGCTTTCACAGAGGACATCTTAAATGTTTTGTGGTGTTGATGCTTGTCCTGCTTTTCTCCTTACAGATGCATGAAGGAAGCCGAGTGTTTGTCATTGATGAGATTGGAAAGATGGAGCTCTTCAGCCAGGCATTTATCCAGGCTGTGAGGCTGACTCTAGAACATTCAGCCTGCTCCATTCTGGGAACCATCCCCATCCCTAAAGGAAAACCCCTGGGCCTAGTGGAGGAGATAAGGGCAAGGAAGGATGTCAAGGTATTTATAGTAAGTATGTTCTGGTTTTTCACATGCATAAACTATTCTAATTAATTAGTGTTCTTTTGCATTTAGTATTGTTATTGTAATTGGGTGCAGTTTCACTTTCGGAATGTTTCATTCAAGTTTTTTAGAAACGGATAATGACACTTATGTGTTATCAAATATGTGTACAATTGAGTGCAGATTCTAGCATTGAGAACTGCTCCATATCTGATTCATGGAACTGAAATACACTATATTGCCAAAAGTATTTGCACATCCATCCAAATGATCAGAATCAGATGTTCCAATCAAGTGTTCTTTCTTTTACAAACATTTGTGAAAGAATGGGTCGCTCTGAGTGAATTCCAGCGTGGAACTGTGATAGGATGCCACATGTGCAACAAATCCAGTAGTGAAATTTCCTCACTGCTAAATATTCCACAGTGAACTGTCAGCTGTATTATAAGAAAATGAAAGTGTTTGGGGACGACAGCAACTCAGCCATGAAGTGGTAGGCCATGTAAACTGACGTAAACCACATAAACTGAGAGGGGTCAGCGGATGCTGAAATGCATAGTATGAAGAGGTCGCCAACTTTCTGCAGAGTCAATCACTACAGACTTAATGTGGCCTTCAGATTAGCTCAAGAACAATGTGCAGGGAGCTTCATGGAATGTGTTTCCATGGTCGAGCAGCTGCATCCAAGCCATACATCACCAAGTGTAATGCAAAGTGTCGCATGTAGTGGTGCAAAGCACGCCGCCACTGGACTCTAGAACAGTGGAGGTGCGTTCTCTGGAGTGACGATTCACACTTCTCCAGCAGGCAATCTGGTTTGGCGGTTGCCAGGAGAACGGTACTTGTCTGACTACATTGTGCCAAGTATAAAATTTGGTGGAGGGGGGATTATCGTGTGGGATTGTTTTTCAGGAGCTGGGCTTGGCCCCTTACTTTCAGTGAAAGGAACATTTTGGACAATTCCATGCTCCCAACTTTGTGGGAACAGTTTGGAGCTGGCCCCTTCCTCTTTCAACATGACTGGTCCATAAAGCCAGCAAAGCAAGGTCCATAAAGACATGGATGGCAGATTTTGGTGTGGATGAACTTCACTGGCCTGCACAGAGTCCTGACCTCAACCCAACAGAACACCATTGGTATGAATTAGAGCGGAGACTGAGAGCCAGACCTTCTAGTCCAACATTAGTATATGACCTCACAAAAGCGCTTCTGGAAAATTGTCAAAAATCCCCACAAACACACACCTAAACCTTGTGGCCTTCCCAGAAGAGTTGAAGCTGTTCTAGCTGCAAAGGGTGGACCAATATCATACTGAACCCTATGGATTAGGAATGGGATGTCACTTAAGATCAGTGGGGAACCGTCAGGGCCCTCTACGCCCTCTCAGAGGGCCTAAAATATTCTTAAAGCATTATATATATAATTATCCAATTTTATTTTATCTACTTACAGTTTGACATTCGACATCTAAACAATTACAAAAATATAAGCAAATAAAATATTCACCCGTGTCTATTCAATCTGTGTTGGAAGGTGAGGGGTTGAGTGGAAGCCTGTGAGCCTGTGTCTCCCCCTATCAGGACTGTGATGCCCGCTGTTCGTTTACAGAGGGCCTGGCAGTTATAATTCAGCGCAATACCAGTTTCAAATGACAGCAAAATTGACCAATCATATCTTCTCTCTTAGTGGGCGGGCTTAACTGTATGATAATTTCCGTCCGCTGTGGCGACGCTAGCTGTCGTTAGCACCATCGCTAGCTAGTTTCGATTCATCCCTTTGACGTCCTCGTGCGCGTTGTTTACATATTCCGCTTCCGAGAACCACGGAGCTGTGAACCTTATTTTGTTTGGAAACTTATTTTGCTTAAGATGTTATCTAGTACAGATATTATTGTTTATTGCGTTTTTAAAGCTGTACTGTCGTCTCAGTTTTTCTTTATTTAGTTTATTAAGAAAGGAAAAAAAAAATTTCGGGGGGGAGGGGAGGGGGTAGCGGGCCCAGGTTTAAAGGTCACGGTTCGCTACTGCTTAAGATCATATATGAGTCAAGGAAGGTGAGCGAATACTTTTGGCAATATAGTGTATGTCAAAATAAGCAGTGATGTAGTGAGTGCAGTTGCTAATTGGAAATAAGGATATGCACAATACTTACACGTGTCCATGACACAGCCTAATTCATCCCCATATTCAATTGGTTTATTAGCAATTAGCAACACTTTGTGTGGTTGTTGTGATACTGATCTAATAAAAAGAAAACATTCAGTAGCCTGGTAACCAAAGATGGAAGGAAAAGAAGGAAAGGTCAACATCCTAATTCAGGAGGCAAGAAAAGAAATTTCACTGAAGCTTTAAAAGTACTTGTGTTTGCAGTCACTACAAAAAGAAATGTGTTCTTTGGTTTCCTCATAACTGGCATCAAAGACGTGCTCAAAAGAAAGAAAGAAATAAACTGGAATATAGTGTTTCAATTTGCTTTGAGGTCTATATTTGATGATGCACAACTTTGGTGAAAAAGTGCCAGGGTAGTTTCACCTACAGTGGTCTGAATAATAATGAATTTCATTTTTTCTAGATAAAAAAAATTTTCATTGATGTATACCAGGAGTGGCCAACCTGCGGCTTATGAGCCGCATGCGGCTCTTTGCCTGGTTTCCCAGCCGGTCGGCTCTCACCTGCACTAACGATCTGTGCCTGCTACACTGCTACACCTTCGTGGTGTGCGGTTTGTTTACAAGCCTAACGAGCCGCTAATACTTTTAACACCAGGGTAGTAGAAAACGGGAGACTAGCGGCATGTGACACTGCTTTGAGTCTCGTTGGTGTGACGCGGTGTTCTGTCACACGTTTGGAATAAACCACATACGAGGTGCAGCAAGGCACCGCACACGACTGAGGGTTCAAAACTACTGCCGCTGTCTGTTCTCTTCTTCCTAAAGGTGAGCGCAGGTCAGTGGCGTTGTAAAGAGTGCTGATAACAGAGTTTATCCACTTTTTACTTAGAAAACAACATAGTAGTAGCCCGTAGTGTGCTCCAAACGTGACAAAGTCCTGAAGCATATCTCACCTTATGTTTGTATCGAAGTTTGTGTTTGTTTTTTACTTAATACTTAATTTGTGTCCCGCTAATAATTTTTACACTTGCCCCCCCCGTCAACAATTTATAATCGCCACCCCCCACTCCAAGTGATCTTGGCAACCCTGGTGATGTTCAAGCATGCCCATGCATGTATGTTGTGGCTCTTTGCGGTAACACAGTAAAAAAAAAAGTGGCTCTTTGTCTCTGATGGGTTGGCCACCCCTGATGTATACTAATGGAGGAATACACTTAGTTTGCAGTTACACTTATGCTGTTCACCAGCAAGTTAAAAACTTATTCTTATGTGTCTGCATGGCTAGACAAACATGCAGGGTCGGCACCAGAACATATACAGTGGGGGGGCGTCAGTGGCGAACGTAAGTTGTTGAGCGGGGGGTGGCGTGTAACGATTGTTGAGCAAGCGAGGGGGCGCCATGTAGCGATTGTTGTAAAATAAATGGGTCTTATTATTTACATTGAGGGGGAGGGACACCTCGCCTGAACCCCCCCCCCCCCCCCCCCCCCCCCCCCCAACCCCCGTGGCGCCGGCCCTGCAAACATGACACACATACAGAAACTGAAAGACATGTACTGGAAGACATGTAAATGCCTGTGCTGTCTCCACTGCAGATAAACAGCTAACAGTGGCATGGTATTGGCCAACACAGTGACAGTGAACTTCAGTATAGTTCTTGGCACTAGAGCGTTGATATACTGATATTGTATATTGCTTAATAGGGATACTTTTTGCTTCTCTTATGGTGCACACTCATGCCTCATAAAGTCTCACGATGGGCAAAGTGAGTCATGTCCTGCCCTAAACACTTCCCCTCATATTTTCTCTTGCTGACTAGTGCTAGTTGTTGCTTTGGTACAAAGAAAAGGCCGGTGTGAGGTCAGTGCTAATGAACATATGCCCTGTGTTTTGCCTTTGAACTTCCACAGATTACAAAGGAGAACAGAGATGCTGTTTTTGCTGAAATTTTGACTGCACTGAAGGAATGTCTAAAGATAACAACTGTCAAGAGGATAGGTGGAGCAAACAATGGGTCTTCAGGGAAAACATGCCAGAAATCCTCATAAAAAAAGAAGAAACATCAGCAGTCACAGTTTTTATTTTGTTTCTAGAACACTACTGTTTTTTTCTAATGCAAAAAAAAAAAAGATTAAGTCTCCATAATTAGTAATTAATTCTTGCCAGCACCCAAGACAAGACGCTCATGTTTCTGGCTTTGGAGTAGTCTAATTTTCTAGCTTTTTGGTTCTGAAGAAGAGTCACATTTAAAATGTATTTGCAGTGTTATCATTCTTGAATAGCTTCTCAAAATAGGTGGCCTAATAAGTATTGCTCATTGTCAAAGAAGGTAAGGAAGAGGACAACTGGACAATTGTCCTTAATAAAGGAGAACACAGAAATATCCTGTAGTTATTACTGACATAAGTGATGGTCTCATCCATATGTTTCTGCCCAGAAACATACTTGAACATCTTCTGTAGGTTGCTGAAGGAATCCAAACTGAATGTTTCTTTTTACAGAAAAAAGTCTGAGCCTGAGTATCTGGTTAATTTTGTACCAATATTTTATCCTTTGGCACTGTTAAAATTTAGAATTTTTCAAATTAGTCAGGGCAAACAATGATTCACACCTGTTTTGACAGTAATACTTTTCCTAACTTGTGAGGACAATTAGACCTTTCTACTTGTGTAGTAATCTACTGTGTAGCATCAGATTATATAATTTGTAAATTTGCCCGTGTCATCCTGGCCAGTCTGGTGAATGTAAACGCCATTTCAACAATTCAACATGTAGTGTAGCTCCAGCAATATAGGAATGTATAAGTGCTTTAGGTAGAAATAATAAAGGAGAACACAGTGTGGTCCTACTGAGCAAGCCAGAGGCGACAGTGGAAAGGAAAAACTCCCTAAGACGCACCGTATTATAAGGCGCAGTCTGAATTACGGGGTCTATTTCTGTATTTGACCCACGTATAAGGCGCACCGTACTATAAGGCACAGTCTCAATTACGGACTCTATTTCTGTATGGTACTTATTCTGTATGGCACCGTATTAGTTTATTCTACTACTTGACATATATAAATCAAACATTCATTCGTTTAAAACACACATTATTTTTAATCACTCTTCTACCACAAATCCATCAAAGTCCTCATCTTCCGTGTCTGAATTAAAAAGCTGCGCAATTTCACTATCAAGCACTCCGGGTTCTCTCTCATCAATGTCTAAGTCAGTCTCGTCGCCAGGCGGCTGTTCAGCAATGATGGCGGCTTTCGCGAAAGCTCGGACAACAGTTACAGCAGAAACCTTAGCCCAGGCATCCATAATCCATTCACAGACGGTGGCATAACTTGCCCACCGTTGCCTCCCAGTTTTAGTAAATGTGTGTTCGCCATCTATCATCCATTGCTCCCATGCCGCTCACAACTTTACTTTAAACACCCTGTTTACGCAAATGTCCAGCGGTTGGAGTTCTTTAGTTAATTGGCAAGCTCCGAATAAATTTTCTTCACTTGGCTTTTCACGTTGTCTGTGAGATGAGCACGCATGGAGTCACAAATCAGCAGGGACGGTGATGTGTGAAAAAAACCACCCGGTCTCTTTACATACACCTCTCTCAGGCACTCTCCCATTTTCTTCTTGTCCATCCAGTCCTTTTGGTTAGCCTTAACTATGACTCCGGCTGGAAACTTTTCTTTCGGCAGCATCTTCCTCTTGAAAATCACCATAGGCGGTAGTTTCTGTCCATTACCGTGAGAGCCAAGAACAATGGTGAATGCGGACTTCTCATGCCCCGTGGTGCGTATCGATACCATGCTGGTCCCCTTCTTCTCCACAGTATGGTTCACGGGGATGTCGCAAGTGAGGGGGACCTCATCCATGTTGGTGATGTGACTGGGTTGGATCTTTTTCTCGATAATCCTTTTAATACAGTATGTACGGGAAATGACCAGCTGTTCTTCATAATCTGCTGGCAGTCGCTGTGCCAGAGTAGTCCTTGCGCGAATAGAGAGATGATGCCGTTTCATAAAACTTATGCACCAAGAAGGCCCTCCTTGAAGATTTTCTAGCTTCATATCTTGCGCTATTGTTGTTGCCTTCAGTCGAATAGTGACTGTACAGTCCCACCAGGATTTCGCGGGCCTTTTTTGTGATTGTTGTGGGCTAAAATGTTTGATGTTGCGGGTGTTTTCAAAAAAATTGCGATGCAAGTTGCGGTGTGTTTTTGTTTTTTTGTGATTACATTGCAATAGGGAGTAAATGTTGTATGGTTTCCTCTATTTAGTAATCCATTTTAATTATCTATTTACCTATTTATTTACCAATGTATTTATTGTCCATTTATTTATTTATTTATTTATTTATTTATTTATTTATTTGGATCTATACCTATGGGTATTATGCTTCTTATCCTGTGTTTTAACATTTCAAGCAATGATTTTATTTCTCTTACTCTATGTGGTATGAAATAGTTTGGGCAGGAATGATCCCTCTCAAGTTTTTATATGCCCTGCCCCTGAAACAGAGGTCTTGGGGCAGAATGCACAATGATCCCTCTCACTTTCTTGAAATGATCCCTTGAAGCGCAACAGGTCGGTGGTAAAAATGGACTTTCCGTCCATTGTTGTGAAACAATAAAACACAGTTTACCTCCGCTTTCGTGTAGTTTACCGGGGTACTGCTTTTCCCGATCTTTTGCCGTTATTTTCATCTGCAAGTGTGAAACTGTCGCCTCGCTCGCTCATGCTGCTTTCAGTCTGCTCCTCTTGAATGTATACACGGAAGTAAGGCGGGAGATTGTCGACGTCACATCAAGACGACATCAGTGATTGGTCAAATTTGAGGGAAAGTTTCAGTGATTAGCTGAAGTTGCAATGAAGTTGCTGAATGATGAAGTTTTCCTGTTTCCTCCATTTCCAAACCATAGATTCATTTATGCTAATTGTATCGCAGCTGCTCTATTCCCATTTACAGCCGCATAACTTGAAGTGTGCCTCGTAAGCGTGTCTCTTCACTGGTGCTATTTTCGGGGGTCCAGGACAATTATACCTGTAGGTGAGCGTAAGTACTGGTACTGTATGTATTACGTAATGTTCTCTGATTGGTTTATGTGCGGTACGTATTACGTAAAGTTTTCTGATTGGTTTACGTGCTGTATGTTCTGTAGGCCTACGTATTACAACAATACCTTTATAGATTTCAGAACTCAGTACACGTATAAGGCGCACGTCCGATTTCTGGGAAAATTTTAGGCTTTTAAGTGTGCCTTATAGTCCGGAAAATACGGTACCTTTGAGCCACTCAACACAACTCAACAAGGGCAGTCATGGCCTGGTGGTTAGGGAACTGGTCTTATGACTGGAGGGTCGTGGGTTCGATTCCCAGACCTGAGGCCATGACTGAGGTGCCCCTAAGCAAGGCCCTTAACCCTCAATTGCTCACTTGTATAAAAATGAGATAAAAATGTAAGTCGCTCTGGATAAGGGCTTCTGTCAAATGCCATAAATGTAACTTAAGAAACTGGATGGTCGCTGGATGGTTAAGTGAGCAGGCATGTGCTTACCAACAAGGCATGTGCTGGGTTCTGATACTGTAGCATTTTGGCTGGTACTGACCTCATGCAGGACATCCAGATGCTTCCTTTTGCATTGTTTACACTTAGCTTTGAGGTTGCACTTGGAATCATCTGGAACACGACAACTTGGGGTGTAGTCAACCTCATAGTCCTGAAGATGAAGTGGTGGATGCCTTGATCTCAATGGCCTGTCTGCACCTCCGAAATCTCTCTAATTTGGCCTGGACATATTGACTGTAGTAGTTACTAATATCTGGTTCGAAGGACCAAAAATTGTATGGAAGATTGTAAACTAGTTATGATAAGTTGTAATTGCTATAGAGGATCGGGTTAGGATCACAATTTTATACATCCAAGTGAGTTGAGATGATGAGAGAGAATTGGCCCAGTCTTGCACATAACTCTTTTATTCTCCGCATATGGATTGGTGAATATGTGTATTTATGCGTGTGTGTGTGTGTATGTGTGTGTGGTTTTTTTCTGTAAGGCATAACAAGAACAAATAGAAACATAAATGTCTACAGTCATGGCCAAACGTTTTGAGAATGACACAAATATTATATTTTCACATGATCTGCTGCCCTCTGGTTGTTATGTGTGTTTGTCAGATGTTTTTATCACATACAGAAATATAATTGCAATCATATTATGAGTAACAAAAGCTTTTATTGACAGTTAGAATGAGTTAATGCAGCAAGTCAATATTTGCAGTGTTGATCCTTCTTCTTCAGGACCTCTGCAATTCTCCCTGACATGCTCTCAATCAACTTCTGGACCAAATCCTGACTGATAGCAGTCCATTCTTGCACAATCAATGCTTGTATTTTGTCAGAATGTGTAGGTTTTTGTTTGTCCACCCGTCTCTTGATGATTGACCACAAATTCTCAATGGGATTAAGATCTGGGGAGTTTCCAGGCCATGGACCCAAAATCTCTATGTTTTGTTCCCTGAGCCATTTAGTTATCACCTTTGCTTTATGGCAAGGTGCTCCATCATGCTGGAAAATGCATTGTTGATCACCAAACTGCTCTTGGATGGTTGGGAGAAGTTGCTCTCGGAGGACATTCTGGTACCATTCTTTATTCATGGCTGTTTTTTTAGGCAAGACTGTGAGAGAGCAGATTCCCTTGGCTGAGAAGCAACACCATACATGAATGGTTTCAGGATGCTTTACAGTTGGCATGAGACAAGACTGGTGGTACCGCTCACCTTGTCTTCTCCAAACAAGCTGTTTTCCAGATGTCCCAAACAATCTGAAAGGGGATTCATGAGAGAAAATGACTTTACCCCAGTCCTCAGCAGTCCACTCCCTGTACCTTTTGCAGAATATCAGTCTGAAGAACTTCCCTGAGACCCGAGAGGAATTCAAGGAGAGGCCATGTCTTCTACTCTGGAGATTTACTTATTATAATTAAGCCACAGTTACAACTATCGGTATAACCCATAACAGTTATGGTGAACACCAAGTGTGAGGAGGTAGTAAAGCAAACCTCATCTTTCCTCCTAAAACACTTCCACCCAGCTGTGATTGTTGTGACAGCATAATGTCTTCTTTAAAACCAGCAGTGTTCAGTTTCCTCTTTGAAGGTACAGATCAAATGTGTGGAAAATAACCATAGCAAAGAAGTGGTAAAGGTTCAGACCACAGGCAACCTAAGAACCTGCCACAAAAAGCTACTGTCTGAGCTCAGAATGTTCAACAGCCCACCACATTGCTGGATAGAGCACCTACAAACACACTCTGCAAATTTCAGAATTCTTTGTAGTGGTAAAATTAATACTAAAATATAAATATAAAAGAGCTCTTTGTTGCTTTGGTCCAAAACATTTGTTCTGAAGAGTAAAGTTCCTGACAGATTGCAGCCCCAAGGGCATCACAGAAGGAAAGTTAATTTGCCAGTCCTACAGCCCAGACATCTGATCTTGGGTCTAATGAATCATTGTGTGGTATGACCCACAAAGCTGCCGGGAATCAGTGAGAATAACAAAAGAGGGCAAAGAGTGGACCCCTGAGGGACACATCACTCACAACAGGGAAAATACTTTCTCATGACACACAGGCTCAAATGTGGCAGGAAATGGTTAAAATTGGTATTTTCATTTTCTTACTGCATGCTTATCCCATCCCAGACACTCACAATATGCTTTCAGTACATACATAATTGCATACATTACTAAATACTATTTACAGATTTTATTTCCCACAAAGTTGGGAGCATGGAATTGTCCAAAATGTCTTGGTATGCTGAAGCATTCAGAGTTCCTTTCCCTGGAACTAAGGGGCCAAGCCCAGCTCCTGAAAAACAACTCCAGACCATAATCCCCCCCTCTACCAAACTTTACACTTTGCACAATGCAGTCAGTCAAGTACCGTTCTCCTGGTAACCCCCAAACTCAGACTTGTCCATCAGATTGCCAGATGTAGAAGCGCAATTCATCACTCCAGAGAATGTGCCTTCACTGCTTTACAGTAGAGTCCAGTAGCAGCGTGCTTGACACCACTTCATCCAACACTTTGCATTGCACTTGGTGATGTATGGCTTGGATGCAGCTGCTCCACCATGGAAACCCATTCCATGAAGCTCTCTGCACTGTTCTTGAGCCAATCTGAAGGCCACATGAAGTTTGGATGTCTGTAGTGATTGACTGTAGTGAGTTGGCGACCTCTTCACACTATGCTTCAGTAAGGAAATTTTATGACTGGATTTCTTGTATAGGTGGCATCCTATCACAGTTCCACACTGGAATTCACTGAGAATTCCTGAGAGCAATGCATTCTTTCACAAATGTTTGTAAAAAGTCTGCATGCCTTGGTACTTCATTTTATACACGTTTGGCCATGGAAGTGATTGGAACACCTGATTCTGATAATTTGGATGGGTGATATATATATTTTACAAGTAGGCTAGGTCTGTAGGTCTGTGATGAAGTGATGTGCTAAAGCTGTTTTCAGGTCATAGTGCCAGGTCATGGTGGAGTATGGTGCGAGGTCAGTGTCCCTTTAGTTCTGGTAGCAGAGGCAACACACCCTGTGACATGCCATTGACCAGCTCCTCTATTCATGCCACCAGAGGCCACTGATATTGGCTAAAGAAAGAGATGAATTGTTCTCTATCACTGGCTTTGTTGATGGGCGACTAGTCAAAGTCAAATTTATTTATATAGTGTTTTTTACAACACATGTTGTCACAAAGCAGTTTTACAATCGTTGCTTTGCTGGGGTGGCAATTGGGACTTGCCATACATACAGATTGTTCTGGCATATGGAACATTTGCTGGTGCCAAACTTACTGTGAAGCCTGTGGACTGGACGTGGAGGACTATCACTGCCACAATTCTACAGTGACTGAACCTACACAAATTCTGAACTTCCTCAGTAAAAAGAGATTCGATGCGAACTATGAGCTATCGGCCACACAGGGTGCAGACACACTGGCATACATTGCCAGTGCTTACATTGCAAACCTCCAGAAACTCACGCAGCTTGTTAACAAAGAAGTCCAACCTTATCGAAAAGATAGACGATAACTTGCAAAGCAGCCCACAACACAGGCCAAGCCGAACCCACAGACCTGAACCCAAACCTTCATTCGAGACCGCCGGGAGGAACTCCACCCCTGCCTGACTAGTCAATGCCTCTTTTTGCATGCTACTCTCATTTATCTGTGTCATGTCAAGCAAGGTGACACTGACACCATAAAAGAGCCTTAGGTCATGGGATGTTAAAGAACTATGTCATGTTCTGGGCTTTGCAGTTGGAGAGTCTCTTGCTTTATTGCAGAGCAGGTTTCATTATTTAATGCTCTCTAATCCTTTAATACAAAGCATCGTGATGGCCATTGTTTACTATCAGGCTTTTTTCAAACTGCTGCTTACTTGAATAATTTAGGCTGAAAATTAGTTATCAATTTATCATAGACCCTGTATTTTGTTCTAGTTTAATAATAAACATGTCCTAATTATATTTGTACAGACATCTAGGGCCATCTAGCTTCAAATCATGAGAGCTATTTAGGCCTGACATGCAGGTCTTTGAAATGATGACTACATTTGTGAGCTTCATTTCCATACTTCATTTAAAAAGTTAGCAGCCTAGTATCCTATTCAGGGGTCATGAGAAAGAGAAAAAACAGAGACTGAAGTTTTATTTGAAACCAGTAGTGAACCGTGTCCATTAAACCTGGGCCCGCTCCACTCCGCTGGTATTGCGCTGAATTATAACTGCCTGGCCCTTGGTAAACGAACAGCGGGCCCACCAATCACCAACATTCTGTGGAGGCATCACAGTGCTGATAGGGGGAGACACAGGCTCACAGGCTTCCACTTAACCCCTCACCTTCCAACACAGATTGAATAGACACGGTTGAATAATTTATTTGCTTATATTTCTGTAATTGTTTAGATGTCAATTGTCAAACTGTAAGTAGATTTTTAAAAATTGGATAAATTATATATATTTATGGTTTAAGAATATTTTAGGCCCTCTGAGAGGGCGTAGAGGGCCCTGACGGTTCCCCACTGTTTGAAACAGCCTACTACGTACTTCTCACTGTCACAAATAGCTCCTCCCTCCACCCGTCTTGTGTCGTTCGTCTTAGCCCCGCCTTGATTCTTTGTTTCCTTGGTTTTCCCTCTGTCTGGCTGTGTTCTTAATAGCCTTTTTTTGAACAAATTTGAACAAAACTATTTAGATGTAGTTGAAGTTCAGACTTTCAGTTTTACTTCAGTGGGTTGAACAAAATGATTGCATAAAAATGGGAGGAACTAAAGCATCTTTTAAAAAGAATCCCTTAATTTCAGAGGCTCAAAAGTAATTGGACAGATTACTGTATTTTACTGAGGTGTGGCTTTTCTGTAGATTTTTCTTCACCCGTCAGGGGGCGGAGCAGAAAGTGAATCAAGTGGTAGGTCAAAGTTGTAAAGAAAGTGCTCAATTTCATTTAGCACATGCAAGCAGCAGGCACCATGGAGAAATTTTTTCAAACCAACATGTGTTGTGCCAAATTCTGAGTCGCCTCGTTTGCACACGCATAAAGACACTACAGATGATATTAGGGAGTTACAGTGACTTTAACTTAGTTCATTGAGCACACTAGTTTTGTCCTAAATAGATATGTAGACATAATACTGCTGTAATACTGCGAAGTCGTGGTCAGAGGTGAACTTCGGTATAGCCAGTGTGTATTTTATTTAAAATAATTAACACCCTTGAGCCTCTGTGTCTTTGGACATAGATAATTCCGTGCCGTTTGCTGTGATGGATAATTAAAGTCTAGCTCTTATTTATGCATAGAAACATAAATCGACAATATAATCTGTAGCGTCTTTATGTGCGGATAAACAAGGGGAGTCGGAATTCAACACAACACCGGCTGAAAGCTAAGACTGTTGCACATGAAATGCTACAGGCACCGTTCAGAAACTGATCAGTTCAGTTAAATGTACAGTGAATCCCTGCTTAACGATGGGGTTAGAGACTGAAAAGTCCATCATAAAGCAGTTTTCGTTGTTAAGCGTGACCCTAGATTTAGATACGCTTTGATCGTAAATACTGTATAGAAAAAAAACTAACAATGTTCTTGTGCATGCGTTCAGAGTGAGAAAGAGCGATCGCGTTACCGAGATGGGCTGCGGTGGAGGCTGCGCTGCCTCAGCTTATCATACACAACACTCCACTCTGCTGCCACTGCTCCTCCGAGCACCACGCAAAATTAAAAAAAAAGTCGATCATAACTCCATTCCTTTGTTAACCAGACCTGTCGTTAAGCGGGGATTCACTGTATTCAGTTCAGTAGATATATGCGGCTTATAGCCCGGTGCTGCTTATACAACATTTTCCATAAAAAATAAAAAAAAACTTATAGATGCGGCTTATATTGAGGTGCACTCTATAGTCCAGAAAATACGGTAAATAAATAAAATGTTCATTTCTAGTACTTGTTTGAAACCTGTAACATAGTAAGGACACGGAGAGGGATCCTTATGCAAAAGCTCAACGCTTTTATTATGAAAGATCGGTACAAGGGCAGTGTACGAGTAAGCAATGGTAGTATGCAGGTTAGCTCGTGCAGCTACACAGGAGTGGTCAATCAGGTCCGAGGTCGTGACGGGGAGGCAGAGTCCGTGAGGTACCAGAGGGCTAGGCAGAAGACTAGGGCTCTGTTCAAAATAGCCTATTACATAATACTGACGTACTGATCGAGCCCCAAATCAGTATGCCATATGCAGTATGTGACCAAAATGAAATTTTCCAGTATGCGAAACATACCCGGATGACCTACTACTTCCGCGAAATATTCCAGTACGCGAACAGAGTTATCTTCATGGTGTACTGCATCCCATCATGCAACGCTACGTTCACGTGACCCCGTAGTATGCTTTGATTTTGTCGCATACTGGAAACTGTACTGCATACTACTACGACGAGGACCAGTATGCAGTATCCAGTATATACTGAGTCCAGTAAGCAGTATCCAGTATGTAGTAGGCTATTTCAAACAAAGCCTAGGTCTAGGGAACAAGAAGAGGTCGGTTCACAGGAAGATCAACAGGAAGGTATAACGCTTGGTACGCAACATAGTTGGCAATACTTCGCAACCAGGAAGTGAAGCGCAGGTGTATCAGTATATCTGGGAATAGGGCGTGGTAAATAGAACCAGGTGAATCCACTCAGACTATCAGGTGTTATTCCTGACATTACCCCCCCAACCCAACCCCCCTGCGTCACTCAACTCAATGTCTTTAAAATCAATGTCATTGGCCAAAGTGCTGTACACAAGTAAGAGCATACAGGTTCAAAATACGTATAAAAGAAAAACCACAGCTAAAACAATAAACAATAACAACCAACATCTCAGAATGGGTTTAAAGCATGGGTTAAAGCAAGAAATTTTCATTTGACTGAAAAATTTTTCCTGGCAAAAGACAATGCCAGCAATTACTGAAAATGTAGTGTAGTTGGGACACGGCCTCTTTTGCCTAATTCTACACAATAAACACATTTATAAAGCATATTTATCTAAACAGCCTGTGCAAGGAGAGAAGAGAGAATGAACACCTGAGCAATAAATGTACATAAATGTTTATATAATGGAGTTATCTGGGGGTCCTCTTCCAGAAAATTATTTAAAGATCAAGTCAAATTTAGTGAATCCTGGTGAGAGGTATGAAGCTCTCTTGTTTTTATCAGATTCACCATCGCAAAAACATAAGCTGTAAGATTACATGCTTTAAGTAGGTATGTTACAAAACATTAACACCACTGGATAGAGCTTTTAAATACAAACAGAACAACACCATCCATGTTAAGCCTGGTTTAAGCCTTTATACTTGACGCAGCACGAGTGGCGTGAGCAGCGCGAGGGTCCGCACGCCGAAAATGACGTAATCGCGGTGGCTCCACCCGTGCGCGAGAGCCTCGCAGTTTTGTAACTTCGCGCGCACAGCGCTTCAGCGCAGTGAACCAAGTCATGTTTGCCGGGTTCATACACCTTTATAAGGTGGAATTAAAGCACTTGTACGTCACTTTCAAGGTCCATTTCAACGCGTTCTCAACGATGAATTTAAGTTAAATATTTATACATATACTCGAAATGACTCGAAATAATTGGCTTTTTATCACATTATTTAATGGTGGTTTATTTTCAAAACGCCCAATCTTAACGACTTCACGTTCTCTCATGTTTCGTCCTGGAATTACAAGAGGCTCGTATTTGTTAACGTAATAACTGTTCAGTCAGACAGATATTTGTTGTGAAACGAAGTAGTTACATTTTCAAGCATTTTAAAGTACTTTAGCCTAAATTCCAGCACTAATGCAACATTACAATTGGTCAGGTAAATGTTCATTCCCCTGTTTTGAGGGGTGTTTATACTACCACATATTGCTTCGGACTACACTGCAAAAAGAATGTGACGCAGCAAGTAGCCTCCGCCGTTCGCGCAGGTGTACAGAGTCGCGCGCTACGATCACGCCAGGCAGGAGGGGGGTAAAAACTTTTCTACGTAACATCCGCAAATCTGAAGACGGAATGAACCGCAAGTCAATCAAATGACACCGCCGTCATCCATCCAGCGCTGATGAGCGCCAGTGAGAATCATATTTCGGCCACAAAACAGATAGCACGCGCGTGTGTTGTTTATTATGATTTGACGGATTTTTTCCCCAAAAAAATCAAATGACGGAAATCCGTCGTAGTGACGGAGAACTTTAACCCATGGTTTAAAGCCAAAGAGAAAAAATGGTGTTTTAAGAGTGCATGAACCTGCCTGATGTGCAAAGGGAGATCGTTCCATAGTTTTGGGGCAGTGACTGAAAAGGCACGGTCACCTCTCATCTTCCTCTTTGTCTTTGGGATACCTAAAAGTGACCGATCAGCTGACCTGAGTGAGCGTGAAGGTGCGTATGAGTGGAGAAGGTCAGATAGATATGGTGGGGCAAGGCCATGAAGACATTTAAAAACAAATAAAATAATTTTTTATTTAATAATAGATAATGACCTTTACTTGCGATCTATTTATAACATAGGTGTGCTGAAGCACCCCTAAAATGATTAAATAAAAATTCCTGCCCTATGGAGCATTTTCAGTGTCACCAGATCATGAACCTGAAACAATTATTTCTTGAAAACCCATCAGTCAAGTATCCAAAATTTCAAGATAAACGAACTGGGAGGCAATGAAGTGAGGCTAAAATCGGTGTAATGTGCTCACATTTTTTGACACCAACTAAAGTCACCCAAAAGAGTCTTTAGATGGCTGCCATCAGAGGCAAGCGGTGTTTCTGTACAGCAGATGCCACGGTTAAGTAACACTTGTCACACTTAAGTGCCACAATTATGTGGCAGCTGCCACAAGATGCCATTTCTGGGTGGCACAGCGGCCACTTTGTGCTGCTTACACGCCAAACAGGGACCGCACCCTTACAGGAAATTTGGCAGAAAGACGCTCCTCCCAATGACCTCCCAAAGATTTTTTTGTGATTGGCTACATGCAGTTCGATTAGTTCTAATTTTGTTTGCTCATCCTAAGTACCCCGAATGCTTTCTCAACCCAAATTTCAACCTGAACCTGAATTTTGACCCAAACCTGAATTTTATCTTGAAATTTTGGATACCTGACTGATGGGTTTTCATGAAATAATGGTTTCAGGTTCATGTTCTGGTGACACTGAAAATGCTCCATAGGGCAGGAATAGGAGAGAAAATGAGGATGGTATCATGAGGTTATTATTTTGTTGTTGTTAAAAAAAATATATATTTTAAATTTTTTATTTAATCATTTTTAGGGGTGCTTGAGCACACCTATGTTATAAATAGATCGCAAGTAAAGGTCATCATCTATTATTCCAATGCTAAAACCAGCCGTATGCACTAAATACATAATATGTTTATTTGTTTAATTTATCTTGTTTTCAGGAAGTTTGTAAAGGCTGGATTATACTCTGACTGTAGCGATCAACTCTGCACACTGCGCGCAAACCTAGTTTTGAAAAGAAATTACCATTAAATAAAATATATGCTAGCTTGGTAGCTACCGGAACAAATCTTAACCAAACTGCCATATGCCAACAAGCTTATGTAATGCACTTATTCCCATTGTGCCAGTCGTGATATTGTCAGGAACAGCACATGATCGCCATGAGATGCGTTTCACCTGCCGCTCATCGCCCCTCCCCTTTCACGCTATTTAAGCTTCCTCCTCTATCTTCCGGGTTGCGAAGTATTGTTGGCATGCCATCTACCAAGCGTTATCTCCTGATTGCTCTCCTGTGTTTTGACCTCTGCTCTCGTTCCAGACCTCGTCTCCAGCCTAGCCCCTTTGTACCTCCAGCCATCTGTCTACCCGGCGTGAACTCGGACCGTCCTGACCACGACAACCGCACTCACACACTGCACACACCACACGGAGTTATTCACCTGTGCGAGTACTCCGTATTCACTCAAGAAATAAAAACATCAGCAATCCGCATTTGGATCCGTGTCTTCCTGGCTGAAACGTTACATAATACTTCGCCAAGTTCAATGGATCCAGCGGACGTACCTGCACTCCTGGCCCAACAAGAGAACACCATCGCCGCGCTCCAGGAAGACGTCCGACGACTCACGGAGACCATGCAAGCTCAAGCCGCGCAGTTACAGACGGCCCAACAACAGGTGGCACAACACCAGGCGATACAGCAGCAGGTATTCCAACAGCAGGCTTCTCAACACCAGGCTGCTGCCGCCGTCGCTCCTCCTGGTTTTCCTCCTTGTATTCCTGTTGCAGTGCCGGAGCGGTACGACGGTTCTCCAGAGCGGTGTCAGAACTTTCTCATGCAGTGTTCCATGTACTTCGACTATCACCCAGTCCAGTTCCAAACAGAGAAACAAAAGATCCACTTCGTCCTGACACACCTTACCGGGGAAGCTGGTGCCTGGGGTACTGCACTGTGGAACAGTAAAGACCCGGCACTTGAATCCGAAGCTCAGTTCTCCATGCTGTTCAAGTCCGTGTTTGATCACCCAGCTGCAGGAAGAGACGTGGGCACTATGTTATGTGAGATACACCAAGGACAACGCAGTGCCGCCGATTACGCACGAGAGTTCCGCACCTTGGCTGCCGGCAGCGGATGGAGCGAACCCGCCTTGACGACAGTGTTCCGTAGAGGGCTAAGACAAGACCTTCAGGTGGAGCTCGCCTGCCGGGGTGAAGGAAAATCGCTGTCGGAGTTCATCCAAACCGCTGTCAACGTAGACAAGCTGCTGCTCACCCGCCGTCCGACGTCAGGGAGAGGTTCTGCCTTCGCTGCTTCGAGTCGCCCGAATCAACCGACGTCTGACACTACGCGTGAAAGTGCAGAACCCATGCAACTGGGCAGAACACCCCTGTCTCTACACGAGAGGTCTCGGCGTCTGCGAGAGGGCTTGTGCCTGTACTGTGGTGAGAGAGGTCACTTCCGCGATCGCTGCCCTGTTCGCCCTACTCGCGCTGGAGAAGACGGCACGAACAAACGAGTAAGCAACCCAGTGTTTTGTTTGAACTGTAAGAACCAGCTTAACTTGCCTGTACAAGTCACGTGGGGGGGTATATCCACTCACCTTTCTGCACTGTTAGACTCGGGGGCTGCAGGAAACATCATTGATGTTGACCTGGCGCATCGGTTGCACATCCCCACGACATCTGTCAGTCCTCCGTTGCGTGTTAATGCCCTGAACGGCCAGCCTATTGGTGAAGGGCTTATTACTCAGTGTACTGTACCTGTTGTACTCCAGGTGGGGCTGTTCTATACCGAACATATCCAGTTATTTCTCCTGCCGTCACCCCGCGATCCGGTAGTCCACGGGTTTCCTTGGCTGTCATTACACGACCCCACTGTTTCCTGGAAAGCTAGAGAAATCACGAAGTGGAGTTCTCACTGTCTCGGGGGTTGTATGCACTTACCTCTCCGATCCACGTCTGTAGAAAGTCCCGACTCTCCTCTCGAAACCGCCTATCCCATGCAATATCAGGAGTATGCCGACGTCTTCAGTAAGGACAATGCCAGTCATCTGCCGCCACATAGACCCTGGGATTGTGCGATTGAGCTGCTGCCCGGGTCGCCGCTTCCGCGTCGCACTAAGCCTTACCCTTTGTCCCGTCCTGAAGATGCGGCTATGGAACAGTACGTCGACGAGACCCTCCAGAAAGGTTTCATTCGTCCGTCCACATCACCCGTAGCGGCGGGGTTCTTCTTTGTGGAGAAGAAAGGGGGAGGACTACGTCCTTGTATTGACTATCGCGCACTCAACGCCGTCACGTCCAAATTCGTTTATCCCCTTCTGTTCATCTCCGCTTCACAGGAGCGTCTTAGAGGAGCATGCATCTTTACGAAGTTGGACTTGCGAAGTGCTTACAATCTCGTTCGCATTCGAGAGGGGGACGAGTGGAAAACTGCTTTTGTTACTGCTCGAGGTCATTATGAGTATCTGGTCATGCCGTATGGATTAGCTAACAGCCCCTCAGTCTTCCAGGCGTTTATGGATGAGATATTCCGAGACATGATAGGACAGTACGTCATTGTTTACATAGATGACATTCTTATATATTCCTCGTCAGAGGCCGACCACGTCCGACACGTCTCCGCTGTACTGACCCGCCTACGGCAGCATCGCCTCTACACAAAAGCTGAGAAATGCGAGTTTCACCGGACTTCCGTGGAATTCCTGGGATGTACTCTGTCTCCGGGGGGAATCTCTATGAATATGGACAAGGCGTCTGCAGTCGCGCAATGGCCAGTGCCTCGAACGAGGAAGGAACTCCAGCGATTCCTGGGATTCGCGAACTTTTACCGTCGCTTTATCAGGGGCTTTGGCTCCGTGGCCGCTCCGCTGACGAATCTCCTACGGGGCGGGCAGCGTCTGCGCCTTGACTGGACGGCTGAGGCTGACCGGGCGTTTTCGTTGCTAAAGGGAGCGTTCTCCTCCGCACCTATTCTTCACCTCCCTGACCCCCATGTCCCCTTTGTGGTCGAAGTCGACGCCTCTGAGGTGGGAGTGGGAGCGGTTCTCTCTCAGCGCCAAGGAAACCCCCCTAAATTGGTCCCTTGTGCGTTTTACTCGAGGAAGTTGCAACCAGCAGAACAAAATTATGATGTCGGCAACCGTGAACTCTTGGCAGTTAAACTTGCCTTAGAACAGTGGAGACACTGGTTAGAGGGGGCGGAGCACCCTTTTATTGTTTACACCGACCACAAGAATTTGGAGTACTTAAAAGAAGCCAGGCGACTTAACCCTCGCCAAGCTAGATGGGCGTTGTTCTTCTCCCGGTTCCGTTTTTCTGTCTCCTATAGACCCGGCTCAAAGAACACAAAAGCCGATGCCCTCTCACGCATTCACGATAAAGACCCCGTAGAAAAGAAACCGGAGTACATATTGCCACGCACCTGTTTCGTAGCTGCCGTTCGGTGGAATTTGCAAGGCGAGATGGAGGAAGCACTACGCACAGATCCCCGTCCAGACGATTGCCCGGCAGGAAAACAGTACGTCCCCGTGTCTATGAGAGGACGACTCTTACAACTGGCTCACGATACGGCGGGTACAGGTCACCCGGGGATTACACGCACCATACATCTCATATCACGGCTCTATTGGTGGGCATCTTTGAAAGACGACGTTCGCGATTACATATTAGCTTGCAGCATCTGCGCGACGAGTCGCACCCCCCGTACTCTCCCTGTAGGAAAGTTGCTTCCACTCGCTATTCCTCGCCGACCCTGGTCCCATATCGCGATGGATTTTATCACCGATTTACCGAAGTCCGAAGGCAACACTGTCATTCTAGTTGTAGTCGATAGGTTCTCCAAGATGTGTCGCTTAATTCCTTTTCCCAAGTTACCCACTGCCATGGAAACCGCCCTGGCTGTTTTCACGTTCGTTTTCCGAGTCTTCGGGTTGCCCGAGGATATTGTTTCTGATAGGGGTGTCCAATTCACGTCACAATTGTGGAAACAATTCTGCAAACTGCTCGGGGTCACAATTAGTCTCACCTCCGGCTACCATCCTCAGGCTAACGGGGAAGTAGAACGAGTAAACCAGGAGATAGGGAGGTTTTTGAGGCAATATTGCGTTTCCCAGGCGGGCTGGAGTAAATACCTACCTTGGGCGGAATATGCCCGGAACTCGCTAATGCATTCCTCCACCAAAATGACCCCCTTTCAATGTGTGTACGGGTATCAACCGGCCTTCTTCCCCTGGGACGAAAGTCCGTCAAACATTCCGGCGCTGGATCACTGGTTCGAGAACAGTGCACGCACTTGGGAACGGGCCGTGCACCTGCGACGCGCTCTTCACACCCGGAGACTCCACGCAGACCGTCGCCGGTTGCCTACACTGGTCTACCACCCGGGGCAGAGGGTGTGGCTGTCCACGCGAGACTTGAACCTGCGGCGACGATGCAAGAAACTCAGCCCTAAATACGTCGGTCCATTCAAGGTCCTGCGGCGAGTCAACGCCGTCTCGTATGAACTTCAACTGCCCCCTCAGTATCGCATCCATCCGGTGTTTTCACGTTTCTCTGCTTAAGCCGGTGTTCTACAGTCCTATGTCTGCGGCGCCGTCTCTTGCCAAGCCACCTGAACCACTGGAGCTCGACGAGCACCCCGCTTACCTTATCCACGCCATTCTGGAGTCCCGTCGGCGTCGGGGTGGGCTTCAGTATCTGATCGAGTGGGAGGGCTACG
This sequence comes from Brachyhypopomus gauderio, assembly GCF_052324685.1. NCBI lineage: Eukaryota > Metazoa > Chordata > Actinopteri > Gymnotiformes > Hypopomidae > Brachyhypopomus > Brachyhypopomus gauderio. The sequence continues at coordinate 15,946,766 of NC_135225.1, forward strand.
GTCCCGAAGAACGTGCATGGATCCCCGCGCGGGATGTGTTAGACCCCCCTCTTCTCGCCGAATTCCACGCTGCTCATCCTCACTTCCCTGCCCCCAGGCGTCGTGGCCGGCCCCCTTCTAACCGGTCTGTTGCGGCTGGAGCCGCTCGTCGGAGGGGGGGTACTGTCAGGAACAGCACATGATCGCCATGAGATGCGTTTCACCTGCCGCTCATCGCCCCTCCCCTTTCACGCTATTTAAGCTTCCTCCTCTATCTTCCGGGTTGCGAAGTATTGTTGGCATGCCATCTACCAAGCGTTATCTCCTGATTGCTCTCCTGTGTTTTGACCTCTGCTCTCGTTCCAGACCTCGTCTCCAGCCTAGCCCCTTTGTACCTCCAGCCATCTGTCTACCCGGCGTGAACTCGGACCGTCCTGACCACGACAACCGCACTCACACACTGCACACACCACACGGAGTTATTCACCTGTGCGAGTACTCCGTATTCACTCAAGAAATAAAAACATCAGCAATCCGCATTTGGATCCGTGTCTTCCTGGCTGAAACGTTACAGATATAAACCAAGTAAAAACCAAACCTAAACCTAGCTTTATATGTTCGCATGAGCCCATAGTATGGTTTGCTTTTGTCAAATACTGAAAACTGTACTGCATAGTACTACAAGGACCAGTATGCAGTATCCAGTATATACTGAGTGCAGTTTGCAGTATATAGTATTATTATTATTATTATTATCATTATAGTAGTAGGTCATTTCGATATAGTGTGCAAGTGTGTGGAACGGAAGACTAATAGTAGTGGTGGTATGTTAGTGTTCAAACAAAACCATTTATTATCAATCCTTAGGGCTGAGTGAAAAACAACCATCTGCAGTGATTACAGAGAGGTTTGAAAAGGCACACTTCAGTGGCATTTTACAAGATTTAAACAAACTATTTCTGATCATAAATCACACCAGCCATAATAAAACCTGTAAAAAATACAGTTGTATATTGTGAATTATACACTGAATATGTTAGCTCCAACTCGTGCTATGCAAGGAAGTCATCAAAGAATTACAAAGAGTAGTCCTTCCATGAAGTATCAGACAGTGAACGTTTAGTCAGATACAGTGTAAGTCCAAATACACAAACACTATGTGAACACTCACACACAGTCTAAGGAACCTTGGAAAATAATTATGGTTTTACATTTCTATGAGATAGGGAAGCTTGCTCTAGTTTCCATTAGACACAGTAAAGGTTCTACAGGAACCAAACCAGTAGATATCAGACATAGTCATAGTAATAAACTGCAATCCACACAAATTTCAAACTACACAGCAAAGATTAATGATAATCAAAATATATCCAGACAAAAACAAAAACTTAACAGTAAGGCATTTAACCTACTTTCATCTTTTACTGTCATCAAAGTAGTTCACCTCTTTAAATAGTGAAAGGCTTAACTACAAAAACGGTGTAAATTTTATATGACTATAGGCTATGTTTTATATAACATATAGTGACACAATACAGTACCTCTCCATCTCAATCATAAATTGTATCCCCCAAAAAAATAAAAATAAACACAGTGAACATTTCAGATGTGCCCTGCACACGGAAACAGTGACAAATTGGCCTGCTGTGTTACTAAACCCCCCAGTTAGTCCTTCTTCCCAAAGAACTTCCTAAAGACAGATTTACTATGAGACCGTGGGAGGCTGGCATAGCTCTTGAGAGGCGGTTCAGGAGATTGCTGTCTGCAGCTGTGGGGCTGGGGCAGTGCAGTGCTACTGCACACCGATGGCTTCTCTCTGTCCCCTATATAAAGTGTCACAGAGTAGCTAGAGTTGCTGTCCTGGCGTCTGCATGCTGGGGGCAGTGTAACAGGCTTGATCCTTTGGTATGTTGCTGCAGAGACAGGGAGAGAGACAATTCCATTGCGGTCAACCACCCAAACCAATGTCATGGGTGAAAGCTCACACTTATAATTTGTTCAGTAAACTTATGCAGCACACTTCATTATCACAATAGTAATTTCCTCCCAAAAATGCATATCCTTTAAATATCTATGTGAGGTGTGCTTGTGAGGATTTCCACATGATTCCTAACTAATCATATGGATTCCTGGTATTCTATAAATACAGGAAACGTTTGTCTATGGACTAAGAGATAAAGGTACTTTAAGATGTTATTATAAGTTTTATTTTATGTTAATGTTTTATTTTAAGAGACATTCAACAAACCTGTCAAAAAAAAAAAAAAAACTTGTTCAGTATTTCCAGCTGCTACATTCAGCAAAAAAAGGCCAAACTGTTCTGCCCTTCTTAATGAAGGCATAAACAGTGAGTTTATTTTGTCTTAGACATACTGCCATCTAGAGGATGTGAAGTTTCTGTTTCCAGTTTCAGTTCTGGACCGACACATCTCAATGTGAGCACATTTTGTAAGGCAGCAGAAACAGCTCTCTACGCCTGAGTGTTGGAAACTATATGTCTATGAGTGTATTCTTTGTTTTGATGTGTGTGTCTTCCTTCTGAATAGCGAATTCATCAGTTTCTTGATTTGATAAGTTTTACATGCTTAGCGTGTATTATGCTAGTGCTCGTTGTGTCGACCATGATTAAGCTAGCTTTCTTAAGTTTGGCGACTGCGTTTGGCGTAACATGCGTTATGTGGAATTTATGTAGGCTATCTTTCTTTATTTCCTCCTGTTGTAGTTTTACCTGTCTAGTTCTACAAGCTAGAAACGCAGCGCGGAGGCAGCATACAAACAAAGAAAAAAAGTATTTACTGCCACTATCTACTTCCATTATGAACAGTGTTGGGAACGTTACTTTAAAAAAGTAATTAGTTATAGTTACTCACTACTTGTTCAAAAAAGTAACTGAGTTAGTAACTGAATTACTCTATAATAAAAGTAACTCGTTACTAGGGAAAGTAACTATTTGCATTACAGTAAAAAAAAAAGTTATATGCCAATGAATAAGGATTTTTTGAAAAAGCAGTTTTCACAGTTAGTTGAAATGAGTAGATGAGAAAAGTGTACTTTTTATATTCATTGCACATCCACAGACCAGTGCAGGATAAAATCCTTAAAAATCCCAAATCTTTGTAAAAAAAAAAAAAAACAAAAAAGCAAAAGTAAACAGTTACACTATATAGAGTGCATTTACATCTATCAAATTACATAAAATTCTCTCAACCTGAGACGACTGGTTTGTTCACAAGATAAGTAAACTTAACAATAAAACCTCTATTCTTAATTAAATAAATCAAATACCCAGTCTGGTAGACATTCAGGAACAAGTATTTTCTTAAATAATGTTTATATCGCCACCTTGAAAATGCTAATTTGTCTTCGGCTTACTCCTGACTCGCCATTTCGGCCTCTTTTTCGTTTGGTGTGTCCCTGGTGCGCTTCGGCGCGTGTGTAAAAACACTGGCTCTGATTGGCTACCATAACGCTGCCTTAGCCAATCGCTTACTGACTTGTTAAGTTAAACGGGTGTTACACAGAGAACTGTGACCTATCGAGATCTGTTACTCCTCACTAACCTGGGCAGCGGTCCGCTCGGTTTACTGTTAGTATATCAATATATAGTAACGCACCACTTTTAATGACCAGTAACGTCAACGGCGTTGTAACGGCAGGAAAAGTTATTAATTATATTATCCCGTTACTGACAAAATGACGCCGTTACCTAACCGTTACCTAATCAGTTATTCGCAACACTGATTATGAAGTATATAGAGCTTTGAAAGTAGCACAGGCCTGACTTTGAATAAGGGCAATGGCTGCACCTGAGGTGAAGGAGTGGGAACGTTTCTTGCTAGTGCTGCAGTCTTGACTGGGACACAGGGAGCGGGACAGACCTCGTAAGCACTGAGAATGGACCTGGCCTGGCAAATCACCAAGGGAGTCTACAGAGAGAGAGAGAGAGAGATTGATAGATAGAGAGAGAAATTGAAAAGGGAGCAATAGATAAGGAAGATAAAAAGAAAAAGGGCATGCAGAATTATGTCCAGACACTTTATTAACACTTAACACTTTATTGCCCCCTAGTGGTATGTTAAAGCACATGGTCTGTATGTTGACACATGGCTGGGGTGTTGTAAATCACTTCACCATGGGAGTTCTAGAGCAGTACAAACATATTATGTGTAGTGAAGAATTACATTTCATTATCTAATGGCTGATATAAGAAGGTCATAAGATATTGGCCATATAGTGAATAAACAATCATGAATAACCTTAAACATACCATAATGCCCTGCATGTTCTTCCATTTTCTCACAGCGCTGCTGAGGGATGTGATCGCTGTCCTGTGCAAGGATGATGATCTCTTTTGTTCTTGCAGAGCCTGTCTGATTACAGCTTGGGAGATTTAGGGGTTCCTCTCCCTTCATAAAACATTGGCATAAAGCTCCACACTGACAGTGAGCAGGGGAGGACACAGATTGTACTGCAGGCCCGCACAATGTGGCTGTTTTCGCTTCATACTCTGATTCTGAGAACAGGGCAAAAATCATGAATTTCTAACCACTCATAATAAATCCTGTATTTGATGCATTTATTGTTAGACTGCAATACTGAACAGGTTTACCAGTGTTTGCTTGGATTCGAAGGATCCATTTCTTCATCATGAAATGGGAGGATGCGCTGAGGAGATATTCTGAGCCATCATTCAATCTAGGAAAGCATCATATATGAGTCAACACTTAAAAGAGCATCGTACGAGTCAACACTTAAAGCAGGGATGTCAAACATACGGCCCCGGAACCGGCCTGCCTGGGGGTTTAGTCCAGCCCACGGAATAAACCTGCATTATTAAAGAAGAATAAACTCCATTTTATTTGAAATCTGCAGTCCTTATATTGTCCGCTAGGGGCGTTTTAGTCAGTTCTGTCGCTTTACCTGCATTTTCTTTTGACCCTGGCACCCTCTTAAGTGAAATGTCTTTGTCAAAACAGAGAAAAGTGGACACAGAGTGTTGGATTTTTCAAGAAAAATGGGAAGTTCACATGTTCAGAATTGCTTCCCAGATGTGGAAATTGTCACTGTGATCAGTTTTTATGCATAATGCACTTAAATAAAAGTTTAACTGAGTAAAAGTGTTGTTGAAATTGCATGTACATTTCTTAAAAAGTAAAAAGTAAAAGTAGAAAGTTGTTCATAATATATTTAGTAAAAGGACAATTCATTTCCTATGAACATTTTTATAATTTAATTCTTTGCACTAATACAAAGAAAAAAAGTGGACTTATTGTTAGTTCCATGTAATTTTACCAGTTTACTGGTTTGGCCCCCTTGAGATCCGATTAAGTTGTATTCGGCCCCCAGACCAAAATGAGTTTGACACCCCTGACTTAAAAGAACACATCCATCTTATTGTTGAATAAAAGAGACTTTGAGTGCATACACTCCTGAGACAAGCTAAATATTAACAGTAGTAAACATTAATGTGTATGAAACCATGTACGATAATCTAGCACATGAAGCTAATGAAAATGAATGAACTAATGATACCAATAAAACTACTAAAGTCAAATTACTTGTAAGTCAAAACGTATCTGACAAATGTATCTGACAAACTCAAAAATAAAAAATGAAGTGGCACAGCATTATATGTTGTGTAACTGGTTAACAGTGTCTGCTCTGACCTGAGACAGAAGCAGTGGGGTTTTTTGATGTACTCTGGTGCTTGAATACATTCTGCTCCAATCAAGTTTAGAGGAAGGCTGATCACAGAGTTCTGGGAAAACACATACAAAAGTCACTCTTGGCCTGCATACTGTTGGTATACTTTACAAAGTTCTAGCAGTGATAATGAACAGAAATGTTGTATCTCACACTCATTGTGTCTTTTCTGTCCTGGTAAAAACATAGAGTTTGCCTGTAAAGTACAGCATGGTACGAGCTCCACACTCTGCATGGTGCCTAAAAGAACCAGCAGTCACAATGTCACAAGGTGATCAATAAAAAATATTTTAGGCATTATATAGAAGAGTGCACATTATTCTGATACTTGAGAGAGACACATACCCTCCTACCACCCACCATCAGCTTGTGTTTCCTCTCTAGTGTGCCTTCCATAGATGGAAACTCTCGTCCCCCGCTCTAAAGTGAAAGAGCAACATCTTTCAAGTCTTAGACTAAAGCATCTCAGATTACTTCATTTACTATGTATTTTGTGAATTTCAAAGTACCTATTTTGTGTATTTTAAAGTCCATCACTATATCAGGCAACCTGTAGCAGGCAGCCTGGTTTTACTAGTCCAAAAATAGATGCCTTCAAACAACAATGTCGTACTGCAACAACTAAAATGAAAGTAATCTGTATTTATTAAACCAAAACTACAGCTGTGTGCTTGTGAAGTAGTAAAATTATCTAGAGGTCTGCATGAATGGTTTCAAAAGTTCGATCTGGGCTCTGTTTTGCCAAATCATTGTAGTGATAAGATCATGAGTATTCAGTGTGTCATTGCGCCAATTGAACAGCATCTTTGTTTACGAAGATTTGGGAAAACCAGTCCTATATAAAGTCTAGTTATTAATAAATAATAAAAAAAAATAAGATATAAGAAAAGTCTTATTTGACAATGGAAATGCAATGCTTTACAGTATCATAAATAATTTAAACAATATCACTGATGGAACAAAAAATTAATTGGTGTAATTATAGTCTTATAGTGTGTGTTTCCCCCACTACATCACTAAGTGAAATATTTCAGATTCAGCATCACATTGTTACTAAGAGTGGGAATCCTACAAAGACATAAAATCATCCTCATACCAGTGACTCCACACCACTACAGGAAGAAAGTGTGGAGAAATCAAATCCGTCTGTACTAAGACATCATCTTCCCAAGTGCAAAGCAGTTCAGGGAGCATAATATCATGTGGCCACTTTGCTATCTTAGACTTGTTTATAATTTATATGCATTACATATAGTATAATGTGCCAAAATACCTCCTTACTGCTGTGTAGCACTGATCAGCAATAACATATTGAGCATTATTGAGTTTTGTTCCAGCATTAGTATGCCTTAAATGAGATCAGAAAAACCTTAAAACATTCATGTATGTTATCTGAAAACTGCATCTGTTGAGCAGCAAAAGCAAAAATTCTGCATGTCCTTAATGTGTTCTTTTCACCTTAAGCATGTTCCCAAACTTACCATAAAGCTAGAATGCACCCTGGTGCTGGAGTTGTGCCCTAGAGTGTCTGACTCAGGGACAGCCTCTTCCAAATCAATGTGAACAGACAGGAAGCTCAATGACTGGTTCTGTAAAGAACAGAGATACCATTTATGGGTCAGAGCCACAGTCATGAATCACAAATAGTGTCTGTGCACTATAATTTCCTGAATATAGTTATGTGATCTTCTGGAATATCTAATAATCTGATTTAAATAAAATGTACACTACTATTGATTCCTATGTACATGTTCAACAGACTATCAAACTGTAATCTTGCACACCTCACCTTCATGCCTCCTGTCTCCTCCTCCTCCCTATACTTGTATATGTATTTATTTTGATCCTTTATTTCTGGAAGATTCACAGGATCTGAGGCTGTCTCATTAACCAGCACTCCATCTTTAGAAGACTGCTCCTGTTGAGTAAAAGCAGCCCAGGACCTCCTCTCCCTCTGAGCCAATATGTAACGCTCCTCCCTGATGTCGCAGTCCTTCCCATAACCCATGAGAGTATGGATGGAAGATGGAAGTCTGAACTCTGCTACGAGGAGGTTAGGTGCAGAGGCAGTGATGAGCTGCCTGAATTGCACTACTTCTTTAGGTGAGGGCTCCCTCTGATGGTCTGAAGAAGAGGTGGTGGTTTGTGACTCATGACCCTGGTACATGATATCTGAACAGATGCTCTGACGATAGCCATTGGTTTGGTTCCATATGTCCTCCAGCTCCTCTTCTTCCTGTTCAAACTGCTGGTGGTCAGGGTGGACAGGGTCATCTTCAGATAAGTTAGTGGGCTCTATTTTTAGGCATTCCTTACTCTCTTGAAATTCTTGTGATTCCCGAGAGAACAACTTTCCCACAGCTCTCTTGGATGCTGGGAATTCCAGACGGTCCAAATATGAACTCTCAGTACCCAGCTTAAAGCTCCCTGAGCTTGAGTGACCAGAGTCCAACGAGTCTTCTCTACCACTGGATTTAAAGTTTAGAACTATGTGAGACTCGTGGTTCTGGCTGATCACAGGGCTCTCTCTCCTTGGAAGAGAGCACATTGGTTTGGCTTTATGGTACTGATGATCATTAAGGTCCCGAGTTAGAGTATGGACACTGGGGCATATGTGGATTTCTGTAGTGGAGTTTTGACAGTGATTTGGTAATGAAATACTCTCTGCACTCAGCTGTGATTTCCCTCTGGGAGTTCTGGCTGAATTGCTGAGAGATAAGACTGGACCCTCCTTAAATGAATCCTCAGTTGAGAGTTGAGAAGGGAAGTCTTTATTAGAAACTGAAGTAGCATCCATGTGGATTTTCCGAGTCTCCTGAAAGTCAGTATTAAGATTTATTTCCCATAGAGGGAAAAATCTGGACTCTTCATTGTATGCTGGTTGTGAGTGAGCCAGTTTGAACGTGCTAAGAGCTGTAGGGTGCTCTGTGTGAGAATCTTTATTTTGGGAGACTGCTTTTCTGGAATCTGCTGCACCAATGGTGATAATATCTTGAATACTAGGGATATGGGTCATGTCTCTAGGCAAGTCAGAACTCAGCACAGAACCTAATGAGAGGAACCTGCAATGGTTCTTCACACAACCAGTGGCAGCAGTGTTAAGGTGCTCCACTACTGAGAGTGGAGCTGGAGAAAAACGCCCTCCTGAACACTCAGCATCAGTGTCCTTTACTAAAGGGTTCGTCTCATAGTCCAAGAGATGAGTTTCATTGCAGTCAGATTTCCTCCCACTCTTTCTTTTCTTCTTTTCCTTTAGAGGCCAGGTGTGAATGTTGTACATAAAATGTTCATGCACTGGAGGAGTCGATGCCTCCTCTGGAGGTTCAACTCCCAGGATTTTTTGTACAGTGTGCCTACAGACATCTTTCTTTTTCTTTCTTTTCTTGCTTTTACTCTTCAAGTTACTAAAGATGGACCTTGTGTTGTTCACTGGCAGCTCACTACAGTCCACTTCACAGGTGGAGGATGAGTATAGAGAGGCACAGGCAGGGCTCTGCACCATTCCATGTAGTTGAGGTAGTGCCATACTTTCATATACAGGGGCTACTGGTGGAACTGTGTCCTTAAGGTGCAAGTATGTACTTACCTGGAAGAAAAGAAGATAATTTTTATGTGTTTAACGTCATTATCAAGAACTTTCAACTTTCAAGAACATACCAACTGTTAAGCCGGTGAACGAGGAAGCATGCACAAGTACTTTATGAAACGTAATTTTCATAGTACCCTTCTGCCTGTGCTGTAAAAAAACAACAGGCTAATAATTTCATAACATTTGGCCAGAACTAGCAATGAGTAGTAATGTCATAAAGAGCCCCATGCTTAGGTATTTAAATTAAAACACTTTAGTGACGGAGGTGAGTTTCTGCCTATTTAATTATTAAACTGCCTGGTATTTTACTGTTATTTAATCGTTCCTGTGGACAGGTTGGAGACATCATTACCCGCGCTCTCACCTTACCTGTCATTATCCATACTCTCACCTTACCTGTCACCATTACCTGTACTCTCACCTTACCTGTCATTAATTATCCATACCCTCACCTTACCCGTTATTACCCGCACTCTCACCTTACCGTCATCATTATCCGTACTCTCACCTCACCCATCCTCCTTAACCGTACTCTCACCTTGCCATCATCATTATCCGTACTCTCACCTCACCCGTCATCATTATCCGTACTCTCACCTCACCCATCCTCCTTAACCGTACTCTCACCTCACCCGTCATCATTATCCGTACTCTCACCTTGCCATCATTATCCGTACTCTCACCTCACCCGTCATCATTATCCGTACTCTCACCTCACCCGTCCTCCTTAACCGTACTCTCACCTTGCCATCATCATTATCCGTACTCTCACCTCACCCGTCATCATTATCCGTACTCTCACCTTACCGTCATAATTTCTCCGTACTCTCACCTTACCTGTCATCATTGTCCGTACTCTCACTTTTCCGTCATCATTACCCGTACTCTCATCTTACCCGTCATCATTACCGGTACTCTCAACTTACCTGCCATTACCCATACTCTCACCTTACCTGTCATCATTATTAACACTCTCACCTTACCTGTCATCATTCTCTGCACTCTAACCTTACCCGTTATTAACCATACTCTCATCTTACTCATCATTATCCGTACTCTGTCTCTCACCTTACCTGTCATCTGCTACACTGGTGTGATGCTAGCAAAGTGCTGCAGTAGACTCAGATGGAGCTATGCAGACTGTAGTCAGACTGTGTGTATTAGAGTGCAGCCAGCCTTAGAGAAGCTACCCAGTGAATAATGCACAGGGTCATGGCTTAGTCACTGAACTAATGGAGGTTTTTACATTGGTGGCCCATGATGCCTTCCCACCCAGTCCAGACTCTGCCACTGCATGTTCATTGCTGCATTACCTGCTGCCTCCACCATACAGCCTGCTACCTTCTTGCTAATATGATTACTCTCCTGAGAATTAGAGAGCAAAAGCAACTTTTGTCATGGCCTGTGAGGTGGTGAGTCCCTAAGACAGCAGGTCCTTCTGGGGGACATTTTTCTACATTTTTCTATTGTTTTTTTTTTTTATTGCAGAGGATGTTTTGGTGTTCCCTAATGTTTTCCGAGACAGAATGGGCTAGCAAATATATAGTGGTTTGCTGCGTCTACCAGTTTGTTTCATGATAAGGTCCAAGTTAATACAAATGCATCGTTGACAACTATTCATCAAAAACACAAAAAATTAGAATTGGGAGTCCCCTGTCTTTACAGCCAAACGCAATAGTACTTATACCAGCTAACCTACGAACACAAATGGTCTTATGCTAGCTCAGCTTCAGACTTGCATTCTTCAACAAAACCACAGCCAGAATTCTTTACAGATGTGCTACATATGAATTATGACATTTGTTCTAAAATTACATAATCAATCTAACATGATAAACTGAAACATCAGTTCCATACTTCTTACCATACATTCCTTACTAAATATTCATGGTCTAAACTGATTTTTTTTTTCAAAGTAGTGCAGAACACAACACAATACAAAGAAAGTTTGTATCAGTACATTTCCCTTTTGTCTTAATGGCGTAATCAGAATCATCTGCTCTAGAACATGCCATCACACTCTAATGGTTCAACCTTTCACCTGTCTGACTAATGTTATGTTGCACCAGTGGCTCCAAACCATAAATCAAAGAAGGCTTTAGGAGGCCTTCTAGAAAGTTCAATTCACATTTTTCCAGCAGTCTAAACCATGTAAAAACCGGCCTTTCCTGGGAAGTGAGAGGGTGCGGTCACATCCTGCCACTGCCCTAGAAACACATTTACTTTTATATCAGTCCCATGGGGGGTTACATAATGGTGAAATGTCTACCTCTATCTCTGCTCTTATCTCTCTTCTTTTGTATTTTTTCAGGTCCAATCTATAACTCTAATAAATCCTCATTGTTCTGTTTAGCTAACAAACTCTTTTATGTAAATGTGCACATTATGGTAAAGGTAGAGATAGTTATACATTTGTAAGATGACTTTTCACAAACAGTGTATAACCTTTTTTAACACAAACTGTCTATACACAAAGACCAAAGTCTTATTAATTGAAAGCCAATCTCCATAACATTCTAATTATTCATCATTTCAGAGGTAGCACAATCTAAAAATGACTGAATACATTGAAATGTGGTTGAAGTGAAGGAATGTGATAGTGGCCAGCTATTTTCAGGGTTGCCAACTCTCATGCATTGAGCGTGAGACAGGCGCATTTGACTGTCTTCACATGCTCTTACGCCACACTTCCGATCTCTCATGCAAAAAAAAAAAATCTAGTTTATTTACCTCTGATCCACATCTATGATTCAATGAGTTACTAGTTCGCTCTGGCACCAACCACTGGCAATATAATACAATATAATATAAATTTGTGTCTATTTTACACCCCCCCCCCCCCCCCCCCCATCAACAACTTACGTTCGTCACCGCCATCCCCCCCCCCCCCGTCAACAATTTACACTCGCCACCCCCCTCCAGGTTCAAATCTCACTCCAAGTGATCTTGAAAAGTTGGCAACCCTGTATTTTCCCACAAGCAAAAATCTCCTTGTTCTTAGCCAAATAACTCATGTGAGACTCCTTGGGGAGTTTCTAGTAGAAAGAACAAATTCACAAAAGAATACTACTGGATGATGTGGAAAAGAGAGTAATAACCCCTCTAAAGATCAGTACAGCACAATAAAGAGCGTGGCTTAGTTATGCTTAAACACAATCTCATGTGCCTGCTTCTTGACTCTGTATATTTTCCAAAAAACACACTATTCTTATTTTCCTTGCAATTACTCCCCAACATTTCCCAAGGATAGCTTGGTAAACAATTTTAGCTTTTGAAATGGGGCTTTATATTTGCTTTGGAGAAAATGCATGACCTGGGATACTGATATCTCCCACATTGTGCCAGGTCAGTTAAATGAAGCAATTTCCTCAATCGTCTTTTCATTCTTAACTGTACATCTCTTAAGTCATTTTCTGTTATGCACTATAGCTATCTTCAATCACTCTTTCTTTTGATGTAATGAACAGATAAGTAATTTTGTCTCTTTAATTATGTCATTTTATGTTTTAGAGATCACAAACTGGAAGATAAGCCTGGTGGTTTGGAAGATAAAATGTATCGGTTCATAATCACAGGTAGTGATCAAATCAGTAGAAAATGGGCCCCATTTGGCGTAGACAGTCCTAAAGATGACCCTTCAGTATATTTAATGGATTATAAGAAATAGGGTAAATGCCCCTATTAAGCTCACCCAAATCTAAAATTTGACATATTTAAAGCAAAAGTAATTCTGTTTAGCAGGAGATATTAAGTTAAAATGAAATATTAATCTCTCATATAACAATGTTAATATTAATGTTAATAGTTTTATAATTTAAAATAAAGTTTAAAAGTAAAAAATCTGAGGTGTGCTTAATGGGTACAGTTCACAAGAATATTTTACATTTAAAATGATTGTTAATGTAAATAATTTCAATACTTTTAAATTTTAAATAGAATTTAGACATGGAAAGTCTGTAAAAATAATTACTTAATAATTAATAATAATTATTATTTTAACTTAATTTACACAGAAAACTGACGATGATTGTTTTTGACGATGATTGTTAATGAACTATTCACATAGGCAGTCTATGTAGGTGAGCTTAAAGGGAGCACCCTGAGCTTAATGGGGACAGCAATACTTTCGCATTTAAAATATAATGGACTTTATTTTATCATCTGTATTTTGTCACAAACATGTTCTTTACCGTGTACTATATAATCATATACTGTTTGTAGTCAAGCTAGAAATACTGATTTGTTTATACTTAAGCTTTTCTCCAATGTGCTCACACTGATGCACTCCAGTTTTTTTTTTTGCTGCTGTACCCTGTAAGCTCATGTAAAAATGATACAAAATCTATAAAAAATCCTGCAATCTACAAATATTATTTCACATCTATTTGGAAATAAATGATGTGCTAAATAGTAAAACACAAGAAATTATCATGTGTGATTTAATACATTGGTGTCTTCAGCAATCTGATATGACTAGCATGCTTTTGAACTATAACTTTCTCTTGCATCCAAGTTCCAACTTGTGCTGTTATGTTAAAATTATTAATCTCTTAAATTTGTAAAAATTGGTGATAGCCAAATTAAAAGTTGCTATATATTAAAATGTTCTAAATCTGAGGGGTCTCTCCAGATCAAAGTTTTTGTGTGGCTTTTAAAATGGCCACCGGGAAGAGGGAACATTGACAGGATGTTTTCAGAATATGCATTGGTATGACTGGCTTTACAATGTATGGAATATATATATTCCATATTCCAAATATTTTAATATTTTAAAAGTACATTCCAAATGTACTACATGTATTGATTTAGTGATCAAGCAGGATAATAACTTGTTTCTGTATAAGCATAATTTATGTTCAAAGTTGCAAGTGTGCTTAATGGGTAAGTGAGCTTAATAGAGGCGTTTACCCTAGCTTAATTCATACTAAGATTTTTACATGAATCAAAACAAGACAATAATGAAGGCCAATGATACACAGTGACAACATGGTTAAGCCTTGAAGCTCTTAGGGTTAGTCAGGCTGTCGCACAGCAAATCATCATGCACACACTAAAACACACCAACATGACCACACGACAGCCAAATACTCATTCATGCAGCATCACAACTTAGAGCTTCATTTACCTCTTCTGCACTGTGATGATAAACCTTTCTCTTTCGCTTTATACTACCAAATAGCCCCTGGCAGTGTTTCCAAAAGCTTTTATATACAGAAGAGTGAGGCATGGTAGGCTGAAGGAAGGAAGAAAACCAGGAATGTTGACAAAGTACAAGGGAGGAAAAACTAGCAGAGAGAGAGAGTAACTCTTGTGCAGAAAACTGATGAAACAAATGTAATGGTACGTAATACTGAAAACTGATTAAACCAGGGGTATCAAACTCAAGGCCCGCATCACTTTATGTAGCCCGTGAGGGCTTAAACAGCCTAATCATCTAAAAATGAGTCAAATATGTGCAGTGACTAAAAACTACATTTCCCACAATTATGTTACCCATAAAGTGATGGCATCTCGACACTGCAGTGTTTCCACATCGAAACTTTCCCAATATCCCAATAAGTGTAATTGAGAAATACAAATAATGATCCCAAAATGTCCAGGAAGCGAAGTTGATGCAGATGGAAGGGTGTTTCAAGAAAGATGGGAAAGTGAATACATGTTTGTGCTTCAAGGAGAAAAACTGGTACGTCTTTTGTGTTATGAAGCGGTGACAGTTGTCAAAGAGTACAGTCTACGTCTGCATTTTGAGATCAAATACGGAGCTACGTATGCCAAAATTAGGCATCAAGAAAAACAACAAATTACCAAAGAATTAAAAGGCAAACTGCAATCGCAACAGAATGTGTTCGCAAAAGTCACAACCACAAGCCATGCAGCTGTAAAAGCTAACTTTGTTGTGGCTGAAAAATCACCCACGCTTCTAAGAGTTTTTCAGAGGGAGCGTTTTTGAAGCACAATTGTCATTTTCACAGTTATTTGATATTTCAAGTTTTGAATGAAGTAAATGTGATATCTCTGATGTATATTTAACATTAAGGAGTAGGTACATTTATAAGTTACATATGGCCCGCTGTGGGCAACGATTATGCTGATGTGGCCCACGGTAAAAATTTGTTTGAGGCCCCTGGATTAAACAAATACAGAGTAATAATTTCTTGCTTTTGGTAACTGCAATGTATATGTGCGAGTCCATGTGTAGTTGTTCTCACCCTATGAACAGCCTCAGAGATTTCCACAGCCTTCTCAGGTTCTGACTGGTGCACCTGCACCTCACTGTCCCCTGAGTTACCAAAGCTGAGAATAAGGTTGACTGTGCCTCCAAGAGATGATGTATTGGGCTCCTTTAGCACCAAGCATGGTGAATCAAGCTCCTCTGACCCACTCTGGATCTTACTGCCATTGAGAGTCACACTTCCCATCACCTCATATCCATTATCCTGTTGTACCCTATCCTCCAGACTACCAAGGGACACAGTGACAGCATCCTGTGTCTTCTGTTGGTCTTCAGATGATGTTCCTGACTCCAGCTAAAAAAATGTACATTTTATCAAGATGTAAGGTAATTTCTTTGATTTGCAATCAATTATTTTAATAAGATTTGCGGCTTTAACCCTAACCCCAACCTCTAGAAGAGAGCAGATAGTAGCCTCAGAATAAATGGCATCGTCTTGTGGTTCCTCTGCTATATTCCTGTTCAGCCACTGGATCTTCTGGGCCCTCCAGTGGACTAGGATCCATCCCAGCATGCTTCTCAGCTCCTCCATCCTCTCTTTGATCTTTAGGAAGATTAGTTCATAGATCCTTAACAGTAAACATCAAAACTGACTTTTTAGAAAAAAATTACCACATGGCCTTTAATCCAAGTAATTAGAGCTCACCATCTTGGCCAAGTGGTGGCCCTCATCAAGTAGCTTCTTTCCTGCAACTGCAAGAATGTCAAATTCCTGAAACTTCTGTTCTATTTGCTTGTCTAGAAGCTCAACCAAACAGCCCTGGTTCTCTTGGCCTCGGCGCAGAGAACTCTCCGAGAATATGCGGGAACGGGTGTCTTCTGTCCAAGATCTGCATGTGGGAAAAAGACATGCAGGATGGGAACTGAGTAAAAGAGTAATATTTTAGCACTCCAGTGATACACAAAATAAATACATATTCGCCACACTTGTCAAACCTCTTCCATAAAGCTTCATCACAGTTTATAGAACTTTCTTTTTAGTTAATAAAGTCATAATGTAAGTGCCACTTCCAAAGAAAATGCATAAAGTTTAAATATTACATACATCATTGCCAGGTAGTTTCTGAAGAATTGGCGAAGGTGGCTAAATTGCAGCAGCCTGCTCCGGTTTTCAGCTTTACTCTTGGCCAGCTCATCCCAGGCCTCCAGGCTACTCTGAACCTTGCACACCAGTGTGTGCACTCTTTCTGGACACAAGTCCACCAGGCGTGCAGACAGATTCTCCATAGCCTCAACTTCCTCCTTCAGTGTTACATAGTCAGACTGTCAGGGGCAAGAACACATTTTGTAGGTGTGCATGAAAAAAAAGCTTAAAACGCCCTTTAATGACACAAATCAGTGTGCAGAACAACTGAATTACAAAGTGTAAAACTACAGGACTGAAACATGACATGGCAATTTATGAATAATAACATTCAAAATGTATTTGTTCATTCTGATTTAGTTCACATTTACATATGCTGTGCCCCGGTTTTACATATTCTGGGCTTTTTCTGTGTAAGAGACCATATGCTGTACATATGTTGAGTGTCTGTATATCTTGCTTTCTCTCTCTGCAGTTTTTTGAGGCTTGTAATTAATGGTGCAACAGGCTTCAAGGGAGCAATAATTCACATTGTTTCTCACATGGGGTGCAGAGTCTGTGGAATGCCATTAGCATGACAGCAAGTCTATTTCAATATGAACGATTAGGTCATTATTACCCTTCAGTGCTATCAGACCCAAACAGTTGTGCATGCATGTGATAAACATAAGCTGCCCAAATATGAGTTACAGTGTAGAGCCCCCATGTATTTTATACCCATGAACACACCCAGGCACACATTCTTCCAAACCATCGCTGACATAAATTAATTAAAAACATAGTTTTATAGAGGTCAAGACACATACACATATAATGTACTGAAGCACATTTTCACAAGTAGTGATATCCTCTGTGAGTAATAAAGTTTTGTGGAGACTGTGTGGGATCATATGCTGCAGCTGACTTCATTAACTCTCTCCAAAGAGAGGCCCAGCGGGCCCACAATGGATGGGAGACGTGGCCCAAACAGGAAACAGACTGTAGTAAAAATGTCCTAATGTAAAGGCATCATGAGAGATGGGACAGGTCTGGCTGTAGCTATTACATTAACACCCATAACCCACTATGTCATCACAAACAAGATGCATACAGGACAGATTGAGTGGCTTTATGCTTCCATTGGGAAAATGAAGAGCTTGGTTAAAACCCCTGGACAGACAACTAAATTAGATTTATAGACATGAAATGCCTTCAAAAAGTATTTCAGAGCTCATCATTTTCCAAAATTTGTGTATGAAAATTAATCTAGCAATATTTCCTCTTTTTTCAAATGATAGTCACATCTTCTATTAGCTCTTATTTGCAATTGAGAATTCCCTAACATGTTCCTATTGACTGGCTAGCTCACCTCCAAATGATCTTGCTGCTCCTGTAGGCTGTCCAGGCCACAGTGCTCTGGCTCACAGCGGACAGCCATCTCACTCTCCATATCCAACATATCAACAGCCAGCTCCATGCAGCGCTGTAGACACTGCTCCACCCTTGTTGCAACTATGGAGTGCTAGGATACAGGAAATCATTGGTAAGAAATGTAAGAATGTTGTGATAGTTTCTCAAAGTACTGCTAGCAAAAGCAGTAAGCTATGTAGCATGTTTGTTTTTTTAAATGTGGCCTGGTTTTAAGATTTGACAGATTTAACTTGAAGTCACAACATATGAGCCTTGGACCAAACTAACTCTGTATGGCTTAAATGGTCATGATTATGCTATATAAAAGCTAAAGATTCACAAGCTTCACCCTCAAGTACTGAGATCTGAACATCACAGAATATTATACTGTGTAGGTTATTGTGTCTTATAGTTTTACCCTGCTGATAAGTTCCTGAATGCTCTGGTCATGTGACTGTGAACGGTCTCTTTCTCGTGCTGTGTCATTGAGCATTTCCATGGCCTCCCTCAGCTCCCCTACAGGGTCCCCAAGACTTTCAACCAGGGACTCGCTGTTTCTGCTCCCTTGCAATGCCAACAGAGGTGATGCACAGTCCAGATCACTCTGCAGTGGTCGCAAAACCAAAGCATGAAAATACTTTACAGTGTGTTAAAATGTAGCCACAACCATTACAGTATAACCACAACCATTACTAACAGTAGAGCCACAAACGTACTAGCTTAATTTCTCAAGAAAGGTTGGTTTGTCTTATGTGGAGATGCAATTATTATGTTCTTATTATGTGAAATGTTTTGATAAAGCATTTGAAAGAAGAAGAAATACAGTTTGGTGGCTGAGGTGATTGAACATGGTCGGCAGGCAGATATAAGACGATATAGATATAAGATATATATAAGATATAAGATACAAGGTGCCCATCTGATGACCTTTGTGAAGAGCTTGTGAGGTAATTGGTTCTTTTATAAAATGAGCAATCTGGACCCTGTATGTACTCTAATGGATAGGATATTTGACATTTTATCCTGTGTATAAGTACATTTGATTCAGTGTTGAATTCATGCTTTCAGCATCAAGGACTTTCTGAAATACCTAGAGAAATGTAACACATCAAACAAGACCCTCAGCAATAAATTAAATAGCATTGTCACTGTGTTGACAGTGTACTGTGGTTTGGGTCAGACCTGTCCCACAATGCCATAGTGGCTCTCCTCCAGTTCCACTCTCTCTAGAAACTCTGTCAGCATGCGTGTGTCTTTTAACTCGGAGCTCTGTTGGGTCAGTGCCATCTGTACAGTTCTAAACCTGAAACACAACAACAAACATAAATAAAACAGTAATTAAAATATCAACACATTGTCCATTAGCATTACAATAGGGAGAAACATTATACAAACTCTGATATAGCTCTTATAGGTTATAAACAAGCACAGGCCCCAAATGTTAAATGTAATTTTCATATACATTTCTACTGTAGATGTTTTAATGTGTATGGATTTAGTCCAATTCAAATATATTTACATATCTGACATTGAAGAATGTCAGAAAGTATCAGAAAGAATCACAGAAATACAGTGGCTCCAAAAAAGTCATAACTGCAATCAATCATGCAGAGTCATTCTCTCTCTGATTTCTTTAGGGGACATGGTTTATAGGCAGAGCTATATCTGGTCTAGTGAACCTTTATGAGAAGAAAAAACTGCATCACCTACAGATGCAACCAAAAATTTGAAACTAGAGTACGGTTTGCATGTACAATTGTGGGTGGATCACAATGTAAGCAGTAACCTTAGTAAAATACTTAATAAACTGTAAAAGAATAAATATGACATACAGTACCAGGAGTAAGTTATATGCCATGAGAGTCAGTATTACTATATTTTGTTGTATGAGTGACAGCTTCCAAGGTGTAAAAAATTGGAGAAAACAATACATTATGTCTTCAGCAAGGAACAGAAGGAACATAAATGCCAAGTCTGGACATAGTGACAAAATACTAAACTACCAAGCTTGATAAAAGAGTGATGATGAACATCCATCAGAGTTGGACTGATGGTTCTCTGCAGGGTTACACACTTTATTTCCACTTGCTCCATGCGTGAAGGGAGTAGCTGGGTGTAGAGGTGTCTCTGGCTCTGGAGAGCTTCCAACTCTTGTTGAAGGTTGTGGAGATCCAGGCTGCGTGTCTCCAGCTCCTTTTCCAGTAGACTGCTCTCTCGCTCAGCCACACTAACAGACTCATGGTCTCCTGCCAAAGAGGCCCTTCTGATGGACAGCACCACTGCATCTAGCCAGGCCTCCAGACTGCCCAGTGCCTGTAGCAGCCTAACTGCCTACAGAGAGAGAGAGAGAGAGAGAGAGTATAAAAATCATCATAGTGTCATAGTGTGGACTTTGGAACTACCTGGAAACATCGTGTCACAAATAGTTTAATGTGGAATACTATGGAAGACTCCGGTAAAACACATCCATCAACCAAACCCTTCCATAAAACGCTTCATTAGCCCATGTAACTACCCTGTAGTTGAGTTCCTCTGAGCACTGTAGGATTTCTCCGTTCCTTTGGTGGCGTCTCTTAAGTTCCTCCCACAGAACTTCCAGCTGGCTGAGAAACTCCTGGATCTTAGAACTGCCAGGGTGCTGAGCCCGCACCAGGCTATGTCCT
This sequence comes from Brachyhypopomus gauderio, assembly GCF_052324685.1. NCBI lineage: Eukaryota > Metazoa > Chordata > Actinopteri > Gymnotiformes > Hypopomidae > Brachyhypopomus > Brachyhypopomus gauderio. The sequence goes on from NC_135225.1 coordinate 15,967,405, forward strand.
TCCTGTGGTTAAACAACAAACTGGCTTAAAACCAGTGAGAACAATTTAGTAACAGCCACAGCCCTCTGGTAACCTCACCTTCTTGACCAGCTCTATGCGAGCTTTGTTTGACAGGATGTCCTGTTCCAGAGAAGCTTGGTACCTCTTGGCTGCCTTGTAACTGCTGGGACCTGCAGCACTGCTGCAGACATGTGTTGCCATGGTGATGCTGTCTTTGAGCCATGAGAGGGTCTGAGGGATACAGGAAAAAACAGGGGAAATTAGATGAGGTGTGAGATTCTGCAAGGAAGCAGGAAGGTAGGATTGAATAGTACACAGAATGACTACTGGAAGAAGTCTGTCTGGCTTTGAAACTGCTGGTTGCTTTATACAGATGGGTTTACTGTAGGGCAGAGCTTTCAAGGCCTGAACAATCCCTGGAAGTCAGCAATTCTATTAGAGGCTAACACTGGTGCATACACTGAACAGTGTGTCATAAACAAATGAAGAAAAAAAAAACAAAAAAAAAAAAACAGCACATATGTACAAGATTATTAATATGCCCACTCCCTACTCTTCACTTCCATGACCTTAACTCGGACGATTGGTTCCATTCAGACCAAGCAAGCTAAACAGGAGAGGAAGAGGTTCCTGACATTTATTTGGAAATCTATTTTTCCTGTCTAAGCTGATTGGACTAGACAGATGAGAGCATGCCAAATGTTTGTTTTTAAAGTATTATTGGTTCTGTAACGGATGGGTGTAGTGGAGAAAGCAGACGATTTTCTAATCCCTTGCTCTGAGGGCCTACAGGCCACAATCACGGGAAGTGTCATAAAGTTGACTCATTAACCGTCTCTGGTCCCTTAAAGGGTCCTGCAACAAGAAATTAAAATCTCCAAGAAATGGTTTCTGCAACCTTTTTGCTGAGGAACTCAGGAAGGGCCATTACCCATAAATTTGTGGAATTAATCTTATCTGGTCTTTCCACAGCTGCAGCCCCAACTGCCTCTCCCCTTCTGATATTCATCAATACTCATCTCCAAGAAGGCAAAATTTCAGAGATTCTTAGAACCCTGGTATAGTCAGGAATAGAGGGCATCTTTGTCATCTATGTTACTGTCTTCTCTCTAGTCAACTTGTCATTATGTGTTACCTGGACCTGGGGAAATCCTGTGATTTCAACACTCCTACCCTCTCTCTCTTAAGAAAACCCTCTTTTTGTGACAGAGGTAATGAATATTTATTAAGTACATTTCAATAGTCAGCAGTGTAACTGATCAATACGTTTACTACGATCACACCCCTACTGATCCCAGCCTCCGGAGTTGAGTCGGACCAAAGCCAGAACATTGCTACTTGTTCCAGGCTCTATGGAAGATCCTCTTGAGACAAAAGAAGTACTTAAAACGACATTTTTATGTCGTTTTAGTGAAGTTTGCTCTAAATCATCTAGCCTTTTAAAGTTATTTTATTTTCATTTCACATTTAAAGTTAATTCTGCTTGAAATATTGATTCTAGTTAATATTCAGTGTAGACCTAGTCAACATCAAGATAACAAACGCAGACGAAAGTTCGACTGAGCACCTCTAGGCCACCGCTTTGACATCCTGCGCAGACTTCACTATCCAAGGAAGTTGGGAGCAGCCTGAAGTGAATGTCTGAGAACTTAACTTGAGAAAGGTCCCCGGGTCATGTAAACGCCAACTGCAAGGCCAAGATCCATGCTCCAAGACAGCGTGTTGAGTCCAGTCTGCCTTTGAAAATTTTGACAGTTGAGCGCCCATGGATGGGTTTTCCTTTCAACCTCCAATTAAGCCTCTCGTATTGTGAAAGTGAACTCTTTGTCTCCCTCGCACGGCTTCTCTTGCCGTTGAGGCCTTAAGTATAGTTGTGTAAGACAAACACACGTCACTGTTGAAGTGCTTCGTTCCCTAGTAGGGAGGGAACAACTTCTAAGCTGGCTAGCATTGGAGAGTTAGCCCTTGCCTTTTGAGACTTAGCTTTATGCCTCCATCGTACGGTTGTACGGTGAATTTTCAATACAAATAAATGATCAGAACGAGAAATACTATGAAGATTGAAATATTATGGCTTGTCTATGTATTGCTTTAATCTACAAAGCCATTACCTATAAGTGATTGAAATTGAGTTATTAATATCAATGTTGTTATAGATTCACTTTTACTGATTGGTAGTAAAGTGATTAAAGTTAATCAATCCTTTAAGTTTTGAAATCAAAGACAGCTTAACTGTTCTTTGCTTTGTATTACTAACCAAGTGAAATTGAATTTGAAACTTAATTAGTCTAAAGTCTAAAACTAATCAGGTCTAGCTTACCTACATAATATTTTCCTCCAGCATTACTGAAGTTTAACGGGTTAAAATACATTTACATATAAAGTACACATAAGCATACCTTTATATGAACCGGATTCCAAAAAAGTTGGGACACTAAACAAATTGTGAATAAAAACTGAATGCAATGATGTGGAGATGCCAGCATCTAGTATTTTATTCAGAATAGAACACAAATCACAGATAAAAGGTTTACTGGCCTCTAACTGTTCAATCGTCTGGGACCTTCATCGCACCTTCCTCTTTATGATGCGCCAAATGTTATAGTTCTCTTTACTTTTTTACATTATTTTATTTAGTTACATTTTATGTCTGTTCTATTATGTTAATAGTTTTGCCATCTTATTTACTTAATTACATTATTTTGTCTATTTTATAATTTGTGACTTTATTACATTATTCTATTATGTTGTTTCATTTTTATCTTCAATTTCCTTTAATATTTTCTTTTTGTCTTCTTATCTTTGCTTCCTTTTAATGTTTTTTTTATTCTGTAAAGCACTTTAAGTTTCATGTATGTATGAAAGGTGCTATACAAATAAAGATTATTATTATTATTATTATTATCATTGTACTCTAGGTTGATCGTGCCAACATTCAACCTGTATTACATGCTTATGTCAGACGAGACTTATATGAAAGTGCAAAGCCCCCTCATAGCTTATCATGATAGTAATCCCAGCCTTTACTTGGCTCCAAATTTTGTTTCCTGAGCGATCAGGATGGTGCCCTGTTTCATAACTCATAATTAATCAATATATCCGCTAGATATATTGGTGCCACCCATGTAAGACATCTGCTACATGTGTAACGATGGAGTCATAAATGGGCACCTTGTCTGCAGACACAGTAAATTTCTGGAGCTGCTCATGGAGCTGTGGGTGGCTGTGGGCCTTTGGCAGCGTCCCACTGCAAAGCAAAAACACAGCACTTCCTTTAAGCAGCATTCACTAACTGTTTCTCTCAGAAACACATTTGTCTGGGAAATGGGGGCAAGCCAAGCTGAATGTTGCACCACCTTTTGCCCTGGTCCTGGAACCCTGTGCTGACTTCACTGGCACAAGTATTCCCCAAGCTCCCCGCTGTATTTGGCTGAGGCTCCTGCTGGATGTCCAGGGACTTCCTGGGTATGTCCAAGCTTCTGCCCCCCTGGGAGAGAAAATCATAAATTAAGACTTTCATTTGCAAATGGATGTTGGGTCATTTTGTTCATGTGAATTAAATGGAATACTTGAAAGAATGTCTTGATATTCTGCAGACATTAATTTAAAAACATGGTGGTCCTTTCTCATAGGAATTTTACCCTTACAAGTGTCATGGACATAAAAAAAGGTTAACAGTTTCAAAGCCTTGGGACTGAGTGAAGACAACACCACAGGAGAAAATCAACACAGGAAAAAGTCAACATAGCAAGGCTACTCTCTCAAACCACCATATACTTCACCCTAAATTGTGTCCAGCATTAAACATTATGTCCAACATTTTCAGTTAATATCAGATCTTAAATAAAAATGCTGGTGGAGAAGCAGCCTGGCATATTACAGCATTTGACAGCCTAGCACTCCAAAACAGACCAAGGCTAATGACCTGGACTAGCTGACCTAGACTAAGTTGTGAGAGTAAAAGAGGACAGTACAGAGGCATTAACACAAGTCTAGAAAACAATACTAGTAAATAATGTTTTCATTATTGTGTCAGCGTGGAGACAGGCCTATTAGGAAAAACTGTAAAGAGACTGAACAGCCTGATGTTTACAGCAAAACACATACACACGCTGTTTTGTATCTCTCCCTCAAACACACCTCTCTCTCAGTCTGTTTCTTGCTCTCTCTCTCTCTCATCCTCCCATTTGTGATACATATTTGCTTTATGGATTAGCCACAGTTAGGCACTCTGTGCCCATTTTCCACTCTCATTTTCTATTCCCAGAGAAGGTGTATGAGAAAGGAGGCAGAATGCCTGATCCAGTCTGCTGTCAAAAAACCTGCTCATGCCCCATTTATAAACTATCCTCTTTATGGCCACTCAGGTGAAGTAACAGAAAAAGAACAACACTTTTGAACACAGTGGGAAAACATCTCACCCTGTTTAAAGCAGGGACACAAGAAATTGACATAAACAGTTTTAACACGAATAAAATATTGACATTTGCCATCTCCACATCATTGTATTCTGTTTTTATTAACAATTTGTTTAGTTTTCCAACTTTTTCGGAATCCGGTTTGTATTGTAACAATGCGAGGCTGAGGCAAAAAGCTGACAACACGTAGTTAAACATAAACATATTTGTTTAATTGGCAAAGAATAGTGCTATTAGTAACACAGAATACTCACACGGTGAAACGCAATACAAGAACTGACAATGACGTAGACTAATACACACTCTAAAATACACAGACACAAACAAGACATGACGCTGATGAGACAAGGAACAGGTGACAAGAATAACACAGATTCATACACACACACACACACACACACTGGACCACACATGGAAGTACATATATGGACAACAAACACACACCCAAAGGGAGTAGTCAGGGGCTGCATCATGTCACAGTTTCCTTGGCAACCCCTCTGGTTTTAATATTTTTTCTTGGTTTTTGTCTTTGTGTATCTTTATTTTGAAATAACTTTTTTTGTGTCTGACTTCACGCCCCACCCTTGTTCTCTTCCCCCTCATCATTGCTATCAGGCAGAGGTGGGCATTCCAGGTTCAGAAAGTAAAAGTCTTCACCAGAATTTTACTCAAGCTTGCTAGATTTTCTAATTAGTGCAAACCAAGTCAACACAATCCAGGAAGCCTGAGCAAAATTGGTTACACACCGTGACAGCTATATTTTTCATCAGCTCCCTAATGTGGTATTTTAGAAACACATACTTGAGTAAAAGTACAAGTACTCTATCAAAAAAGTCACTTGAGTAGAAGTTGAAGTGTTCTTTAAAAACTTTACTTAAGTATAAGTACAGAAGTATTCAGCATTTTTTGTACTTAAGTATTGCAAGTAGTTTATTCTAAAATTTATTACTCAAGTACTGAAAGTAAAAAGTACGAGTATTGTGTATTGAACTAATTAAAGAAAGCCGTCAAAGTTTGATTATCAATAGTTTTTATATATCACTTACAAATCAAAGATGCCAAAGACCACAAACAGGGTTCCCAACTTTTGACGTTCGCTTGGAGTGAGATTTTAACCTGGAGCCGGTGGCGAGTGTATTTTGTTGAGCGGGGGGGGTGGCGAACGTAAAATGGACACAGATTCAGTGTTATATATCCGGTGGATGGCACCAGAGCTAGCGAACTAGTAACTTATTGAATCATATATGTGGATCTGAGGTAAATAAACTGGATTTTTTTTTTCGGCGTGAGATATCGGAAGTGTGGCGTGAGAGCGTGTGAAAACGGTCAAATGCGTGTGTCTCACGCTCAATGCGTGAGAGTTGGCAACCCTGCACAAATACAAGTGTTCTGTATGTACAAAAAAGTAGCAACTTATAAAACTGGGCTTAACACTTCGCACACAAAAAACAGGTAACCTATGTCCCGCTACGTTGTAGGTTTGATGCAGAAGTACAAGATCGCCTTAATTTAGCTGAGAAAACAAGGTGTATTTTGGACGTAAAATCCGTCCGTCGGATTCTAAGGGTGAGACTACTGCCCTGCGTTTACCCTCAATAAATGCCCTTACCCTATAAAAACACTACGCTATAAAAATACAATGGGCACATGATTAGTCAACATGAAAAGAGACATGGCTTACTGTTACTAAAAACACAACTCAGCGTGACATCGCCTTTATGATTGTCAGCTAATGTTAAGTGAATACTGCAGCACGTCATGAACATAATTAGGTTAGTTAGCTAAGATATCTAACCTAACTAGCGCTTACTGACAGCTAAAGCTGGTGTGTCTTCTGTGCATTATATTTATAACTTACATTGATGTGATACTTCAAGTTACTTCGAAGGTGAATTTTTTGAAGGCCAATATTTCCCCCTCTTTTTACTTGTATTTACTTGTTGGGCCACTCTAGTGTTAAGGAGGCAGAGATGGCACTTCATCCTATAGGAATTTACTTTCACTCCAGCAAACGCAAACACTGTCTCTAGGTAGGGCCAGGGTGGTCTCCTTCCTCACCCTCACCGCCACGATCACTCGATGTTGAAGGTGTGGAAGGAAGAATATATGTACATTAAAACACCAACCAGCACTTATTATGCAGCACTTATGCTGCTCTTCTGCTGTTACCAAACACTGTACCATCTCTTTTAATGAGATAAAAAGCAAATTATTTGGAATAATTTCAAGTATATGTGTATTTGTATAAATATGTAAATTAGGCTGAAGGTATGGTGGTGTGGTGGTTAGCGCTGTCGCCTCACAGCAAGGCAGGGTTCGATTCTCGGTCTGGGCTGCTCTGTGTGGAGTTTGCATGTTCTCCCTGTGCCTGTGTGGGTTTTCTCCGGGTACTCCGGTTTCCTCCCATGGTCCAAAGACATGCGTGTTAGGTTGATTGATCACTCTAAATTGCCCATAGGTGTGAGTGCGTGCGTGTGTGTTGGCCATGTGGTGGACTGGCGACCTGCCCATGGTGTACCCTGCCTTCGCCCAGAGATGCTGGGATTGGCTCCAGCCCCCCCGTGACCACGACTAGCGGAATTGAGCGGTTCGGAGAATGAATGAATAAGCTGAACGTGCTGGAAAATACTGAAAATGGACCTTCAAAGTGCCGTACAAGTGCATGAATTCCACCTTGTAATTTTGCACGCACAAATATCGAGAGGTGCACGACCTCGCAACCGCGCGCGTGTTCAACGCGCATGGGCGGAGCCACCGTGAATGCATGATTTCGTGGCAGTCACGACTTGTCAAGTGAACCTAGAATACGAAGCTCAAGTGTTCAGTGAAGGCAGCAGCAGAGTAAACGAGACGCGACCGGAGCATGCGCAGTTCTCATACGACAGCCTGATCGCTTGACCCGGTGACAGCGCCAGCTAACATGTTTATGATTGTAACGAGTAACTATACAGCACGTAAAAAATTTATCGGAGTAGAAGTATTAAACTGATGGAAAATATGTAGTGAAGTAAACGTGGAAGTAGGAGAAAAAAATAATACTCCAGTAAAGTACGGATACTGCATTTTAGTACTTAAGTACAGTAGTGAAGTAGTTCTACTTCGTTACTATACAACTCTGATAAGGTACTAGGGGTGGGAATTGTTTACTATCTCACGATTCGATTCGATTCCGATTTTGGGGGCCACAATTCAATTCAAAAATCGATTTTCGATTCAAAACGATTTTCGATTCAAAAAACGATTTGATTTATAAAAATGTCTGCTTCAGTCTATAAAATCTGCATGATCTACTACAGTCTGCTTTGCAAGACAGAACGACAAATACAGAAAATTAAGTGTCTTTCACATTTAATTAACAAAAATTAAGTGCTTTGGTAAAATAAAATGGTTTTTGTTGTTACCAAAATTCTTGAACTTCATTTTGCGAGCTGTCAGGGCTGGCTCGGATGCAGTTCCCCCAGCCGTCACTAGGGGCACCAGAATCAGTCCCAGACTAAACCGACGTAACCGTACGTTCTCAGCCAGTCTCTGCTTTCTCTGTGATTGCTTATCGTTTAATGGTGTCTCGCCACCTCTCTCTGTTATGCTTTCTCTTTACTTATTCGAGTATCTCATGCATCGCTTTCTGACCCATCTCAAGTTTTCCCAATCCTGTATGTCTTCCTAACCGTTTTGCCTTTATTTTTGGGAAGAGTTTTATTTTGCTGCAGCATTTTTTTTGCCAGTTACTTCTGCTGGTGTCCTTGGTTTCGTTTTCGCGTTGCATTTATCCGCGCTGTTTTTTAGTTACTGTTGTTATTTTGTTTCTTCCTCCCGTCTCACTACGGTTGAGTGTTATTTTTCACGCGCTGTATTTTCCGCATTGGTTTTTTGTTTCTATTTACTCCGTGCCCTCACGGTTTTGCTTTCTTTTCTCTTGCGCGTTGAGTCTTCCGTGTTGTTTTGTTTGTTCGTTCTGGCTCGCTGTGCGCGTTTCCCTCTCGCTAATACATTTGACGAGTGTCAAACGTCTTGATCTTGCGAGCCGGCACTTGGGTCCACCCTTCTCTATATTATTTCTCACCCTTCTCTATATTAACGCTCCCGTGCTCACCGCGTTACACAAGCCTTGCACACGAGCTACATTGTGTCCAGTTCGGTCTTCCCCGGCATTCGGTAAAAACCAAAATGAACCCATATTTTTGCCTTAAATGAAGACCAGGCAGGTTGAATATCTCTTTCCTCCATGTGTTTTGAAACTTTTCCGCGCATGAGTGTGTCCCAGAACATGCTGCATAAAGTCTCGCGTAATTTTGTAATTACGTAACGCGATATTTCACCACGACTTAGAATCGATTTTGGGACATTTAAAATCGATTCTGAATCGTAGTAAATGAGAATCGATTTTTGATATATGAATCGATTTTTTGGCACACCTCTATAAGGCACCACAATGGAAATGGTGTTTTTGGAGTTTTTGTTTTACCGCCAGTTAATGTTTTATTATAGACATAACATGTAATATGAATATTGTTTGTGAAAAATTTGTAAAGATCTAATAATCAATTATTCAAATTATTAATGACTCAATATATCCAGATGCCTGTGTCTTTTTGCCTTTGTCTTTTTTGTTTTCCTTGGCCACTTTTCTGAATGTTGGAAGAGAATAGTAGAGAAGAGAAGATAATGCACAGAGAAAACCTGTGCGTTATAGATAATGGATGCAACCTTTGTATTATAGATATAATATAGATTATGATAATATGAAATATGATTTTGTCAACCCAAAACTGTGACCCCATATCAGGTTCAGATGAAATGTGCCACTGCTGCATTTGGTAGCCATTATTGAATAACATAGGGCTGCATCAACTATACTTTCAGGAGCAGCCAGTGATTGTAAAGCCCATGAAGTATGTTAGTCAAGGTGCTAAAAAAAGCTAACTTCCACCAGTCAAAAATTAAACACAAAACTTTAAGTTATTTATAAGCAAGATTCCATGATGCACCTGGCCAGTGCTATTATACTCTATATTTTGCCAGCCTTTAAGTTTTCTGACTTATTTATGGCAATGCGGGCATCTTAAACTGTAAGGTAAGTAGTACCCAAACACCCAATAATACAGCACAAGATGTATTATTCTCAATGAAGAAAACATATAAATTACTTTCTGAGCCATTTCATGCCTGCTAATAACAGCCAGTACATGTTATATTATCACTGTATTAATCCCATGGGTTTTTCCTTAAGCCACCTGCATTTGGAGCCTGCATATGTTTCAGCCTTAGTGTGAGTGGATATGAAAACTATTAGATTTGGGAGTATGGAGTTAAAGTGCAGTTTTTTCTGGTAAGTCAGTCATACTACTCCTCACGCAACTTTCCAGATTTAAGTTAGTGTAAATATCATTTTGGATAGTTCTTCTTGAGGATTTGTGTATTCATTACAAAATAAAATGAAATTAATAAGCTGTAAAAATGTCCAAATGCTGTTGTGTTGATAATGGAGAATCATGCTACAGTGAATATTTAGGTGTTCTTTTACTTAATGTTGCTATACCTCAAATATTCAGCAGATTATGGTATGTGTTTAATGAACACATTAAACCCATTTAAATTCAAATGATTGAACCTTTTTGTGGAGTATCAAAAAGCCTCAATGACAAAAAAATCAAGAGATGGAGAAGACAATTATAAGAGTTATATAACTATGTTACTAACCGTAGTGCCTTTCAGTCGGTTTTGCTCTTCCTTAACCTCTTTACCCATGACTCTGTGCTGCTCCATTCCCATACTGTTGAAAAGCTCTTTGTTTGAGATTGGGAGTTCACTGTCTTCCCCAGTGACTGAGCAGGCAAAGGGAAATTGTGCTGCCTTCACATTCCTAAAAAAGAACACACTGGAATCACATACCTGCCAACATAGCAGCAATCAATAGCACAAGAATAATCACTAAACCTAATTATGTGTTCAATTTTTTTATTTGTTTTAACATAATAGCTACCAAATTGATCTAGTTTAAAAATAAACAGCTATTCACAAAAACAACCTCAAGGAATTGTAGATAAATTATTGTTTCTACATGACCAGTGTAACTAAATCTAAATCATAAGTAACACAACATGTGTATATGAAAAAGACTACAATGTGAGAATAAATAATACTATTGAACCTTTAAATGCCTTTTTAGTCTTACAGTTATTAATCTAAAAGAAGAGGAAAGTGCTTAGAAAATAATAAGCTGACATGGAATATTCATTCATTAGAATTAGAAAGGGACAAAAACTGAATTTTTAAACAGTTATAACGAGTTCATAAAGTATGTCTTGAGCATACTCAGAAAGCAAAACATTTGGGGTGTTGCCACTTCAGCAATTGAGGAATTGGAATTTGCAATGTTCAAACCGCATCCGGTCACTTCATGTCTGGACTGAATGTGAGATGTTTGGATAATAGCTAAACTACATTATCAACATGCACTGAATGTCATCACAATTATTAAAAATACCGTTAAGCACTTATATTTATTGGGAAAAAGTAATTCTCTCCTAAGTAAATCAAACAATAAATATCCAAAAAGCATTAATGAGGCAGGAGTACTGACTGCAGTATACTATTGTCATAAAATCCGCAGAAGTAACCAGCAAAAAGTTAGTTATTGTGACGCTGGGCGCAGGGAGATGGACGAAGCACGAGTACACCGTTTCATCCTCAAACGTCACTTTTATTTTACAAATAGTGCAGACAGCGCATGTAAAACACTCACACATAAGTGGAACTGACTCAAACATGAATGACTCTAACAAAGACAAGCACGGGACACTGCGCGAACGACAAACCACATAAGCCCCGAGTGATCATGAGACGAGCCACAGGTGAGACTGATGAACACATTCCGACACAACCACACCTACGAAGATCCACAGATGCAGACGTCTAGACGTAGACAACAAACACACGCCCAAAAGGGAGGGGTCAGGGGCTGTACCGTGACAGTTATGTTTACCTTTACTTCTCATTATGCCCTAAAACCATTTATCATTGTGTGTTCAGATGTCAGTACAAGTGACTATGCACTATTAAACTGTTAGAGCTGGTACTGTCAAAACATTTACATCCACAGCATTCAACGCTCTTATCCAATGCAACTTAACAGAAATGCTTTGCTTTCTCCATGTAAGTCATCTTCATCCTAGTACAACTAAACCAGTCTCTAAGAATGCCATCAAGCTAGAGCCCTGTCAGAGAAAATGAACACAAGTTACAAGAGGGTATACACTTTGCTTGCACAGCTGATGAAGGACCTCCATCAGAAGTGACTCGGGATTGTTTGAATTCCTTTATTCTACATTTAAAGACAGCAAAAGTCAGCAAGTTCTGAAGACTGCACTGAGTGGATATGTCATTTCCAGTGTCAAGGCATTTTAATACTAATGGATATTGTATTATTGCTATGGCAGCAATGAAATTTGAAAATTTTAAGAAAAGAACAGATCTTCAGAACTTTAGAACTGTCACGTTGAGGACCCCGGCCCCTCCCCTTTGGGCGTGTGTCAACGTTGTCCACGTGCTTTGTCTGCGTCAGTGGATATACGTGGTTGGGGTTTTGTTGTGTGATTAATAAGTCTCACCTGTGAATCGTCTCGTGATCACGTGGGGCTAATGTGTCTTGCCTATATAATGTGCGCTCGCGCAGTGTCCTGTGCTCGTCGTTTTCTAAGTTCACACGTTGTGTGTGTGTGACCAGTTTATGTTGCTCGTGCGCTGTTGCGCAATACTTAAAATAAACAAAAGTGACGTCAGTCCAAGAGGATTCCGTGTCTCATCCTTCGGGACAGCCCGAGCGTCACAGATCGACCAGCCGTCAGAGACACCCTAACCATGCCAGGCTATGCCACCCGGCCGAAGAAGGCACAGCGCCCCAGCAAGCAGCGTCACCGCGCTTCTTCCTCCCCCCTGCGCCGCGAAGCCCCGCACCAGGAGAACACGCCCACGCTGGAACAGCTTGAGCAGGACCCCGTGTGCGCTCAACAACTGGCCGCAGCTCGGGGGCTCGACAGCAGGGACCCCGAGACAGCGAAGATGTTCCGTGAGGGGACGGTGCGCCTATGGTGGCAGCTACACCCTTCGCCTTCCCGCGCCCCCTCGCCTCTGCGGGTGGGTTCCTGTGTTATAGGTGCCACCCCAGAGAGCGAGTTCGGGTCAGAAGACTCGGAGGAGGAGGTAGAGGACTACCCCCCGTCTCTAGACGACGCCTCCACCATTGACTATGGTGGAGAAGGGGAGGAGGACTACCCTCCGTCGGTGAGCGAGGACATCCCCATCGACTACAGTGAAGAAGAGGAAGAGGAGTCGGAGGAGGAGGATTACCTCCCTCCGCCCGTAGGTCCCTCTGCCACTGTAGGGAAAGGCGGGGAGGAAGACCCCGACGAAGACGATGGGGAGGGGGAATACGGGGATTACCCTCCGTCCGAGGGCTTGTATGCCGAGGAAGAAGAGGAGAGCCCTCCACCCTCGGAACTGTCGGCCGAGAAGGCTAAAGGGAGGCGGACCCCGTCCTCTAATCGCTCTGAAGGAGAGAGCATGGACTGCTCCCGGGGTGGTAGCCCGGAGCAGCCCATGAGCTGGAGCCAGGACAGTGAGGCGACGGACATGGAAGTGGAAGCGCCCACTGTCAACTCCAGAGGAGGGTCGTGGAGCGAGATGGACTTCCCATACGACCAGCGGGGGGGAGAGTTCGCCAGCCGCGCTGCACCGGGCACGTCTGCCAGCCGCGCTGCACCGGGCACGTCCGCCAGCCGCACTGCGCCCGGTGGAGGGTATGCAGCAGGGGCAAGAGGAACACCGCCCACTGCAGCGCCTGCAGCACCAGTAGCTCCCGGTCTCTCTCCCCTACTCGCCCTTCTCCTGGCGCGCAGCCTGGCGCCTATGTCGTGTGTGTGTGTTCCTGTAATCGTAAGTCTGCCCGTATGTGTACCAAACCCCCTTTTCCCGTTTGTATCGATGTGTGTAAGCGTGCCTGTTTGTGTGTTTGTTCCTGTGCCGTTTAATGTGTTTAACGTCTTTTCCCCCGTCTTCCCAGGGAGGGTGTGCTAGGCGATTCGTGATGGAGGCTTCGCCAAGGGCAGTCACTTCCCAGACACAGGACTGAGCGCGTCGGATCCGCCCATCGTCGTGGGTTCGGGGCACTCGGTCCTGTTGGCACCCCGGGACGGGTAGTGCCCTTGGAGGGGGCGTCTGTCACGTTGAGGACCCCGGCCCCTCCCTTTTGGGCGTGTGTAAACGTTGTCCACGTGCTTTGTCTGCGTCAGTGGATATACGTGGTTGGGGTTTTGTTGTGTGATTAATAAGTCTCACCTGTGAATCGTCTCGTGATCACGTGGGGCTAATGTGTCTTGCCTATTTAATGTGCGCTCGCGCAGTGTCCTGTGCTCGTCGTTGTCTAAGTTTACACTTTGTGTGTGTGTAACCAGTTTATGTTGCTCGTGCGCTGTTGGGCAATACTTAAAATAAACAAAAGTGACGTCAGTCCAAGAGGATTCCGTGTCTCATCTTTCGGGACAGCCCGAGCGTCACAAGAACCCCATGGAATGAATGTGATAATATAAACATCTACTTTTTCATATACTATATATATTGGTTCCTTTTCCTATTAATTCAAAAGCATTTTGTCATCCTGTCATTGTCATCCTGTCAAACATCCTGTGTACTTTACTACAATTTTAAAATTCTCTCTCTCTCTCTCTCTCTCTCTCTCTCTCTAGATATGTATATATATATATATATATATATATATAGAGAGATTTTAAAAATTGTGTCACGGTCAGTGATGTCAGTAACGCGTTACTTAGTAACGCGTTACTCTAATCTTACCACTTTTTTCAGTAACAAGTAATATAACGCGCTACTATTTCCAGTCCAGTAATCAGATTAAAGTTACTTATCCAAATAACTGTGCGTTACTATTTATATTTCCCTAGTAAAATATATATTTTTGCTTTCTTCTTGGCTCAGTTCTACTTTTGCGTCTGACCGTAGCGCTCGACTCCGCACGCTGCGCGCGACGCTGTGAGAGCGCGAGCACGTTTTACAAGTCATTCTGTGCAGTGTCCTCCCGTAACGATATGTGGTAATGTAAAGAAACACCCCTCAAAACAGGGGAAGGGACATTTACCTGACCAATTTTAATGTTGCTTTGTGTTCCACGTTTGAAAAGTGCTGGAATTTTGACTAACGTCGCCTACTTTAAAATGCTTGAAATTGTAATGGTATTTCGTTTCACAAGCTGTCTGACTGAACTGGGGTGGGTTTCCCGAAACGTTCGTAGCGCCAAGTACTTCGTAACCTCGTATGAAACGTACGAGGTTAAGAAGTACTTAGCGCTACGAACGTTTCGGGAAACCCAACCCAGTTCGCTTGTATTACGTTTACAAATAACTTTACAAATAATACCGCGCAGCTACACAAACGTAATGTCAGGAGATACTGTAGCGATTACTACTCCTCACGGTGAGTCTTGCCCTTTAAGTGACACTGGGGGGGCGGAGCCTGCGCGCGCCAGGGTTGCGTTATCAATAAAGTTTCCCTCCTCGGGATTTTTGGATTAAGCAGTTTCTGCTTCGGTTACCGAACCTGCTTCAATACATTGTTACTGTTAAAAATGCACTTCCAATAAAGTGAGTATTGGAAACATTTATTTTGCTGCTGAATGTAACTACTAAAGTAACTTGTAATCTAACGTAGTTACTTTTAAAATAAAGTAATATGTAACGTAACTAAGTTACTTTTAAAAGGAGTAATCAGTAATCAGTAATCGGATTACTTTCTCAAGGTAACTTAGCCATCACTGGTCACGGTACAGGGGAACAGCATTTTAATTGTTTGAGAAGAGTAGTCTACTGAATTTCTTCAACTGCTCTCAGCAAATCTCATTAAATCTTACCTAACGCTCTAAAGGCTAATGTAATCTTAAAATGCCACAGGCTTATGTAATCTTACCACTGAAAACATCTGCTATATATTTATCCTGATTAAGTTTCTACTTTACTCTCTATAAATGTGATTTAAATAAAATATGCTGGAGCAACAAATCTACAATAAGCTGTCTTTATCTTGAGTAACTAGACTGCAGTTATTAAAAAAAGCATACTTTCCCCCTCCTGTGTACCTATCATGGTTATAAAAGCTATTAAACTTCAAACCATAATTAAATCAATAAATAGGGCATGTGCATGTAATATAAAACCAAGACTGACCTGAGGGGAAAATAGCCAACCAACCAACAAACTGTAACACTTCAGTGCAGATTCCAACTCATTTCATTACTTTCAGTGGCCTTGAATATTGCTCTATTAAAAAGTGGAGTAACGCACTGCTGAATTTAGGTAGGGGCGGTGATTTCAGAACAGGAATTGCAAACATAAAAAATAAATACACATTTTTATACACATTTAATGTGGAATTTGGAAAAGGTCTCCTTGGCACACTGTGGTTAGCTGAGGATAGAAATACAACAAAAACAGAAATGTGGAAAAGTCTTCCAGGTCTGAGGAAAACCCACAGTGCTCCCATTAAGTGGGGAAATGATTTGTCTCCCTGTAGAAACATTGAGGGGCCTGGTGTCATGTAAGTCACCTGACAGTGCTCTGGAGGAGGAGCCAGCTGTCCTTCACCTCACCCTGTTTCTCAGCAACTCTGGCAGCCAATGCAGGGTGCAGGTTAGATAGCTGAGACACGGTCACATCCAGCACCTAGAAGCAGAAATAACAGATAGATGTCAAATGCAATTTACAATTAATCGACCAATGCTTATAAACTTGTATGATCCTGCATATTTAAACATTGGAATTTGAGAAAAGAAAATGCTGTATCAATGTTCACTGCTTAGTTTTGCTTCAGAAGGGATTTGGTTTCCAAGTCTAGAGTTTACAGAATTGTTTTGTGTTCAACATGAGGCTAGTCAAATTTAGATTTCAGATTACATACCATAATCTGGCTTGCAATATCCCGAATCTCTCCATCTCCACTAAATGCAGCTCGATCAGTAACGGAAAGACCTTTTCTCTGGATAAAGAGAAGTAAAGAGGGTTGGTAGAAGTCATACCTGCATATTCTTATTAAAGAGATTTAATAAGAAATAACTGAATTGTGAATTGTTGTGGCAGACCTGAATTTCAAGAGTCAAATTAAGCACTTATTTGTGCTGGTGGCCTGAGATTGAAGTAAAACTGTTCTATTGATAGGAACGTTACCAAGACATGATTATTACCATGTTGCTGACAGAAGAAATTATATTATCAGCCTGCTGGAAGAAGGTTGAGACTTCCAAAGCAACCTGCAGATTGTCCTTACAGCCTTTAAGATGGGACTGAATTTTCAACCACCTAGAATCCAAAAATACATTATTGTATTTAAACTAGTACATCTGGTCCCACTTCAAAGAATGTGTACCGCATTTGTGGGAATGATCTTAAGTGCGATTTAAAACTCACATTTTGTTAATGTGTTTCCTTCTAGTGGAAATGTTCTTTCCCTCACTCTTTCCCTGTTTCTCCAGTTTGAGAGCCAGATGGTTGATCTCCTCATGAAGATTTCTATGTAGCTGTTCATCCTAAAATGAAAAAGAACAGAAATGTACTTCCATTCAGCTTTTTCTACTTGTGTGATGATGTTGTGCTTATAAATCTCTATAGAGAAGTCTACAGTAATCTCTTGGCAAGATCTTGATGGCTTGTTGTTTTGAAAGGCCTCACCTGTTTCAAATCTAGAATCCTCCGAGTGAGCTGCAACTTATCGCTGGTTTCTCCAAGAAGGCCGGCCAGCGACTGCTCTTTTTCCTGCTGACACAAATAAAAGTGTTTGCTTCACAATCCTAATTGTTTTAGCCCAGCTATTGTTTTTCTTTGAGGAGAGCTACTGTTGTTGTAAATTTGCCTAGCTACCATGAAATACATGAATGGACTTATTATGCAACACCTTAGATAGAGATGGAAGATTTAGAAATACTGATGAATGGGATAAAGTGGGATATGAACCACTAGTATCAGACTTTGAAATTATGGGACATTTTATTTTAAAATGTTTGGAATATAATATCAAATAAAATACCAAGTGTGATGAATTTTTTTTAATGGATCTTTGGTTTACCTAGTACAAATTTAAAAAAATTGGTAGTAAAAAAAAAATGTGGGATTGTATTTACCTTCTGTTTCATCCATGCCTCCAGCTTATCCACCTTCTTGTTGAAGTCTTGCAGACTTTGAGCTCCACTAATTACTTTGGTTTGATTGGCAGCTGTCCGTTTAAGTGTGCTCCACTGGTCTCTGAGCTGGCTGAGCTTGTTCCTCACCATGTCAGATGATGGGTTCAGCTTACACATCAGCTGCTCCCCCATCTATATCAACCAATATCTCTAATGGTTATGTCTTCAAAAGAGCATATTAGCTACAAGACATACAAGACGCTTGTAAAGAGCATTTAAAATTAGAAAGTGATTAATTTAATCTATCTTCTAAAAGAGACTTGATGTTCAGTAGACAGCCAGAGAATTAGGTAGAAGTTTTGACCATATCTAATTAATCAAAGACATCTGCCAGCAGTCAACAAAAATGCAATAAAATTACAATAAAATTAAATTTTTTAAGGACCTAATAATTCCAAAAGCCTTTACTAAGATTGTTTGATTAAAGAAGGTGTCAGGTGTTGAAATCACCTGGTTAAGCTGAATAAGTGTGTTGTCAAAGTCCTTCAGGTCTCTCTGGAGACTCTGGGTCACTTCCTCCCAGTCCATCAAGGAACATGCATGTCCATATGTCTGCATATCCTTGAGTTTCTTTAGTTTCCCTTGGATCCATGCTTCAGCCTACACAAGTTAACATAAATAAAATATATTTTATCATTATCGCATAGCCTCGAGTAAATGAGTCTGTGTATGTATGTGTATGTATTTGTCCTTTTTGTAGTTTTTCTTTCAATTTTTACTTTGTAATGTACTCCTGAAATATTATCACTTGCCATCCTATGCTCTGAGACTCCTACACCTAAACTGAACTAAATGTATCTAACCATCTGAAATGCTGTTCAGTTTGAGTATTGCACTCATAGGCTATACACTCACCGGCCACTTTATTAGGTTCACCTGTCCAACTGCTCATTAATGCAAATCGGCCAATCACATGGGTGATGTGCCACTCCTGTCAGCTAAAAACAGGAAACTGAGGCTACATTTCACACAGGATCACCAAAATTGGACAATATAAAATTGGAAAAACGTTGCCTGGTCTGATCAGTTTTGATTTCTGCTGTGACATTTGGATGGCAGGGTCAGAATTTGGCATCAACAACATGAAAGCATGGATCTAGGAAGATGTATCTAATAAAGTGGCTGGTGAGTGTGTATGTAATTCAGTATAACATAAACTAGTTTAATCTGGGCTGCCCAAGGAGCAAGGCTCCCTCTTGAGTGTTGCTCCTCCCAAGGACTATCCTTTAATATTCTACACAGGGAGTTTCACCCAGGGACTTTCCCCTTGCGACTGTTGCCACTGGTTTGTTAGAGATCTTGACTCAGAAATTCATGGAAATGCTTTGTGATAACACATATTGTAAAAAGCATATTATAAATAAATCTGACTTTGACTTGACATTCTATGTTATTTAAAGTCTATTTCTTGCTCTCCTGATCCGTTAAGAACTGGAGTAGTTTATGTTGTATATTTGAGATGAACTTCATTGGTTCCAGAACAGCACTCAGTGGAGGGTAAAGGTTCATTACAATTTTTCATCATGGAGTAGCAGCTGTTGTTTCTGTCTTCACATACAGTAACACTTCATAAGCATTACAAGTGGACCTCTCTGTTCTGCAAATGTGTTATTCACAACCGAGGTTTCTTTTGGCTAGCTTGCAATAGCTGTTGCACAGGTCCTTTTAAAAACTGCCATTTCTAGCTACATCTGTGTTGCAAGAATTAAAAACAGGTGGCCAAATCAAGAAACATCCTAGCCATGTTTATTTGGTATGAACACAATGTATAACCAACCACCAAACGGTCATCAAAGTAGTGTTCTTCACTGTGCTTCTCCTGTCTCTACTGTTAAGTTCTGTGAGAGACAACTCTCCCAAGAAGTCCTTTATTCATAAATTAGGCCTGTTTTTCATGTTATGTAATCTTTATAAGACATTTGCTTATGTATGTCTCCTCATATGTATCGTTTAATTAAAAGTTGAATTGTGTATGAGTAAATGAGCAGTCTTTAGCTACCAGAGTTGTAAACTGTTGGTCCAAGTTCCATTTTTTACTCATAAGTGTCAATGTTACACCATTTAATCAACTGGTGTCAAATTACCATTACAGCAATATTAGAGGGCCATTCTTAAACACACATAAATGTTCATAATGGATGCAGTTTTTCCTCTCTCTGGGGGAAAACAACAACTTCACTGCTCTACATTCAGACCAAGGCCCTAGCCTGTGTTCATGAGCCAAACCGTCTGAAAAACATCTTTACTTGTCAGTGCAGCAGTGCGATAAGGCAAGAGCTTGTGCTGCTCAGCTTCATCCTAGTGAGCCCGAGGCGTGAATACATGAAGCCAAACAATGATCTCATGCCCAAATAATCACTCCTCTTGTGCCTGGTCCCCCTCCCCTCTCCACCGCCTGCTCTCACGCCCCAGCCAAAAAAGAAAAGAACAAAGGATGAGAATGAGAATGACATGGTTCTGAACCTGGTGGTAAGGTCAGAGAATACTGACTGTCTGTTTCCATCTCTCTAAGGCACTTTTGCTTGCCTATTAATTTTTCAAAACTTTAGTAATGTTCTTGAACACGACCATTCTCAGCTCACCAGAGGATCAGCTGCAAAATTGTAAAGTGAGATTAGTCATCCATCGTTAGATATCACACAAGGACACAAATACTGTGTGTACTATATATTGCTTTCTATTTTCATTTTTTTCAATTTAAACTAAGATACAAGTATACAATATACAGTACATTTTAATACAGATATTCTAGATTTGCAAGATGCAAATGCATAATTGTATTAAAGTATAAAGTGATACCTTATATAACTCCTTGCTGAAGAGTGCATTTTGCTGTGTGAAAAAGGAGTCCTTTTGATCTGACAAAACTTTTGAAACCTTGGAGACTTCTTTTTGACTGCAGGAAGGGCTGTCAAGATCATTTCTGGGTGACTGGGATTTGAGCACTGTAGTCTGTGTGCAAAAGATTGAGCAAAAGATTATCTTTTGTTGCAACAGTTATGAAACATTATTTTAATTTATACACAAATGATCTGCATGCTCTCCAATAGGCTCTCCTCCCAGGAATGTTAAGAGTAATAATATATTAATATAATGCCCATAAATCATACGCTCTGATAAGTTGTTTTCATATTTAAGGAATTTACTAGCCACAGAACAGAAGCACAAGGTACATTCATAGCTGTGATACTGATGATAATTAGGTTAGAAGAGGAAGCTTGTTCTTGGAAATCATTTGCATCTCAAAATGCAATATATTAAACCTCAAAAATACAGCATATCAGAGCATAGAAAGTGTCCAGGCAAAACTAATATAAACGAATCTTTTTTGATTACTTTTTTTTATTACAAGACAATTACAAGACAGAACCCTTTATTCTGTCACTCACTCTATCACCTCCAATTAATTTTAAAGTGTTAATGCAAAAAGATTGCAAACTCAATCAAAAACTACAATATTTAGGGGGTGCTAACTTACCAAACAGGACAAAATTTATTTTTAACAGATTGTGCCATTGCTATATGAACAATCTGTCTCTTTTTAAACACAATGTTATATCAATTTATTTTAACTACTGTTACCATAAAATGCACATTCTAGCAGCTTTTAACAAGAATGAAATTTTTAGATTCAAAATGGTGACATGTGGGGAAAAACTCCCACTCGACCTGGGGGTGGTCATTGACTGCAGCTCTAAACCATATTGGTGAATCAAGAAGAAAGCTAGACAGCACCATAATCACCTCAACAGGAGGGAACATAAAAGTGTAAATTTTAACAGTTAATTACGCACTTTACACATCAGACATCCATTGCAAACATGACGGCTATCAGAACTACAAAGGCTGGTAAGGTAGGGTCAGAATTTAGTATTAACAACATGAAAGCATGGATCCATCCTGCCTTGTATCAACTGGGGGTTCAGGCTGGTGGTGGTGTTGCAATGGTATGAGGGATATTTTCCTGGCACAGTTTGGGCTCATAGGATCAATTCAGCATTGTGTCAATGCCACAGCCTACCTGAGTATTGTTGCTGACCATGTCCATCCCTTTATGACCACATTGTACCCATCTTTTGATGGCTACTTCCAGCCGGATAATGTGTCATGTTATAAAATAATCTCAGACTGGTTTCTTGAACACGACAATGAGTTCACTGTACTCAAATGGCCTCCACAGTGACCAGATCTCAATCCAATAGAGCAACTTTGGGATGTGGAGGGATGGGAGAAACTGCATGATGCTATCTTGTCAATATGGACCAGACTCTCTAAGGAATGCCATGAAGGATTAAGGCAGTTCTGAAAACAAAAAAGGGTCCAACCCAGTACTAGCATGGTGTACCTAATAAAGTATATAATATATATATATATATATATATATATATATATATATATATATACACACACACACACTTTATACTTTATAATACACTTTATAAATAGAAATGTATCCATTCTGGACTTTGAATGTCTGTGTGAGTCCTGTCTTCCACTGACTGCCATCCTGTGTGACTTCATGTTTTCCACATGGAAGATCCCTGCCCCTCTCTGAAATGTGTAGTTGGGGTTGAACTACACTCAAATGCACTTCCAATGACTCAAGTCTTGGACCTGAGGCAAGGCAAGGCAACTCGTTTGTTTTGACCAGCAAATGACCTTAATAGTGCAAATAAACATCCTTTACAAACTCTGCGCCTCTCCTAAACAAGCGGGTGGCACACAGGTGGTCAGACCACATACTCAACACGATCAAAGAGCCCTTTTCTTTTTAAGGGCCTTGACTCACATTAACCCAAAATGGCCATAAAAGTTTCACTGCTTTTTCCTTAGTAAAACCCAACTGAAAACCTAAAATAATAAGTCATGTAGACTTGGCCTCTTTTGCAAGTGACATCACTTCCTAAATTCCGAGAGACCATTATGATAGGTACATCTGGCTCTGGCTGTACTCCACTCAACCACTCAAAAAGTGATTCATGGTCAAAACACACACTCTCATTTGTGCTTTTTAAGCTCTTTAAATGTCTCTTGAATGGTTTCTTAAGATTCAACTGATTTGCGTCTGAGAACTCCTAAGCTTCTGTGATTCAGTCAACAAGTACTGAGGGGGAAATGCAGATGCTGAAAGCCGTCAGAATGCCTCGGATATAAAATAAAGCACATCTATAATGGTTACAGGTTCTGATGCAGCAGCCCTTTTGAAGGAACTAAGAGAGGCAATGCCACACTCATAATGACGGTGGATTAAGATATACCCTAAACTCAGTATAAAAATTATAATGAATAAAATGAGACTTTTGATAAACTTGTACAAATGAGAACTAGGAAAAATTTAATGATTGAAGACATCATGGGTGGGTTTCCCAAAACGTTCGTAGCGCTAAGTACTTTGTAACCTCATATGAAACGTACAAGGTTAAGAAGTGCTTTTCGGGAAACCCACCCCATATCATTATGTATTATTATATTGAACAATTTGCACCTTTTGGACATCCAAGCATCTTTCCAAGTTAAGCAGTAATCCCTTTGTTTGCTCATTGCTGCTTCTTGGTTCATTATTTGAATTCCTGCACAGCAAAACCTAAGAAAAAAAATAAACAAATAGAGACGAAACATTCAGAACTGCTGCAGCGTCAGGGTCTGGCAGATTTTGGTTAGTTGACTCTTTAATCCTTTAAATACAGCAATGAACAGAAGTGTATTAAAACTACCATAAAATCTCAAAGTAGGATTTAGAATAGTCCTTTCAGCTGAACCACTTATATCATTTGAAATCCAGCTGTCATTCCAGGAAGAGCTTTAACTGCATAAATACATCACTTGAATCCACTTCTTTTCATTAGAACTACAATCACCCCCATTGTGCATGCATAAACATACAATCAAAAATTGAATAGCAAGTCCAGACTGAAAAAAAAGATGACCTCATCATTCTGCCTGAAGCATGAATGAATAATACATTAGTGTATTATTGTTTCCATAGCATTCGCATGATGTAGCTAACTGCTCAATGTGGCTTTGGCATACAAATTTGGCATGAGATTGTTAAACAATGGCTTTGCATATTCAGGCAGATTTGGTGGTATTTCTCAGAATTAAATCAGTTGGAACTTTACGGATAAAATATAGAGTATGTGTTTTGCGACCTTAATAATGATTGGCATTTCATTAATCTCCAATTTAACTGGCAAATCGTGATCTGGTAAATGTGAAACTAGCCTACTATCTACCACAGATAGTGCCTTTATCCCTTATATAATAACAGTTAGGTGTTCTAGTCTATGTCAATGCACACATGTCAAATCTAAGCCTGAAGGTGGGGTGGGGATGGGGTGGGTTGTGACCTAATTGACTGAAAAAATGATTCTCAGAATCTCCAATTTGTAATTCCTCCAATCCACTCCAATTGTGTAAATTTGAAACTGCATATGATATTGTCCATTATTATCATGTAAGCTACCTTGCGTTATTCAATATGTAGTAAGTTTGGCAGAATTATAAAAAAACAAGAAATTAGTTAGCAACTGAAGTTGAAGAAAGTTGAAGTAATAGTCAGGTCTGTGTTTTGTCTGTTTCATTTTGATTTGGTAGTTTGGTTTCGTTTTTTTCAAGAGACATTCCAAATAAAATCTGCCTTTAACTTTTTATGGACAACATGTTAAATGAATTAACCTTTTACTGTTAATCAAATGCATTATATTTGCTAAACGTTTCTTTGCTGAAACAACATAGCATTTATAGACTTACCTACCCATTCCTTTCTTTAAGAAAAAGCAAACATATAAGTATATGTATAAATATTTAAATATATATATAAATTTGTTTTTTTTTTCTTTCTTTCTAGATTGTACAGTAAGTTTAACAATAACAGATTACTTACTGGTACCTTGAAATGGGAACTTGGCTTTTTTTCACAGCTAACCCCCACTATCCTTGGAAGTTGTGTTCTGTCAGGTGTGACGTTGTTGTTGTTGTTGTTGTTAATGTTCTCCGAATTTATTTTCACTTCATGCTGATCTGCCCTTAGGATCACTCTCTCTTCGGTGGTCTCCACACTGCTAGAAATAGTGATTTTTCGGATAGATCTGGAAGTAGCAGTTGGAGAGGCGATGTTTCTGTTCAGGTGATCCTCTTTTGCCATCTCTTGACAACACTTCTCTGAAGTGTCCTGGGTCTTTGCAGGATGTATTTCAGTAGCACACATGTGAGGCTGGCCAAGGTAGACAGACACCTTGTCATTTAGATTGTGTTGTAGCTTGCAGTTGTCCAACGACCGATTTGGTGTGTATGCATTTGGTATGTAATCCTCTGTCATGTCTGAACACTTCGGCACAGCCGGTGCTGACAGTCTAGTCCCAATTGTGAAAGGCTGAATTTTCCTTACAATGCTTTCCGACATAGTCTCGTTTGACAGAGTGTTTAACAAAAACAGTACTCAGCAACAAGAAGTTTAAAAGTCTGAAACCTTTACTTACTTTCCTCTTCACTGTCACCCTCTAGTGCAGACAGGAATGGAGCAAATGTGTGGAGGTTATCTCAGTTGTCCACTTTTTTGTGCATGTTGAGAATGCAGAGGACACAGCCCAGGATGGCCTCCTTGGATTCCTGAGATCGGAACCGGTCCCAAATGTGGCGCAGTGCGGCACCGAGGTGTGAAGCTGCCACAGTGATGACCCTGCGAAGGAACTGCACAGCGGAGCCTGCTAGTTTGCTACTGAGAAGTCTGATGACCACCGAGCGGAGCAAGAGCACAACGGCTGGCATGCTGCCTGAATGTGGGGAGAGAGAAACAGAGAGAGAGAAGGAAAGAGCTGGAAAGGGAGGGGGAGTTTGTCGTGAATGAGGGATGAAGTCACTGGACTTGCTGTCTGTCAGAGCATGTGTGAAGCTCAGGGGAAGGAGAGGATGTTGTAAACTCTGGCTGTCAAAACTTCCACTCTAACCAAGCGCAGAAAGGCCGTGAAGATAAGAACAGGGTGGGGGAGACGGCGAGCGACCCTAACACGACCCTCTCAATCAGAGCAGCTCCAGTGTGAGGTAATGCTCTGAGACTAATGCAGCACACACACTGCTCCTGCAGCTTCTCCCCCATTCACCCCAGAGCTCTCCAAAAAGTAAATATTTAAAGCACAAAGGATTTGTCGATCAGCATTAAAAAAAATCTTTTGTTGGCTTCAGAAAATATGTGGAATGGCCTTGCAGTCCATAAGCTGTTTCTCATCACAGCAACTTTCTCGTCAAAGAGTCTTATCAAAAAATAGCAAAAATCAGATGTATGCCAAATAAAGAAAAATGATGTTCAGGCTGAAGGTGTAAAATAAATGAAGAAGAGCACATGCAGGCGATGCTGTAGTGTGAAGTTGCAGTGTGCTCTGTTCGCTGTATACAGAGAACTGAAACCTCTGCTGTTTGTCTTCTTGTGTGCTGCAGTCTCAGTAACAGTTGTTGGATTTGGGGTAGGGGCCCAATGAAACTGCTCAGCCCAGTTTTAAAGGTCCTAAGGGAAAGTCTCCATACAAAGACAAATGTTTGGAACAAGTGATGGCTCTAGGTCTGACCTATGACCATTTGATGACAGGAATGCAGGAACACTTGTGGAGCTGACTAGCCACATTTAGAAACGAATGAGTTTGAAGAACAAGGCAAACTCCTGAACAAAGTAAGTGGAGCCACTCAGTAAGCTAAGAAATGAAAGTATACTCTTGACTATTGACTCAGTATAAGGTCTTTTACCATTTATTTTACCATACTTTGATGGTTTCTGCACACACTGTATAGTGTGCTGAACAGCATGTTCATTTATGAAAGGAGCTATAAAAATATAAGCTAAAAGTACCAAAGATGTGTATTTAGACATGAATTTGTGATTTATTGTGATTTATGAAATGACGATTTGTCATTTCATTTTTAATTCATTTCACTATTCTGTATAGCTCTATTGGTCTATCTCTTAGCTGGAAACCCAAATTAAAGAGTTTGCTTTAAAACTTTTAAAACACAGTGAGTGACTCTGGTTTCACTATGAAGTCATCCACACAGTATTTAATGTGATACAGCTTTAACAATTACATGGGCCTACACTCTACATGATGAGGGATTGGGGGAATGGGAAGGAGTGGATGTCTGGAAAATGCATCTTCAGTTATACATGATGGCAAACATAAGAAGCCTACAATGTCCTGGTGCTCAATCTTGACCATGGGTGTTAGGACCCCCCAGTCACACTCCCCCCAGTCACATATGCAAACAGGGCTCAAGGCAGCCTCAACTGTGCAATCTCATGGGACTGTTTTAAGATCATATGGCAACTGCCGGAGAACCTGACAGATGTCCCTTCAGACAGAAGGGGGTTTAGTGGTCTTAATGTCTTTGCATTCATCTTGTTGTTTGCCTCTTTTGATAAGAAAGGAGAACCTAGGAGATTTATACAAAACGGTCTTGACCCTTTGACCCTGTTCCTTCCAAAATAAGGATTTAATAAATAATAGAATATTTGTATCACAAATGTGGGAGATATAAAATAAATCTAAATGACACAAAATCATGCAAGATTCCATTTCTTAAATAGAATTTTAAAGTGCAAAATTTCTGAAATAAAGGTTTAAAAAGTGCAAGATATGAATGATCTTTCTGTCTTGTTGTGCAATATTTTCTGTTATGGATTTCAGTACAAGATGTATTTTTCTTTGCATACAAGGTATCATTCTCTCTCCCAATGTTACTGTTAGTAAGCCATAGACGTTCTAATAGTATAACTACACATTGGAGCCTCTGGTCCTCTGTGGACCACCGATGAGGTCATGCACAAAAACTCTCAATGGGGGTGGTAGCAGATATAGGGTTTTTCTCTCCAAGACAAGGAGAGATGAGCCTTTCCTGATATCCACCCTGGGCCAGCCACCTCCTGCCTAACCAGCTATCGATGAAGGCTCAACCCACTGCCTTGCCTAACCAGCCATTATCGCCCTTGGCTTACTCACTGGGTGCTTGGACTGAGACACTTGTAAAGCTGCTTTGTGACAACAACTGTTGTAAAAAGCACTGCATAAATACATTTTGATGTATTGGTTGATTTGAAATCACTCTGGTGCTCTTCAATATAATATCATCCTCTTATATAAGTAATTCAAGGCACATACGTTGAAAATAATTTAAGAAGCACTTAATATCAAATATTAAATAATTCTTAATTTATTTATGCTCAAGGGCATCAAATTTATTCTGAAACCTTAATCATTATAAAATGCACCATGTTAATTTGAATCTTAGCTTCCTGCATTCAGTAGACACCAATGTTAAGCAGAGTAAACAGTTTTCACTAATGTAATAAGACAGGCTGTGTGTAATTTATTGTGTTCCAACAGTTTACAGAAATATCATAAAGCCATATGCATTACTGATACACGGACCACAAACAGTAATAATATCAGGGGGCTCATTAAAGAGAACTGCAGCTTTTCAAAGAAGCAGTGGGAATGCTGTAATCAAAACCAAAAACACCACTTTAGGATGCCTAGATTAGGGAATAAGTTGGAGATAGCTGACTGTTACTGACACAGATGGGCTAGTTCTGGTTCTGAGACGAAAAAATAGAATAGTTTTGATTTATTCACACTTTTGGAAGAGCACTCACATATAACAGCTGGTCATACTGATCACACCAGAACTTCAAACAGATAACTTCAACAACTGTCTAACTGGGGCCAATCATTTGAAATATGGTCAGACTTTGCAGTCTGTGTAGGTCTACCACCCGACAAGAAGACTAGAACTGTTTGGCTATTTTGTGAAAGGACAATTCGCATAGGAAAGCAATGTGTGTATGTATGTAGCAATGAACTGTATTGTGCTTGGTTTGGAAAGATAGCAAAACACACAGCCAGTACAGGCCAGGTTAATCCACACATTATACTATTTAACAGCGAAGAAAAGTTACATTTAAAAGTACAGTTAAAGCATCAGATATTAACACAACATAGAATAAAGCTTTTTAAAAGTATTTGCTTTTGATGCATCAGGCTGATAACCAGTTCAAGCCAGTCAGTTTGCAAAACCAAAAGCAAATGCAAACCAAGAAGAACACGATGGTGGAAAAGTTACGGTGAACTCATAAATCCTGGCACATCTTGTTTGTCTTAAATTCCATTGTTATTACCTAAATGTTTCATGCCTGTCATGTTTGCCCTATGGCAGACTTTTGATGTTTTTTGTTCTTGCTGAGCAAAAGCAAATAATGCCTATTTATTTTGTAATTCCAGTAACATGCATGTTACATGACATGAGCTGAATTAACAATGTGTTATGTACCCTCTTAGATGTCACTATTTCCCACCGATTTAAAAGAATATAAACCGAAACTTTCTGGCACCCCCTACCTATGACCTCATCCTTTTATCATTGATTTAATATGCTCAGAAATGTGCATGAGATATGTGCAATGGTACTCTAACACACTGTCTGTGGGGAGAGTGCATGCCTGGTGGCTGACGTCTTCACACACCTGGAGATGAGTGACCAGGGTCATGTTTCGCCGACCACACAAAACAAAATGTCTTAACAGAAAGAAAAGAAAAAAGTGACTGAGGACAGGAGTGAGAGAAAAACAAAACAAGCCAAAGTGTGTTCGTGTGTGTGCATGTGTGCACTTGTTTGAGAGACACAGAGAAAGAGAAAATTGTGTACCATTAAAACATAACTTCCTTGAGTTCTACTAAGTACTGTGAAAGTAGAAAATGAAGACAGTAATCACCATAAAAGTATTGTAGTATCTCATATATATTTGGATTTAAGCAGGCCTTCCACAAAAAAATTAGCTACCTACATTTTCAAAAATTTTAAGTGCCAGTTTTTGAAAGACCCTCATACCGTCTAGCCAAGACTATATTCTGACTGCCCCTTATGAATATACCCATATCACAAAAGGGTGTGTGGGTAAGACGCGCACACATTTGTTATGTTTAACTTCACAGGTTCCTGGTAAAGTATTCTACTGCCTCCAAAATAAAGTCCATTCATGCTCAGCTATATCTTAAAACAAACGAGCTCATTCTTAACATTGATGACAAGTACAAACACAGAGCATCTGGATGTGTGAATACCAAAGACCGCACACAGGTCACTGGAGAGCACTTGAGAGAACACTGTCTGTCACCTGGTTCCTACCACTCACTCAAAATAATCATTCACCATCTGTCCAACAGTTAGCACATGACTATGTGAGATCAGGCGGCCCAGCATGTTAAGCTCTTACAACTAACAGGCTACTGAAAATGCTCCTTTAACCCTCTTTGGGACTTTGTCAGTTACAAATGACAAAGAGAAAGAACACTTTAAAAACATTTTTAAACCTTCAACCAATCTAATATATCAAAAAACATCCACATTAGCCAATAAAATTGATGAATTTCATCATGTGACCAAACTTTTTGGTCTCTAGGGAAAATAAGCTATACAATTCCATGCTTTCTGCCACACGGTAGATAGGTGCCATTGTAAGATAATTTTGCTGTAGAAAATGTACGGTAATTAGATTCCTTCTTAAAATCATGCTTGATTACTAATGAATTACTAATTACTGATATGATTACTAACATCTTTAGTCATTTTAACAGTAGTTTATAAAAATTAAAGGCTTTTCTTTACTGAAAGAGAATGCATCATGTAGAACTAACAAAGTACCATTAGAGTATACAATTTTACAATAATGTGTTACCATTGCAGCAATTACAATTTCTGATATAATTAACGTTTTTTTTCTTTATAGGATGCCAGAATATTTTATGAAAGGAAGAGGAAATGTGCTCTCCCTATTCCTGAGAGTAGTGAGGGCAGCAGCTCATATTATGAGGTCATAGAGATGTATAGTGAATATGTGAATAATATATGAGAGAGTGAGGCTGAAGCTGAGGGTCGGAATGAAAGTCAGTCAGGAGAAGCAAGACTCAGGCTTGTGTTTACTATCATGCCCCTATCTGGTTAGGTCATCTTCCATCTGTGTCAGATGGTCACAGTCGGCCTTCACTCCAGCTGAATATTTCAGGCAGATGTTCACTCTTGAGTATCTTTGGCATTGTTGAGCAATCTAACCTTTACTCTATGCAAAAGGACATCAACTCAACTGAATTTCTCTAAGAAGGAGTTAGAGTAGTTTGTTGCAATTGCTTGTGACATGTCTCTCTATCGGATCTCAGCAACATGGATGTGCTGGCAGGCTGGCAAACGCATTGACAACCTACATTTCAATGATAAGAGTCTAGACCTCAGCTTGCAAACATATGCAGAGATCCACTGTTTAAGCTGAGGCCTTTGCTCTGTTTTGCGCTTAACAGCTTTTTAGAAGTCATAAAAAAATATTTGCTGATGAAAGCATTGGAGTGTTTTTGCTGGCCAATATTTCTTTGTAGGAGTTTATCGGTCACTAGCTGTATTAGCTACTGTCATTATCTAATAGTGAGTGTTAGTGTAGTGGACCCCCCCCACTGTGGTCTTTTTTGTTATCCCCTCATTCTTGTTCCTTGTTTTGACGGTCGTTGTGTCATGAGTTGATGTGTATCTAGCGTAATCGTGCTGTTGCACTTTATCGCCAGAAGATGGCAGTAAAAGACCAGGTTAAGATCCGAGTAGCTAGTAGCGGGTTACGTGCATAAAGAAGAAGAACGAACGAGGAGAGACGTGACGAGGGAGAGGTAGCGGTGGTAACGATGTAGATGGATTGTGATGAGTGAGTGAATGAAAATAAAACGACAAACCCTTTGAAATTAAACACACTTGAGGACATTTTCATTTAAGTGTGCAACAAAATTTGGCGCCCAACGTGGGGCGGATCAACGTGAAGAAAGCCGTCTGAGGGAACAAAGTTTGAACACACGAGATGGAGCTGGAGCAGCTGCAAGATCAGCTAACGGAGCTACTGTGCCCGCTGACATTGGAGCAGCTAAAGCAGGTGTGTAGCCAAGCTAAAGTTTCGTCAGACACAACAAAGAGGCATGCGTTGATCCGTACAATAAATGAAACTGTGGAGAAAGCAATTGAAAATGAAGATGAAAATGCGGCAGAACGATTTATCCGAGAATTGATAAATACCGCGAAAACGTTGAGGCAGAGTGGACCGGAAGGGGATGGGGAAAATGGCGCCAGCGGGCGTGAGCTACAGGACTTACAGAAACGGTACGCTGAAATGCAGACACGCTTCCAAGAGTCAACAAAAATGATCGGGGAAGAATTGAATCAGCTAAGAGAGAAAATAAGTAAGCCAACTAGCTCGCCCACTGATCCTCAATCTCCCCCTCCCCGAGCTCCCGAAGTGGTCATCAGACGTGAATTCAGAATTAGCGGCCAAATAGGTGAGCTGGGACAGAAGGATAAGCTATCATACACCAGTCTCATGCATCAAATTGATACGGGAAAACGTAAAGGCCACAGTGATGCAGAAATTGTGGAAGCGGTAGTGAAAGCTGCTTCCCCAGGACTGAGTTTAAGAGATATGCTGGAAAGCAAGAGTCATTTGACACTGGCACATTTAAAGACAATTCTGAAAGCTCACTTCAAAGAAAATAGCACGACAGATTTGTTTCACAGACTTGTGAATATCACTCAAGATATAAAAGAATCACCTCAGAACTTTCTATTTCGTGCAATTGAACTCAAAGAAAGATTGATGGTAGCTGCTGCTGATTCTAGTGCTGATGTACAGTATAGCCCCGACCTAATCCAGAAGAAATTTCTCAGGTCACTTAGCACCGGGCTATTAAGTGACAATATCAAGCTGCAGCTAAAATGCTACATGGATGACCAGAGCGTGACTGATGAGACTCTGATAGAAAAAATGAATGATGCGGCCGCTGTTGATTTGGAAAGAGAACAGAAAATGAAAAGGAGTCTCCCAGTCAAACCCGCCAGAGTAAATGAGTTATTGGCAGAGACAGCCCTGGATCAGTCGCAAGCAGACACAGTTGAGTTACTCGGACAGAACGCCTCAGCCAGGACCAATGTCAAGAGTCAAAAGGTCACTGCTGCAAAAAGTAAAATGGAAATGGAACTGATGGAGGCTGTTAAGCAACTGAGGGAGGAAGTAGCGGAGCTGAGGAAGAATGTTCACCAGTCACCACGGACACCGAACCAGTTCCAACCCAGAACCAGACGGGCGTGCAGAGGATGTCAGGAGAGAGGCAGTGAGGAACAATGTGACCACTGTTTCAAATGTGGCCTAGCGGGACATCTCTCTCGAGGCTGTAGGGGTCAGCGGAGTTATAGAGGCAACGGTGACACTGTGAACATTTCTGGCCAAAGCATAGGAAACGTAGCCCCTGCCATTCAGAAACCGCTCAATGAGTCACGTGACACGCAGGTGACCCTGAGGGACAGCATTCAACAGTTAGAAGAGAGACTGCAGGCAGCAGACGGACCAGGTGAGCGTTTTGCAGGATCGGTGTACGTCAGCCACATCTCTCCACGATATCAATCTCAGCTGCTACGTCTCATTGGGAAGAAGTGCATGGTGAACTGCTACTTCAATGGCGTCAGGACTCAAGCATTATGGGACACGGGGTCGCAAGTGTGCCTCATCAGTGAAGCCTGGAGGAAGAAGTACATCCCAAAGGTTAGAGTTCGCGACACTGAAGAGCTGCTTGGCCCTGGCGCTTTAGTAGGAAAAGCCGTCAACCAGACAGACATCCCGTTTCGGGGGTGGGTGGAAGTGGAGTTCCAGCTTGAGCCAGCGCAAGCCCCGCAGTTCATGCTTCAAGTGCCTGTGCTGGTGACCAGTGAGAAGGGTGCAGCTGAGGAGCCGATCCTTGGCTACAACGTCATCGAACAGCTGTTGAAGAGTGGGGTGAACCACCCACAGGAGGTAATAACACAGGCTGTAAGCACAGCTTTCTCTTTTGACTGCAAAAAGACTGAAATGTTTGTAAAAATAATAAAAGCCAGTGACCCTGAGTGCAGCGATGGTGTGGTGAGAATGGGAAGGCAGAGGGAGGTGATACCGGCTGGCCAAGTGAAAAGGGTGAGGTGCTCTGTGAGGACAGGGCCCCTGATAGCCAGTAAGGAAGCGATTTTCATGCCTTACGAACATGCCCCCTGGCCAGATGGTCTCAGTATGGCCGAGAATGTGATATCACTTAGTAAAGGGACATACTCCCGCCTAGCCCTGCCTATCGCCAATAAAACATGCCATGACATCGCCCTGAGCCCGCGCTCAGTACTGGGGCAAGTCCAGTTAGTCAAAGCTGTTTATCCTGCAGAAGCCAAGCCAGTTGTGGTCCCCCCAGCCCCTCCTGTGGCGCCTCCAAAAGTCAGCAGTGAGGAACTCCAGCCTGCTAAAATGGAGCTGGACGACAGAGACAGGTATGATCCACCAATTGATCTCACTCACCTCCCCTTTGTTCAGCGGCACAAGGTGAAACAGATGTTAAGGGAAGAGTGTCAAGCCTTCGCGAGAGATGAAGATGATGTGGGTTGCATCCCTTCTCTGCAACTCAAAATCAGACTCACTGACCCAACACCAGTACGGCGTACTTATGTGTCTGTCCCTAAACCCCTACACAGAGACGTCAAGCAGTACTTAGAGGACCTACTGAACAGGGGCTGGATTCAGAAATCACGATCACACTACTCGTCACCTATTGTCTGTGTGCGGAAGAAAGATGGGACTCTCCGTCTGTGCTGCGATTATAGAGAGCTCAACCAAAAGTCGCTGCCTGATCGCCATCCCATTCCGCGCATCCAAGACATGATGGACAGCTTGCATGGTAGTTCCTGGTTCTCAGTGTTGGACCAAGGCAAGGCCTATCACCAGGGCTTCATGGAGGAGAGTAGCAGGCCCCTCACCGCCTTCATAACACCCTGGGGACTCTACGAGTGGGTAAGAATTCCATTCGGCTTGTCGTCGGCCCCGTCTGAATTCCAACGCAGCATGGAGGAATGCCTGGTTGGCCTTCGAGATGAGGTATGTGAGCCCTACTTAGATGACAACTTGTGTCATAGTCGAACCTTTGAAAACCACCTGAATGATGTGAGGAAAGTGCTTCAACGTTATCAGCAACATGGAGTGAAACTGACTGCCAAGAAGTGTGAGCTGTTCAAGGACAAGGTCAGATTCCTGGGAAAGATAGTGACAAAAGACGGCTACACCATGGATCCAGCAGAGGTGGCCCCAGTGCAAGATATGAAGGAATGAAAACCAGCTACCGTGGGCGAGTTGAGGAAACTACTTGGCTTCATCTCATACTATAGAGCATATGTCCCAAATTTCTCTTGCATCGCTAAACCTCTGTATGCCCTGTTGTGCGCTGACACGTCAAGCCAGGACGCCAAGGCTGACCACCAGAAGCGAACAGCAGTGTCACAAAAGAACAAGCGAACCCAGGTGCCCTCACATCAGCGTATCAAGTGGACAGAGGAGCATAGTATTGTTCTTGGTCAGCTGATAGATCACCTGTCTAGTCCCCCTGTACTGGGCTACCCCAACTTCGAAGAGCCGTTCGTCCTCCACTGTGACGCGTCACAAGAAGGACTCGGGGCAGTGCTGTATCAAAGACAAGAAGGGAAGCTGAGGGTCATTGCTTATGGCTCCCGCACACTCTCTGCTCCAGAGAAGAATTACCATCTACACTTTGGTAAACTAGAATTTTTAGCAATGAAATGGGCCATCTGTGAGCGATTTAGAGATTATCTGTATTATGCTCCAAGTTTTGTAGTATATACTGATAACAATCCTCTAACGTATGTGCTTACCACTGCTAAACTGAGTGCAACACTGCTGAGATGGGTGGCCGAGTTAGCAGATTTCAGATTTACAATTAAGTACCGCCCGGGGAAGTCTAATGCTGATGCAGATGGGCTATCTAGAATGCCTCTTGACATAGAGAAGTACCTGCTTACCTGTTCCCAGCAGATCCAGCCTGAAATTTTGTCCAGTTTCTCCAAGGGTCTGTCTGTCCAGCAGGCAGAAAGAGAACCGCTCCTGTGTCCACTGGCCATCACAACAGCAATCGCGGTGGTGAGCAGTGAAGCGCAGAATGACCCAGCCGAGCAGATCTCCCCCGACGAGTTGAGGGCCGCACAAGAGGAGGATCCCCTGCTGCAGCAGGTGAAGCAGTGTATCATCCGGCAGCGGTGGCCCAAGGTCAGAGACACACACAGTGAGCTGTCAGTGTTTGCGAGAGAGAAGACTAAACTGTTGTGTGACACGGACGGCGTTCTCCGGCGCCAAACATCTACACGGACACAACTAGTGATGCCATCAAAGTTTCGGCCGCTAATCCTAAACCAGTTACATGAAGAGATGGGTCACTTAGGTGTTGAACGGACACTCCATCTAGTCCGTGAGCGCTTTTTCTGGCCACACATGCAGAGAGACGTAGAGCACCACATTAACAATGTGTGCAGTTGTGTGAAGCGTAAAAGACCCCAGAGAGCAGTCAGAGCACCACTCACTAGTATCACGACAACGTACCCCTTTGAGTTGGTCTCAATTGACTTCCTCCATCTAGAAAAGTGCAAAGGAGGATACGATTACATCTTAGTGGTCATGGACCATTTTACGCGCTTTGCACAAGCGTATGCCTGCAAAAACAATAGCGCTCGAACAGCAGCTGAAAAAATCTTTGGAGACTTTGTCCTTAAATTTGGCTTTCCCACTAGATTACACCATGATCAGGGGAGAGAATTCGAAAACTGTTTGCTGAACTCCAAAAGTACTGTGGAATCTCAGGCTCACGCACAACCCCCTACCACCCCCAGGGGAACGGTCAAGTAGAACGCTTTAATCGCACCCTATTGGCCATGCTGCGTAACCTGGATGATGAAGCCAAAGCCGATTGGAAAAGTTCTCTTGACAAAGTAGTTCACGCATACAATGTCACCAGAAACGAGTCCACTGGATATGCCCCCTACTTCCTGCTCTTTGGTCGTAACCCGAGATTGCCCATCGACAGTATGTTCGGCATTCCACACAGTGATGTTAGTGTGTCTCATGAGGAGTATGCAAGGAACTGGAAGATTAGAATGGAGGAGGCATACCAGTTGGCCAACAAGGCAGCACAGTCTAGTGGGAAAAGAGGAAAAGAACATTACGACAGAAAGGTTCAGGGAGCAGAACTACGTCCTGGCAACCGAGTCCTGATCCAAAACCTCACAGAAAGGGGTGGGCCGGGTAAACTGAGATCGTTCTGGGAAGAGAGAGTTCATGTAGTTGTGAAGAGAAAACATCCAGAAAGTCCAGTTTATGAAGTGAAACCAGAAGAGGGCCAGGGTCGCACTCGAGTGCTTCATCGGAACCTACTGCTTCCCTGCGACTTCTTGCCGGTCGAGACACAGAAATCTGACAAGAGAAGAGTTGAGAAAGGACACACCAATAAGACAAGAACAAGGACCACACACCACACAGAACCAGAGTCTTCATCTGACTATGAGGAGGAGGACTGGAGAGGCATCGCTGGCTGGCCAGAAGAGGAGCCTGCAGAGCAACCGAGCAACTTGCGAGCGGAGGCCATGGAGTTCCACCCACATCAGTCAATCGAGGAACCAGGACCTGTGGAAGAGGGTGGCATGGCAGAACCAGTGGGTGAGGAGGAAGGACAAGAAGTGGGTGAGCGAGAGGAGGTAGAGACTGTGATGGCCGATCCAGAGAGAGAGGAAGCGGTGTCGCCACCATCCTCCCCGCCTGCAAGACAGTACCCCTCCAGAATAAGATATGCACCCAGAACGCTGACATATGACACTCTAGGACTGCCTACACTTAGTTCACGTCAGTGAGAAATCCTTAGAACTATTGGCCTTCAAGTTATGTTCATGCACTCTAGTTTTAAGAGGAGTGTAGTTATTTGTTAGTTGATGTTTATGCAAAGATATTAAGTAAAATTTAACATAGAGAGAATAATTCAATAAGGGATGAGACAGTTCACTTAGAATCACACTGTGGCTTTATTGAAGAAGGATTAGCCCTGGTAGGAGAAAGTAACAAATAAGTATAATTACTGTCACTGTGAATGGACTCTTACATAAGCAAGTAGAAGGGAATGAGATGTCCAATACTTTGGATGTGTGAAGTGTGAGATTCTAAGATCTGATTTGCTCTAGGTCAAAGGTCATCCTTTTCCCAGCTAAGACAGATTACCCGTGGACACTGCGGAGAAATGGATGGTGGTCATAGTGCACAATGACTTCCTCCATTGGACACAATGACTTAAATTTGATAAATGTTATGTGATATCTGTTATGAGATATGTGTCTTAGCTATGGGACTCGAACCTGCAAGCAATCAAACTGTTGAAAACAGTATGAACTGAAGTGGGAAATGTCGGGACGCCATTTAATTTTAGCAGGGGAGAGTGTAGTGGACCCCCCCCACTGTGGTCTTTTTTGTTATCCCCTCATTCTTGTTCCTTGTTTTGACGGTCGTTGTGTCATGAGTTGATGTGTATCTAGCGTAATCGTGCTGTTGCACTTTATCGCCAGAAGATGGCAGTAAAAGACCAGGTTAAGATCCGAGTAGCTAGTAGCGGGTTACGTGCATAAAGAAGAAGAACGAACGAGGAGAGACGTGACGAGGGAGAGGTAGCGGTGGTAACGATGTAGATGGATTGTGATGAGTGAGTGAATGAAAATAAAACGACGAACCCTTTGAAATTAAACACACTTGAGGACATTTTCATTTAAGTGTGCAACATTAGCTTACATAGATAGGTTATCTAGGTACATCTCTGAAGCAGGTTCGCTCAAAGCATTAAAGTTACAAAGCTCTCTGATCAATAATGATTTGTCTATTTACACAATTCGTCATGATATTGGCTGCACCTGCCTCTCGTTGTCACACCCTCTGCCCTTGCTATTTAAATGCCTGAATCACACTTCCAGGTTGCGAAGTATTGCCGACTATGCTGCATACTGAACATACTCTCTCCATAATTGTCTTCCCATGCTTTGACCTCTGCTTCCCTCCTAGACCTCGTACCCTGTCCTCCTGTACCTCCCCGATTCTGCTCTCCCAGCGTGACCCTGGACCAGTCCCACATTCCACGTAACACCTTAGGTAAACAGACAGAGATGGGGGTGGAGTAATGTGACGATGAAAGGTATCGCAAAAAGTCACTGACAGTCACTGACATGTTTGTCCCTTCACCAAACACAATCGGAAGTCAGTCTTGAGTGGCAATCACAGGGTTGCCAACTCTCACGCATTGAGCGTGAGACACACGCATTTGACTGTCTTCACACGCTCTCACGCCACACATCCGACACAACAATTTACGCCACCCCCCCAATCAACAATTTACACTCGCCACCCCCAGGTTCAAATCTCACTCCAAGTGATCTTGAAAAGTTGGCAACCCTGCAATCACAGAGGAAATTGCCCTCAATGAGGTCATTCAATCATGTGTCGTCATGGCATTGTGCTAGCTAGGATTTGCTCCATCATTGGAATGCATTTCCAACATATCAAAGCTGTTTGGAGGCCAGGACTAACATCTATGACTGCCTGGACCTTATTTTCTGCCTCCAAAATATCATTAATTGGGGGGGTGCACCTTTCACAATTATGTCATCACAATAGTTGATTAGGGCAATACAGCCCCAGCATCCCAACACAGCATTGTAGCTTGGAGCAGAGAAGTTTATTAGAATATTAAAGACCTTTAATTAAAGACATGGACACAGCTGTTAGTCCAGCTACGTTTTTTTCACTGGAGATGGAGTGAGGTCTGTAAGCACTGCTTGTTTTATTCCTAACCAACCAGATATGACATTTTAATCACACTAAGAACCTTTTAACAACCTGTTTGCTTTAATCAGAGGGCACTAATATTCTGTTAGATGCAGTGCTGATAAATTGAGCTGCATAAACTTATTCTTCTCTGGCCTCATTCCTCTGAAACACTGAGCTTAGGAATACGTCACCCCAATAAGCTAATGTGACTAAGAGAGAAAAACATTTAGCATTTGGAGATTAATTCATGAGCTGAACTGTTTTGCTAGCATTGTTTGAAATACCTAAAAAGTGTCTGAGTAATTCTGAAGATAAGAAAATATCTAAAAAATCTGAAATCCATTAAGGTGTTTGATGGGAGGTTAACCAGCAATTGCAAAGAAGCTGAGAATGTGCAAAGCATTTTGAGCCATGAGCTTCTCTCTCTGCATTACCACTGGTGACGCCAGAACTCTTTAAACTCCAGAAGTTTAATGCAACAACAGTACCGACTTCATTCTTCACCGAATGGTGTGAGAAGTGGAATGGTATTGTGAGACTGCTGAATGTGTGTCTGTAGTTAACGTAGGGAATGGTGTTAAAGCATGGTTTGCAATGCAAGACAAACAGTACACATTTCATTCTGAAGGTTCTTTGGTCATGAGCACAAAGAATCTTTCAGGCAGCAAGATGTAAAAATAGCAGCCTGTGGTAACCATTATGGTTTCAGCTAAGGACTAAGAGCCAGCATGTATACCAAATCCTTTCAGTGTGAATTGTGGTGTGGATAAACATGGACTGTTCATTTAATTACCCTTAAATTAGCAAAAATGCATGATCCCATGTGTTGGAATTAAATCATGTTTTATGATTATCTTAGACTAGTCTTGAACCCCTAAACGCCATGCCCCACACGCCCTGCCCATTAAAGGTGGGGTATAAGATGCTAGCTGTCAGGGCTGGCTCGGATGCCGTGCCGTCTACATCCACAAGGGGCACCCGAGCCAGTCCTAGACTCCGGTAACGCAATCAGCAATGATCTGTCTCACCTGTTGCCATGGCTTCTTAAGGAAGCCAGTGGAGACAGATCATTGCTGATTCGTTGTGGTTATGCCGTTACGCTCTCAGCCTCTCTTGTCTTTCTCTGTTGCAGCGTTGGCCTCTGTAGGTGTCCCGTCACCTATCTCTCCTGTCTGTTTTCTCTGTCTTTTTTCGAGTCCTCTCCTGCGTCGCTTACTGACCTTCCTCAAGTTTTCCTCAACCTGTTTATTTTCCTATCCTGTTGCTGTTTGTATGGGAAGGTTTTTTGTTTGATTAGCCTTTTTGCTATTAGCCAGCTACTTCCCCTGGCGTCCTTGTTTTGCTTTATTTCTTTTTTACGCGTTGAGCAGTCCGCGTTTATGAAGGCGCTCCTTTTAGTTCTGTTATTGTTTTGTGGCACTTGGTTCCACCTCTCTCTCTCGCTCTCTCTAACACGGTGTGTGCGTCCCTACCACCGTCGTTACAGAACGAATCAGCCCGTGACATGGAACCAGCCGCTTCTAACGAAGCAGCAGAACTAAGGGCAGCCCTCTCCCAGCAGGGTCAGTTGTTGGGCAGCCATGACCAGGTCCTCCGCCAGATCATGGATCAGCTCAACAACGTGACCACTGCCATCCGGGCTTTACGTAACCCGTCTCCCGCTCATCGGGATCCGCCTCCCGCAAGCCCAACCGAACCCGCAACAGCCCCGCGGCACTTCGAGCCTACTTTCCCCGCCCCGGCTCGCTATTCAGGGGATCCCGAAGGGTGTAGGGGTTTTCTACTACAGTGTTCGCTTGTATTCGAACAGCAACCTCTACGCTTCCCTACCGAGCGCGCAAAAATAGCATACGTGATAGCCTTACTTACAGACAAAGCCCTGGCTTGGGCAACCCCAGTATGGGAAAAACAGAACGAAGTTTGTGCTACTTACGATAGCTTCTCCCGGGCCATGAAAGGAGCCTTCTACCATCCCTCGTCGGGCGGGGTTGTCGGTCAGCGGCTTCTGCGTCTCAAGCAGGGAAAGCGGTCCATAGCAGAGTACTCCATAGAGTTTCGCACGTTGGCAGCCGAAAGTGGTTGGGGTTTGGACTCCCTCATGTCCGTGTTTTTGGAAGGGCTAACGGAGGAGTTGAAGGACGAACTAGCTCTCCGCGACCCTCCGTCTGATCTAGAAACGCTGATCAGCCTGACGGTACGGCTCGATAACCGCCAGCGCGAGCGCAAAAACACCAAAAAGCATTTCCATCGCGAAACACCCCGCATGCCTGACGTTGTGCAGTCCGGTGAAACCGATAATCCCAGTAATGAACCGCAACCCATGCAGCTCGGTCATACACGCCTGTCACGGCAGGAAAGACAGGCGCGTTTACAGGAGGGGCGGTGTCTGTATTGCGGGGGCGGGGGACACCAACGTACCAAATGCCCCGAGCTGCAGGGAAAAGACACGACCCACCAGTAGACGGGAAGGCTCTGGCGGGTCGTAACACAAGTCCTCCCACAACCGGTTTATCCATCCACGTTTCGTTGTCGTGGCATAAATCACAGGAAAAGCGCCTTATGGCTTTTGTTGATTCTGGTGCCGCGGCAAATTTTATCGACAGCTCTTTAGCGCAGGAATTACAAATCCCTCTGGTTCGCCTTGAAAAACCCCTCGCTGTCGCCGCGGTGGATGGCCGCACCCTTATCTCCGGCGGTATCGACTGCCAAACCGTACCGCTGGAGATGCACGTCGGGGAGCACGTTGAGTTAGTCACCCTATATGTCATCAGCGCCCCTCACATGCCGCTCATACTAGGGTTTCCATGGCTGCAACGACACAACCCTGACATAGACTGGCTCTCGCGCAGTATCGGGTCTTGGGGTGCTATGTGCAAAAACACATGTCGTAAGAGCCTCCCTGCTTCTTCTGCTGAAAAGCCGGTCGAGATCGTTGACCTTTCCTCTGTCCCTGCTGAATACCACGACCTCCAAGCGGTGTTCAGCAAAAAGAAGGCCAGTTTTCTTCCGCCTCACAGGTCTTACGACATCGCCATTGACCTACTTCCCGGGTCTAGTCCTCCTAGGGGTCGTCTCTTCTCTTTGGCCGCCCCTGAGCGAAGAGCCATGGAAACGTACATCCAGGAGGCGTTAGCCGCTGGGTTCATACGGCCCTCCACGTCTCCAGCCGGTGCTGGTTTTTTCTTTGTCGGCAAGAAAGATGGTGGGCTGAGGCCATGCATTGATTACAGGGGTCTCAATAAGATCACTGTCAAAGACCGTCACCCCCTGCCACTTATGTCAACGGCCTTTGAGGCACTCCAACAAGCTACCATTTTCACTAAGCTAGACCTTCGGAGTGCCTACAACCTAGTGAGGGTCAGAGAGGGGGATGAGTGGAAGACAGCCTTCATCACACCATCGGGTCACTACGAGTACCTTGTGATGCCGTTTGGTCTGATGAACGCCCCGGCTGTCTTCCAGAGACTTATTAATGAGGTGTTGCGTGAGGCTCTCGACCGGTACGCCTTCGTGTATCTTGACGACATCCTTATTTACAGTAGTTCACGGTCTGAGCACGTCAAACACGTCACCTGTTCGTTAAATTAGAAAAATCCCTGTTTCACGTCCAGGAGGTGGCCTTTTTGGGCTACAGAATAGCCCAAAACGTTCTTGCTATGGATCCTGCTAAGATCAGAGCAGTCGCCGACTGGCCCACTCCCACATCGCTTCGTTTGGTTCAACGGTTCTTGGGGTTTGCTAATTTCTACCGTCGCTTTATTAAGAACTACAGCACTCTGGCTGGTCCCCTCATTGCGCTTACCAAGAAAACCCCGGATCCCTTTGTCTGGTCTCCTGCTGCCCAGGAGTCTTTTGATAAGCTCAAGGAGCGGTTCACCTCGGCACCTGTTCTGTGCATGCCTAACCCTGACCTACCGTTTGTGGTGGAAGTCGATGCGTCTGACTACGGGGTTGGGGCCGTCCTTTCCCAGAGAACGGGTATGCCACTTAAGCTCCACCCTTGTGCTTATTACTCACACCGTATGTCTCCTGCCGAGCGTAATTACGATGTGGGTGATAAGGAACTCTTGGCTGTAAAGCTAGCCCTGGAAGAATGGCGGCATTGGCTGGAGGGGGCCAAGCACCCGTTTCTTGTGTGGACAGACCACAAGAACTTGGCCTACCTCCAGCAAGCCAAGAGGCT
Source organism: Brachyhypopomus gauderio (assembly GCF_052324685.1). NCBI lineage: Eukaryota > Metazoa > Chordata > Actinopteri > Gymnotiformes > Hypopomidae > Brachyhypopomus > Brachyhypopomus gauderio. The sequence goes on from NC_135225.1 coordinate 16,010,955, forward strand.
CAATCCCCGTCAGGCCAGGTGGTCGCTTTTCTTTGGGCGCTTCGAGTTTACCCTCTCCTATCGCCCAGGGACTAAAAACGTTAAGCCCGATGCTCTCTCTCGTCAATGGGAGACACCCCCCGACTCCACCGAGCCCGGTACGGTCATTCCCGCCTCCAAAATCGTTGCGCCCATTCAATGGGAGGTCGAGACCGCCGTTAAACGGGCGTTAGCAGCCGATCCTGGCCCAGGTGGTGAGCCATCGGGTCGTCTCTTTGTCCACCCTAACCTGCGAAAGAAAGTCATGGAATGGGGTCACAACTCACCCTTTGCTGCGCATCCTGGCTCTCGTCGTACGGCAGAACTTATTCGTAGACGGTTTTGGTGGCCGGGGATTGATAAGGACGTTAGCGACTTCGTTTCGACCTGTGCCACGTGCGTACAAAATAAAACGACCCACTCTAAGCCCTCGGGTCTTCTTCGCCCCCTGCCTATTCCATCCAGGCCCTGGACTCACGCCTCTTTAGACTTTGTTACGGGGTTGCCACCCTCCCGTGGCAACACTACCATATTAGTTATTGTGGACAGGTTCTCCAAGGTAGCTAGGTTCGTAGCCCTCCCCAAGCTCCCGTCTGCCAAAGAGACCGCCTCGCTCTTCCTGCACCATATTGTCAGGCATTTTGGGTTCCCCGTCGACGTGGTTTCCGATCGTGGGCCGCAATTCACTAGCCGGTTTTGGGGGGCTTTTCTGGGTCTGCTTAACGCCAAGGCCAGTCTGTCCTCGGGTTTCCATCCCCAAACCAACGGTCAGACCGAGAGGACCAATCAGGACCTGGAGCAGACTCTCAGGTGCCTGGCGTCCTCCAACCCCTCCTCCTGGGCTGACCAGCTCCTCTGGGCCGAATACGCCCACAACACCCTATGGCACTCTGCCCTCGGGATGTCACCTTTTGAGTGTCTCTATGGCTATGCCCCTCCTATGTTTGCTGACCAGGAGGACGAGGTGGCGGTTCCGGGTGCCCGTGCCTTGGTGCGGCGGTGCCGGTTGGCATGGAGTAAGGCCCGTAGGGCCCTTCTGTCTGCCTCAGCCGGTTACCGTCGCAACGCTGACAAGCACCGTCTTCCGGCTTTGTCTTTCCGCCCCGGGCAGCGGGTCTGGCTTTCCGCCAAGGATCTGCCGGTCCGTGGTGGAACCAAGAAGCTGGCCCCTCGGTTCCTGGGTCCCTTCAAGGTGGACAGGCGGATCAATCCCGTCTCTTATCGGCTGCTGCTCCCTCCTTCCATGAGGGTCCATCCGGTGTTCCACGTCTCGCGTCTCCGCCCTGTTTTATGTCACATGCCCCGTGCTCCGGCCCCGCCGCCTCCCCGCATGGTTGACGGCGGTCCGGTGTACACCGTTTCTCGGTTGTTGGATCACCGCCGTGTTCGTGGTCGGGACCAGTACCTCGTTGACTGGGCAGGTTACGGGCCCGAGGAACGGTCATGGGTCCCCGCCTCTCGGGTTGTCGACCGCTCTCTTATTCGTGACTTCCATCGTGACAGGGCTGTCGCTCTGGGCCCGCGGGGTCTCGGGCCTAGAGGGGGGGGCTCTGTCAGGGCTGGCTCGGATGCCGTGCCGTCTACATCCACAAGGGGCACCCGAGCCAGTCCTAGACTCCGGCAACGCAATCAGCAATGATCTGTCTCACCTGTTGCCATGGCTTCTTAAGGAAGCCAGTGGAGACAGATCATTGCTGATTCGTTGTGGTTATGCCGTTACGCTCTCAGCCTCTCTTGTCTTTCTCTGTTGCAGCGTTGGCCTCTGTAGGTGTCCCGTCACCTATCTCTCCTGTCTGTTTTCTCTGTCTTTTTTCGAGTCCTCTCCTGCGTCGCTTACTGACCTTCCTCAAGTTTTCCTCAACCTGTTTATTTTCCTATCCTGTTGCTGTTTGTATGGGAAGGTTTTTTTGTTTGATTAGCCTTTTTGCTATTAGCCAGCTACTTCCCCTGGCGTCCTTGTTTTGCTTTATTTCTTTTTTACGCGTTGAGCAGTCCGTGTTTATGAAGGCGCTCCTTTTAGTTCTGTTATTGTTTTGTGGCACTTGGTTCCACCTCTCTCTCTCGCTCTCTCTAACACGGTGTGTGCGTCCCTACCACCGTCGTTACACTAGCAAGCCATTACTGCATTCTGTACTGTGATTTAAGTGTAGTACACAAGATAGAGCTAATAAAAACCCATGAATTGATAATCTACAGAATACAGAGTTGTAACAGTCATTTAATGTTTGAATTTTCTAAAATGTTCTAATTGTTTTTGTAGATAATGCTACTCTACCATTTTTCTCTTTCTCTCTCCCTCCACACAAAGTATTTCTGTAGAAGTTGAAACTATTGCATACTGCCACCTTCCTGTCCCCAGACGATGAGCACACAGGTGAGCCGATTGACCGTACAAACATAACTGGTCCCAACCAAGCATTTCTGTATCTGTTAGAGCAGCTGTTGGCTTCAGCAGTTGATATTTACTTGTGTTTTTTCAGCAGTTTGGTATGAGAGAAATAGAAGGCTTGGAGTTTGATTGGTGCCCAACCTCATCTTGCATCTGTGTGTGTGTGTGTGTGTGTGTGTGTGTGTGTGTGTGTGTGTGTGTGTGTGTGTGATTGCTTCACTTGTGTCCAGCCCTGTGTCAGATGAGAGAGCCAGTGTGGGTCAGCCCTGACAGGTGCAGGTTGCCTCTGCTGCTCATATTCAACACGTGATCAGCAGATGACAGGAACAGTTGTAATTTCTGCCAGTCTATTTCTTTAGGTCCAAATAAAGATTTTCATGACTACATCTCTAGGAATCATTTTATGCCAACAGAGAGAATTTTCATGTTACTTATCTGAAGTGGAATAAACTGCTGGCCTTCATAAGAACAGGGAAAAATACTAAATGAAGTCAGCCTTATTGTCTATGCTGTGCACTTCAGCTCTTTTGATGAACAGAAGGTAAACTTTTATTTTGGGGGAAGATGAATTAAAATCAAATGTTCCATAATATCATCATGATAAAACACATGTGCCAAGAAATCAAAACCCAGAAATATATATGTAGGCCTACAGAAAAAAATACAGGGTCTTCCCTGAAAGAGATGATGTCTAGATGGGAGCATGTGTTGTTCTAGAACCTGAACATAGTTTTCAGCATTAATGGTGCCTTTCCAGACATGCAAGCTGCCCATGCCACAAGCACTCATGCAACCCCATGCCATCAGTGATGCAGGCTTCAGAACGGAGCGTTGATAACAACTTGGGTTATCCTTGTCCTCTCTGGTCCAAATTACATGGCGTCCCAATGTTCCATAAAGAACTTCAAATTGTGACTCAGACACAGAACAGTCATCCATTTTCCCAAACTCCATTTTAAATTACCCCTGGACCTGTGCAAACATCTGAGCTTGTTTAGAAATGGCTTCCTCTTTGCACTGTAGAGTTTCAGCTCGCAACAACGGATGGCACAGTGGATTGTGTTCACTGACAATTCTTTCTGGAAGTATTCCTGAGCCCATTCTTTAATTTCTTTGACAGTGGCATTCCTGTTTGAGGTGCAGTGACGTTCAAGGGCCCGGAGATCACGAGCATCCAGTAGTTTTAGGGCCTTGACCCATACACACAGTGATTGCTCCAGATTCTCTCAATCTTTTCATGATGTTATGCACGGTTGATAATGATGACTTAAACGTCTTTGCTATTTTATGCTGGGTAACACCATTCTAGTATTGCTGCACTATCTTTCTATGCAACAATGGTGGAATTGGTGATCTTCTTACCATCTTGGCTTCAGAGAGACACTGACACTATGAGAAGCTCTTTTTATACCCAATCATTTTGTCAATTGACCTAATTAGTGTTAATTGGTCTTCCAGCTCTTCGTTATATGCTCACTTTCTTTTATCCAGCCACTTATTGCTACTTGTCCCAACGTTTGTGCAAAATGTGCCATATTTTGTCAATTGTGATTTTTACACCGCAATCGAAATTTGTCCTCTGCTTTTAACCCATCTGTGCAGTTAGAACACACACACACACACACACACACACACACACACTAGTGATTACTAGGGGGCTTTGGATCACACGTGCTCAGAGCGGTGGGCAGCCCTAGCCCGGCGCCCGGGGAGCAGTTGGGGTTAGGTGCCTTGCTCAAGGGCACCTCAGTCATGGCCTCAGGTCTGGGAATCGAACCCACGACCCTCCCGTCACAAGACCAGTTCCCTACCACTAGGCCATGACTGCCCCTATGACCATGACTTTTTTGGGATTTGTTGACACTGTGAAATTTTGATCATATTTTTCCTTTAAAATGTTACATTTACTCAGATTAAACTTTTGATCTGTCATCTATGTTCTATTATGAATAAAATATTGACATTTGCCATCTCCACATCATTGCTTTCAATTTTTATTCACAATTTGTTTAGTATCCCACCTTTTTGGAATGCGGTTTGTACAAAGTTTGGTCTTTATTTGTGAATTATTGTACAGTAACAAAATCCATCATAACAACATAGCTCTTTCTAGTAAATGCATCTTATAATGACAACTGTGCAATTAAAGGTATCCCTTTTGCTGGTGGTATGAAGATGAAGAATGTTAGTGATACAGGCTGTGTCAGGGCTATGTATGCAAATGCTATGTTGGAGACAGCTGCTGTAAACCCAGAACACAATCTCACTATTGTGCGCCTTCCCCACAGCTGACACCAGCTTGGAATACTATTGCTAAACTAGCCAATCACAGCCCTCACCCAGAGTGCCAATCCTGCCTGACAGAGCTTCTTGGAATCATATTGGACAGCTGGAAGAAGGCCCTCACCTGCTTCACCTGTCAGACAAATGAGTCAGCTGTCAAACACTCCCCACACTCCCCGTTCACACACCCATGCACAGCCCAGCTGACAGACACTCACTCAAGTGTTCCCTGCACGTTTAGTCTGCCCTGTCTTTACTTTGTTACACCATGTGCAATTGTCACATTTATTCATCTCTTCACCAGCACCCCACTCATTAGTTTGTTACTGTTCATTTAGAAAATAAATATGTTATTTGCTATGAAGCTGTAGATTGCTTCAGAAACGGAATCTGCAAATGATCCATTAATATTCAGAGATTGTTTTTATATGCTAACTGTGCAGTGTTAAATGCATTATGAAATGTATTGTTTTTACTACATTACTTTTCATTACTACATTTACTTTTCAGCACCTCACCCACATTCTCACACTTATTTCCTATTTTGGTCATGATATGCATGACCACCTAAAATCAGTAGGTGGTCATACAGGCTTGTCATTACATGTTTTATTTCATGTTCTATAGGGGGCACCCTTTATAAACAACCCCAAATTGTGAACAAAGCTGTTACTACATTGTGTGCAATTATCTTCTTTGGAAACCTCTCAGTGTTAACGTTATAAAAATCTTGAATGTTTGATCACAGTACTTGAAGATCAACAACCAGAGATTTCGCAGCCCCTCAAGTGCAGCACACTCAGAACGCCTCAGTAACTGTGTTCACTACTCTGTGTTCCTCTGTATTTGTGTTAGTTCAGATCTTTCTTTAGAGCTAAAGTTCTCTCTTAGGGCTTGTTTTTCCAACATGGAAAAGCCTTTTAAATATATACTACATTACTAATAATAATCTGATACCACAATGTTACAAAGGCTAAATGAAAGTATGTGCTGTTTATTTCATACCGTAGCAGATATGTAGATACTGAATTCTAATTCACATAGACAAGCTGCTTCCCGCTCATTCATATAGTACTTCACAAACTGAGACTTCAGCCCTGTCTGGTTGCTTGGTAACTGGCAGCATAGTGCAGTTGCCAGGGCACTGTAATGCCGAGGGAAGACTGCAGGTCTCAGGCTGGGCTTGGTGGAGTCAGACAGGGAAGATGAGGAGCCCCTCTTCACTCCACACACACACACACGGCAGTATATAAACATACTGGGCTCAGTGTTGCACTTATAACTTAAGAAAAAGTTATAGCTAAATATATAATGTTTTGGCCAAGAAAGATGCTTTTCAGGGACAATAACCAAAACTTTTAATCAAGATTGTGTGAGTGTAGGTGTATGAGTGAGAAGCAGAGAATGTGTAGGCAGAAAAAACTGGATTATCCAGTACATATGTGTACAATAGTAACTGCTACAACTGCATTCCACTATTTGAGACAGAAGAAGAAATACTGCATTCACACTGTTTTGTAACCAGGAGATGGCACCACTGCTTAAGCTTACAGATTCATCACATTAAAAAATCTGACAAATCTACTACACTCACCAAGCACTTTATTTGAAACATTTTGAGAAATGTGTTAACCTTAGAAACACATTTTGCACCTTCACTTGCTGGCCACTTCATTGGCATCATTAATTAAGCATTATTTTGCAGGCAAATTTTATATGTGGCCAGTTACACTGGAGCCCATCACATTCACAGTTTGTTAGTCAGTCTCTCTGCTCTTCATCACTGCTCCCTGGGTGAACAGGACAACTGCTGACCGGATATTATTTGGGACAATTCCTAATACACCATTTACACCGACATGACAGTGGCACGATTGTGGGTGTTGAGCACAGCAGTCACGCAGGCGTTTTTACAAATTTCAGTGTAACTGCTGGGTTGAGAGTGTCCCAAAATATCCAGCCACACTGTGATCCTGTGGTCAGAAATGGGCCGTTGCATTGTGCATGGCAACATTTGGTTAAGGGCTACAGCCTCTCTACAACCACAATGTAGACATTTTAAATAACGTGTCTGGTGAGTGAAACTGCACTTTTATTCCAGAATAAGAAATGAACTTCTCTTTTCAGAGGAGTGGGAGCAGATATAGGATTTATTAACAAAAATAGGGACAATTCATGTAAAACAAGCACATATTTTATTCCATAATACCATGTATAATGCAATTGCATATCTTTGGCGAAAATAAACTATAAACATTTTTATTAACAGAGGTTAGCATACAAAAACCACATGGTTTGTGTCTGTCTAACAGACAGGGGAAAAATATAATAAACTGATACTGAGGTGGCAGCTTGAGTTAGAAAAACAGGAGGAAAATGAAAAGTCGCGTTTCATATAATGAAGCCGTGACCATGTCAGCTCCCCAACAGAGGGAAGGAATTTCCAAGTACCCGACAATCATAAGATAATATTAAGACAGGTCATGAGGGATGAGTAATACATTGTGTTCAATGAGTGAAAACCCATCACAAAGAGCTTAGGTGATGGGTACAAATCATATCAAGCTTTTTTAGTTGGCAATGTCTTCTCGCTCACACAGTTCTTCCCCAAAATGCAATCTTAAACCAATAATAAACACCGTTGCACAACAGCACTGTTAAATAAGGAACAATAATGCCTATTTCCAGAAAATGGATGAATGATATCATATGAGCTGGCAGTTCATAATGGCAGTTTCTGATACATAAACATAAAACTTATATATTAAAATCTTTGGGGTGATTTAGTTTGGGGGCAATTTGGAATCATTTGTGGCAGAAGGCTGGCTCCTGCCCAGCTCCAAAATTCAAAATATATCACAGTTCTTTAGCAGAGAGAGCCAAAATAGGATTTGGCATTAATTAAAAGCCCCTATCAGAAGGCATGGCATCAGTGATAAAACACTTGGAACACTTTTTACTTCAGAACAAAATGATATTTGTGATGCGAGAAGTCTGGGTGAAAAAGTCCTATTACCCTACCCTTCCTCCCAAAATTGCAAGAAATATGGACATCATTAACTCAACAGGATAACTTCGTGGCAGTGATTAAATTGTTTTGGCACAGGTCATGCATTTGTAATGAACTGCCCCTGGGCTTAACAATTAATGCTGCACTATTGTACAATTTTCTTTAAAAAGTGTTTTTTCCTCAGGGGTGAGGGGTGGGGGGGGGGGGGATGTTTTATTCTATGATGGCACAACACAGAGCCTATTCAACATACCAGTAAAAATAATAGCAGTAAAATAATGACCTTGAACTTCAATATTCATAATGAGGTCTTCTGATCCCAGTGTTATCTTCACTACAAACATTAAACCCCCTTCCTTATTGGCAGGAAATCCAGCGATACCAGTGAGTGTTTCTCTGAGCTCTTTACAACACCTCCTCGCCCGCTCCAGTTCCCACGATCTAGGGCTTCATAAGATGATTAATCAAATTAGGGTTATTAGAATGAAAGAAACGCTAACCTATCAAGACCAGACTAACACTACTGTAAGCATCCATTAACTACTGTAAAAGTGTAGCTTGTGGTTTGGGCTTTGATGCACCGGTACAGTGCAGAAATGAATATAGTAAAAAGCAGAACTGTACCAGTTCAGGTTGGTTCAGACTGGTCCTTTTCTATGGCCAGGTGTTGGAATGCATCCTAATTAAAGGAATGCTGCTGTGGTGTGACATGGTGGTGCTACTGAACTGCTTTCCTTCAGCCTGCCAATCAGGAAAAAACTCGATGCATCAGACCTTCCACTCGTGACCCCCGTCAGTGCAGGCAGGCACACCCTAAACAAGCATGCACACACCCCAGTATACACACACACAGACTCAAACGTTCAAATGTAGTTACTACGGCTGTCATTGTTTGTTTTGTTGTTGTTTTTTGCATAGGTTGTAAACAGATAGGAAAGAAAAACAAAAAACTCAGCTGCACACGGAACAATGAAGGGACAGGAAGATGAAACAGCAGTGGCAGGAAGCAGTAAAGGAGAAAGACACTGGCTAATGTCATCAGTGTGGGGTTCTTTCCTTTTAACAATTTTCAAGGTCGATCCCCAGTTTGAAGTCCTCCCAGTGGAGATCCTGTGATTCCAGCATGGCGCCGCAACGTCTAAAACAGAGCCCTCAAACTGATAGGAGTCAAACTCGATAGCCTGCAAGGAGTTTAATCCAAAAATCCTGCCATCAGTTCAAAACGATCACTTCCCTCTGCACTACGATTCCACATTGTCAGCACAGCCAAAACCAAATATCCTCCGATCTGAAGACCAACATGATTAGTGCCAACAACTGTGTTGGATGGGAATTATTGCATCTGCCTTTGTATGGCAGAAGATGAAAGGAGGAACTTGGGCTGAGGTGGTCTACCAACAAATAAAAAAACAAAAAGCCTCATAACTGTGGTATTATTATGGGGGTATGTTCTTTTTTTTGACACAGGGGTGGTTAGTTCTGTGTACATTTTAGACATGCACTCATTCGCTCTATAAACACCACAGGTTCACTTAGAGAAGGAGGACACTGATTTGAAGAGGAAGCATGCAAAGTAGTTATAGTGAAGGAATAAAAATGTTCATCTTTTTCCTGAAACTTGATTTTCAGGTGTCTGATATCTGAAACACACGCAATTATTTTGGGATAGGTATAAAACTTTTGCTTTTCTCTGCCCTCACACAAAAGGCTTTGTATGGCTTAGTTCTCCTGTGTGAATGGTAGTATTGCCGTAGCTTAAACTAGGTTGGGATATAGTCTTAAAAAGGGGGAGGGGGTCCAACATAAAAAAGAACATAAAAATGTCATTGATCAGGAAAAAGAATGAGGCACAGTCACTGCCGCACAGTCTGGGCACAAATTCCAGGCACACGCATACAACTCTCATTTCTGAAACTTTTCTGTTTTTTTGCTCTTGACGGCCCGCTTGGACAGGTCCAGACTGGAACGGACACCAGCCAGGTGCAGGAGGGAGCCGGCCGCCTCCTTCAGCTCCTCATCCAGCTCTGGCCGGGCCTCACGCCGCACCCTCTTGCAGGGAGTGGGGCACTTGAGGGCAGCTGAGCGCCGGGGGGTGACAGGGGTCCGCTGGGGGCTCCGCTCTTCCTCTGAGTCTTCATCGCTGTGAAAGCCCTCACTGCCGGCCCGCTGTCCCTGCGCCAAATCACCTCTGCCCACTCCGCCCCCACCGTCGTCGGAGAAGGAGAGCGAGGGAGGGGAGGATGAGGAGGAAGAACGGGAGGAACAACGCTGGAAGGAGGAGCTGCTGTAGTTGTGGTCTTGTTTTGGGTCACTGCTCACCAACACCGAGTCGGGTCTGGACAAGTCCATGGGGCTGTCAGGGTCAGCTGAATGAGAGAAAGAAAACATGGATTTTGGGTGGATTCTACCCTGTGACCCATTATCTCCTGAAAAACCTGTTAGCCTGTGAGACTTACAGATAAGAGTAATGTATTATAATTGTCATAATGCACTTCAATGCACTAGAAAATAGCAATGTTGTTCAATTAAATTCGCAATAAAGAGACAAAATATTTGAACACAAGGCAAAAGCAAAAACAACATAGGACACATTGAAAGTACCTCAACTACTGAGGATGCTTCTATTAAGGACTCTTCTGATAGCAAGCTTGGATGAAAGAGTGGTTAAGCCTCATCAGGGGTGTAGAAGACTACAGCAATATGCTTAATAAGAACAGAGATGTGTGAAGAGAGAGCAGTGCTACTCTAATTAGGCACAAGTGGTATTTCAAGCTACAGGCTGCTACAGAGTTCTTGACAATATTTACAAGGTTGACAATACTGCATAGATATACGCAGTATTTGCTGGGCATTCTACAAGAAGATATTCTATTTCAAGTAGTTATTAGAAGTGCATGATATATCAGTGGCTGATGTGCTGACTAGGGCAATTTTGAATGTATCGTCATCTTTATCAATTTTAGAAATAATTACAACAAAATTTTCATCTCTCCTACAGATTAAGCCTTCTGTTTAATTTAGGCCCTATTTGTATATTGCCACAGTTCAAAGTTACATATAGTTATAAAAAGAGCTTAAATTCAGAGTTTGTTAGTTTTGTAAACTGAACACAATAGAGCAAATTTCACATCAGGTTTAATGCAGTTTGTTAATTAGTTTACTCATTTAGCAAAGTATCTGATTTTGGTGGAGTTTTCCAGTTATGCGTTTATTTTTGTCTGGGAGATTTGCAGCCGTAGGATTTCGTATATCGCTACCAATTCAAGACATAAAATGGCACTTCACATTTGATAAGTGTTGGAAAATAAAATGTGTGTATGTTTACAATAATTGTGATATCTGGTGGACCTGTGACTTCTGACAACTAAAATTTATTAATGACCCATTTTCAGAGTTTAACATGTCTTACACCAACTGCACTTCAAATATAGATTATAGTTTGATTGCTTTAAAATCCATGAAGGTAAAATGAGCAGTTACTATTGTTGGCTAATGATCAGTTATAATATCAGCCTAAGAAATTCAATACTGATGCATCCGTAGTTATTTTCAGATATATTTTTTAAAGAATTCACATTCCATCCTTGCTGGATCCTTGCTGGATGGAATGTTAAATTATAATTGTTTTTATTAAGTAAATATCATAGATCATGAGCATTGTTCCATGCTTTCATCCTGTGTGCCTTCAATGTTGTGAGATACTAGTCATTTATCTCAACCATTTATCTCTTTTGGACTCTGTCCATCTGCAGTAGTTTAGGCATATATTTATACATATATAGTTTATACACGTTGTGGACAGAGTTTAATGGAAAGGGGATCTTCACCTCACAGCGCCAGGAGAAGAGAAGAAGAAAGAGCTGAAAAAGAAAGGAGGGAGGTGGGCAGGTTTCTCTTACATGGGTCGCCGTGGTGCCCAGGGGCAGAGTTTAAGAGCATCATAGCTGTGGCAGCGTCAATATCAGACTCTGAAAGAGAAAGGAACACACATGGCATTGAGCAATCTGAGCTCTTTCTCACTCACTCTCATAATCTCATTCTCTCTCCCTCTCGATGTTTGTGTGTGTGTGTGTGTGTGTGTGTGTGTGTGTGTGTGTGTGTGTGTGTGTGTGTGTGTGTTCGGAGGGAGGGGGTGGAACAGGGGCTGGGGTTTCTCAGTTCCCATGCCACCCTTCAGGAAATCTGAATTATTCATTACCAGCCAGATAGGGGAGAGTGAGCTGCCTCCGTAGTCAAGGTTACAGAGAGGGGGGACAGACAGAAGGAGGTGTAAGACACTGTCATTTCAGTCTACATTGAATAGTCTTCATCAGCCTGCTCCATTTCTGCATGCGTGGGGCTCCCCAGACCCAGGCTTAAAGCAGACTCTGATTTGTTTAACAGAAAAACACTTGTATTCACAAAGGTGATTTCACAAGCATAGATTCAATGAAGTCCTAGTTGAAATCCAATTTATAAAGGACAATCCAGTCTGTTATTGTTAATTATTCCACAACGCAGCTTGGGAGTAGAGTGGGAATCCAGCACTGTGGGAGCCACTGTGGGTACGAACAGGAAGTACACAAGCTTTCAAAACTGACGGAAAAAGGTGGCGCGTTTTGTTCACATGGCTTTTTCCAGGTGGTACAGTGAGCCCAGAAGAAAGGGAAATCTCATCCTTATGAAGCAGTGTCCTAATGCCATAATGTTTCTAACAATGATTTTATTTGGTCTTGGCTGGCATATTATGGGTGTTGCCAAACAATATCTTGGCACTGATGTTTTGGGAATCAGTTTGCAACCAAAATATATCACCTGTATGCAAACCATCTTTTTTAGATATCTCAAATATATTTGTGCATAACTTGGCATTTTGACCAGGTTTTCACCGAAATAATCATTGCTGGCTAAAGTAATCACAGGGTACATTCTTAAAATGATTTCAGTCAAGTAGCATTTCCATGTTTTACTGAAATACTTTGGGCATTTATCTGATTATGACAATAAGACAATAAGAATGAATCAATATGCTTATTGATTTAATAAAATGGATAAAAACGGGACACATGAGACAGTAAAAGATAATACTAAGTGGTTACTCCTGTGTGGAAGAACCTTTGTTAGTCCTCCATCGTCACTTTGATTTCAGTCTGAAAATCAATGTGGCATAAGAGTTTCCTGAAAATATATAAGGGTGTCGGAGAATGAATAAAACGAGAAATGCCTCACCTTTGAGAGAGCAGTCCTGTAGAAAGAGATTACGGGAAGGTGAGAAGGCACTGCCAGAGAAACAGAGAAAGAGAGAGAGGGAATGAGAGGGGTGAGAGAGAGAGAGGGAGAGAGAGAGAGAGGGAGAGAGAGAGAAAGAGAGAGAGAGAGAGAGAGAGAGAGACAGTGAGGAACAGGGATAAGATCAGAGAGCAATTCACCGTCAGTGTGTGTGTGTGTGTGTGTGTGTGTGTGTGTGTGTGTGTGTGTGTGTGTGTGTGTGTGTGTGTGTGTGTGTGTGCGCGTGTATGCCCAGGAGTGTACATGTGCATCTCACCTAGGTGGGGAGTCAGGAGGTGTGCAGAAGCCATGGGGCACAGGGAAGTGCTGTTTCTTTAGGGCTTGGATCAGATTCGGCCTGTACTCAGGGTCCACACACCACAAAGAGCCTTTCCCATTTACCTGAAGCAGCCGCAAAGAAAGCAAATTTAAAAAACATCCTCCAGATCTTAGCAAACATCTTCACATTTAACTATCTGACAAAGGCCATTTGGGAGTGAAATTAGTTTGCTTTCAGTATAAAAGCGGATTTTTTAAATGGCAGTGAGCAAAGAGTGAGGAAACTAGTGTGAGAAAGAGCTTGAATGGATGAATGAACCGAGAAAGAGAAAATGTGTCAGGCTGAGGGATGATCTTACACCAGCACTAAAGGAGTCAGTGACTAGAAAGTGACAGTTCCGAGAGCCTGCACAAACCCTGTCCTTCACAGAGACAGAGACAGAGCTGGTTTCAAATGACATCACCAGGTTTCAATTGCCATGACAACATTTCCTCCTTCCTGTTTATGAGCTGGCTAGTAATCTGAGTCAAGGTTATCGTTCTCCTCCCACCTACTACACACTCTCATTCTGAGATCTAATGCTGAAGAACTGCCTTCATATAGACCACTGAGCATCGTAATCAGACTGCCTTCATATAGACCACTGAGCATCGTAATCAGACTGCCTTCATATAGACCACTGAGCATCGTAATCAGACTGCCTTCATATAGACCACTGAGCATCGTAATCAGACTGCTTTCATATAGGCCACTGCAGCTACCCATGTCACTATGTAGCACTTGTTTAATATCAGCAACACTGTGCAGCACCTATTTAGCATATGAAGTAACCTGAAAAAGCACCTACTTACTTACAATAAAACAGACTTGAAACAACGGTAAAATAAGATACATTATAAATATACCAGCAATAGAAAAACCTACTGACCTTTCTGCACTAACTCTCTAACACAAACAGCAGAGCACACACTGATACTCTGTCTGCATCTTTCTCTGCAGACTCTCCCTGGGAGGAGCTCTAACCTTGACTGGATTCAGACTCTCTCCTACCTGTCCTACGTCCCAGCAGTTACCATTTGCTTCATTTGCTACTATTATGCAAACAATCACTCAGTCATTAAATTAACCAATTTATACATTCTTTTTAGAGCTAGTATATAGGCCTAGTTAATACAAATAAAATAAACAACCAACAATTACACAAATAATTTAAATATCATAACACACAATTAGTTAATTGAAGCAAATTCAATCAGCTTTTGTAGATATGTTGGTGAGGGTGCAGGGTTAATTATTAGTATTTTGTTCAAGGTCATAATGTGCCATTATTATGTTTTTTCAAAACACAATTTTTGCCAAAATTGGTGAACCAGTGGTGAACACACAGAGCACTGCTACTCACTAGTGGTAAACAACTCAGAGTACTGCTACACCATAGAGTACTGCTCACCTGCGCATATTTACGAGGAAGGCTTTTGTCCCCAAGAGTCCACTTAATTTGTCCCTGTGCAACACCTTATTAAATACTGTTACCGTATTTTTTGTCCTGTATTTCTTTTAAGATATTGATAAATACTTAATCAATAGCTGAGAACTGAGAATCCATTACCTTTCTTTATGGGATTACCAGTTTTGGATGGGGACTAGACTGATTGAATAAGCCAGAAATAATGAAGAACACAGCAAGAATAAAGAACCCAGCCACAGTGACTAACCCAATAGTGAATAGCCAAGCCATACTGAGTAACACAATACTTTGGTGTTTTGCCAGCATGCTGGAATAGGAGGTATTTAGCCTAACTTGTCTCTGTGATAAGCCTCTGTCAAAAGCTGTAGATATGAAGATCAAATACATGTATGAAATTATGTATTTGGCAATGTGGATCAGGAAGAGAGAGGGAGAGAGAGAGGGAGAAGGAGTGAGAGAGAGAGAGAGAGAGAGAGAGAGAGAGAGAGAGAGAGAAAACAGGTCCTGAAAAGCACCTCAGCAGGGTCTCTGAGCTCACCTTCCCAAGGCTCTTTTCCACCTTACGGAAGCACTTGTTGAGAGACAGATTGTGGCGCACTGAGTTCTTCCAGCCAGTGGGGGCGCTGGAGAAATAAGGGAAGTGTTCCAAGATCCATCCGTAGATGTCCTTCACGGGAAGCGACTTGCTGGGCGACTGTTCGATAGCCATGTAGATGAGTAGGGAAAAGGAGAATGGCGGTTTGGCCTTCAAAGAGTCCCGCTCAGTGGCGCGAGAGGATGCGGAGGAGGCCGAGGAGCTGGGTAAACGCGCAGGCCTGCCCTCAATGTCGAAGAGTGGGCTGGGGCTAGCCTGGGCCTCAGGCCCGCCCAGTGTGAAGTTCTGCAGGAGATTCTCGTGGAGCCAGTTGAGGTTGGTGAGCTCCTCATCATCAGCGGACACACGATCCACGCTGGTGGCCAGGGGGCTGGACGCGCACTCAGCCTCAGGCAGAGCAGCTACCCTGCAAGGCGCCCGCGCACACACCTGATCCTCCAGCACACCTGGGGACTCTGCTTTCTTATCCGGTGACATACCGATGATTGGACCCATTAAACCAAGGAGGTCTGGGTAAGGGGAGGGGAAAAAACTGTGAGATACATATGACCGTTACATTAAACCAGAACCAGAAAGGTTATGTTTGAAGAGAAAATTATACCACATACTTAAATTATTTACTGAGCTATTGAAATGATTTAATCAGAGTGTGTGCCTCTCTACCCTCTCTGAACACCCTTGGAGAGGTTCTCCTTGATGAGGGCCCATGAGGAGCAGGCCTCAAGTGGCCAAGATGATGTTAGTGTCTCTCTTCTCCCCTCCCACCTCCTCTCACCCCCACACACAGTGATTCAGTCATCAATGGCAATGATAAACAGTCCAGGAAATTGGCCTTGTTGTGCTAGAAAACGCCAAAGGGACTCAAGAAGGAAAAACAGATCAGCCTTGAGAGGTATGTCTCCACCACCCAGACATCACCACAGACACGTGCGTGGCTGGGTTGCTTAGGCAACCTCTTAGCCAGGGCACATCTATAGCAATTACTTGCATCAGTGTGAAAGGTTCTGTCCATTGGAATTAAAGTGCTTCGGGAGCGTGGCTGTCTGTCCCTTCAGTTAAACTGAGGTCCAGCAATTTGGAATCACAGATTTTCATTCATCATTACAGAGAGCGAGTGTGTTTGGCAGTATTATCCCTGCAATACGAGTTTTTAACACTGTATTACTGATATGATTCAAATATGATTACTATTTTTGTCATTTCTGCCAACCGACATCGGATGACCTGCTGTTAAGTCCATCCACACAAATATTATGTCAAAGTGTGGTGGCATGACTCCAGATGTAGCATTAAGAGAAGAAATTAGGTCAGCAGCAGCAGCAATCAGCCAGTCCCTCCTATCTTCTCCAAGCTTAAATCTATACCCTTAACATCACCATGACAACCAGTATGTCGCTTCATTTAGGGGGAGGGGCATAGCAGTGGGGAACGTGAATGAGAGCAGAGTGCAGGAAAGGCCATCGAGGACAGCAATCTCCCTCATCATCATGCCCCCAGAACACAGAGCCCAGGATGGAGGGTACAGAATCTTGGGACGCTAGATGTCCCAGCATGCATTGGGCTGGAGAGGGATGCAGAGAGGACAAGTACACAGGAGAAGGTGGAGGCTTTGGTTCAAATCTGGGTCATACCATCTCCGTGTGTGTTAGAGCTGGGGGATATATTGCAAATATCGATAATTCGAAAATTAATATATTCGTTATATCGAGTATAACAAAGACACGCGGGTTTCTACCTGAGCACATTTAAAACATTGTACACACATCCTGTTCAATTATTTTTCTCGCGCGCGTCCCCAAGCTCGCACATACAAACAAACACACGCCACGTTGCCCTGCCATTTATGCGGCTGTAGCAGTTCTCAGCACGTTTATCAGTTTCACTCATTTCTACTAGGGGTGGGCGATACTCGGAATTTTGGTATCGATACCGATACCGATACTTCCAAAGCGTTGGGGGGGGGGGAGGGGGGGGGGGATACTTTTTACTTGAAATTATAATCCATTAATATAATAATTTATATTAAATTATATATATTTTTGCTGATGCTGGTCCGTGCCAGTGATTATGCCTCGTGCCAATGGTGGCACGCGTGCCATAGGTTGCCGACCCCTGCTGTAGACGGTCAACCAGTTTCATCTGTGGAAAATTCAATTAAAACAGGCGAATACATCACAATTAAGCCAACTACAGGAAAGTCTGATGTATGGAAGTCATATTCCATTGTAATTAATGGAGAGGGAAATCGGCTTGTTGTGATTGATATCAGAAAGTGTTGGTGTACGTCACCTGACGGCATGTGTTTGGACTGTGGTAAGAAATGGGACAGCGCGATCCATCGCTATATTACTGTTTTAATAAATACATAAGAAAATTTCAAGTACAAAATCTAATTATTTCAATTCATATTAGTATTGCGGGCGGGGGCGACAGAAATGTGTATGTGGCGGGCGGGTGCGGGATTAAAACAAGCGATTTTTTGGCTGGTGCGGGCGGGAGCGGGACTAAAACAAGCAGGTGCGGGCGGGAGCGGGATTAAAACAAGCGATTTTTTGGCGGGAGCGGGCGGGAGCGGGATTACAACAAGCAGGAGCGGGCAGGAGCGGGATTTAAAAAGCAGTCCTGCGCAGACCTCTAAACTGCAGCAAAAGAATCGATATTTTCGCCGTGGTATCGATCCGATACCGATCCTCACCTTTGTATCGATACTATCGATTTAAATATCGATCCGCCCACCCCTAATTTCTACCTCTTTAACTGAGTAGGTCAACAATGGACAAAAATGAAACCAGTGGCAAGCTTTAATTCCAGAAAAGAGCATGCACTGGTCGGTTGTATGGAAGTGGTTTGACTTTCGCAGGGATGATGCTGAACAGAGTAGCCTAAGGTTTTGTGCAAATTGTGCGTTAAAAACGTTGCAACTAAAGGTAGCAGCACAATAATTTATTTCATCATAAACTACACCATCCAGAGCAGTTTGCTGAGTCAGCGAAATATGAAGAGGAGCAAATTAAAGACGAGTAAAACCCACTCCTTTGTCAGAGGAAAGCAAATCACACTGGCAGGTTCTTTTTCAAAAGTTATGCCATATGAGAAGACAAGCAAATGGTGGCAAGAAATACCATGCTGTGCCAATCTATTTGGCTCGAGACATTGTGCCATTAAGCACAACGGAGAAAGAAGGATTCAGGTTACTTAAAATGATTGACCACATGTACGAACTTCCTGGTCGTAAATACTTCATGAAGCAGGCGCTGCCTAAATTCTACAATATCGTTCGAAATGAGATTTCACAAAAGTTATCAGAAACTAGGTACTTTGTGCCCGAGTAGAACATGTGAACCATGCATAAGTTTTACAATACATTTCGTTGAAGACTGGAAGCTAAAAGTTACTGCCTGCAAACCTACTTTCCAAATGACCACACAGCTGAAGTCATCGCACACAAGGACTACAAGATGCTCCAAAATCCTGGGGATTACATGAGCAAAAGCAAGTCTGTATCACAACGGACAACGCAAGAGACAAATGGACAAGGCTGCAGGGTTTTAGTCATCGCTTGCACTTAGCGATAGGTAAGTAATGTTAGTCTTTACAGTTTCAATGAGACTTAGCAACATTCTACAATACTGGAGAACATCTCCACGACTAAAGTAAACTTTGCCTTGACAACCTGCACTGAAAAAAATACTAATAATTCAACTGGTGAGATTGAATAATTAATCGTTTTTTTGTGCAAGTTGCCAAGGCAAAGTTTACTTAAACTGGTGAGATATCAATCATTTGATTTGAACTATAATTAAAACACATTATGGAACACAAGTTCCATAATGTGTGGAAGTTCCCCCTCTGAAAGGGTTTTTAGCACCAGCGATAATATTGTGACCTGTCACAAGGGCATCACTGAAACCAGACACTGTCGATATGCTTGTGTTCCTGTCCCAAAACTTGCACTAAAGGAGACAGGGAGACACACAGACACACACACACACACACACACACACACACACACAGAGTGTACACAGCTTTTCTTAAATTTAACTCGGTTTAAATAACAAACTTTTATTTGTTATTATTTATTTTATTTATGTGTTTTTTACTTGGATATGTCCTATATATGTTTTTATGTTTGGAGCTTGCTTTACAAGATGTACATAGTTACAACATGTCTGCAGAGTGTGCATCACATATTTCAGACATACAGATAATTACAGTTAGATAATGCAGCATGTTCTTTATGGTGGTACAAATAAACACTAATCCTTCAACATTATATTTTGTTATGGCTTTCATATCGTATCGTATATATATATATATAAATATATCGTATATATTTCTTTTAGGCATATCAAGATATGAGATTTTTGGCCATATCGCCCAGCCCTTGTGTGTGTGTAAGAGCAAGAAACATGTTAAAGTGGGTCCAGGTTCATTGGGAGGCTGCAGGTCAGTGGTCCACTGATTTCTCGTCACCTCCAGCAACAGGGCTGGAGAAGCAACAGCTGATTCCACTCACACAGAAGGCACAGATCCAAAGGGAGGAGGATGTCTAAAACATGAGCATCCAGGAGCCGTGGAGTAAAAGCTGGAGGAGACGATGAGTGGAGCGAGACAGCACGAGGTAGCACCATGGAAACAGTAGATATTAATAAATAAGTCATTCTGTCTATGATGAGTCTCAGGGAAGAGGAGCAATCACACGTCAGGCAGCAACAACAATGCTGCCCATTTGCGTTACAGCAAACCTTCCTCCACAACAGCAGAAACAAAATCCTCTTCGCTTGGGAGAGCATGTAGTGGTCAAGTGCAGCTCTGCACACAGTCTAACTGACATTGACAGTGACTGCACATCTTGCTACACTTGAACAGAAAGGCATCGAGCGCATGAGACGCTTACACCTCATCATTAACTGATGTGTAATGACTGAGGGCCACAATGTGCTCTGTTCAGAATACACAGGTAGTTGGATGTACTGCATTGCACAGGATAGTACTGCAGCTAATCAGAACTGCAGACATTTTCTGCTGTTGTCATAATGCAAGTATGCACTCAGCAATGCTTCTGTTAACCCATTAACATTCGCATGGCTCTACTCTTTAGCCTCTTGGTTAACCTTAAGCAGCAGAAATGCTCAACGTGACTTAGCGCAGCAGCTCTAATCACTCCCAGGTGCTGTGGCACAGGAGCGAAGGGGCACTCAGGCCTCAAAAGCACAATCCCACTACATCTGACGATCCGAGAGCTGGAGACAGGCTGCCCGGCGGGTGGAGTGCCTTTTACGTGATTAGCTCGCAGTCAGTTATCATCGTTGTTATGATTATTGTAATTAGCGTTGCACTTATCGAGAGGCATCAAAGCGGCAGCCGGGCAGAGGGACGCGGTGGTTAATGGGCCACTTGTGAGTGAGCAGGAGGGGAGGAGGGGGAGCTACTGGGAGACAGAGCCGGCAAAGACGGATCGGGCTGGCCACACAACACCCGCCGCCTCATCTGCAAGTTAAAAATCCCACTCGAGCTCCCGGGCCTTTCACGATCGCACAGAGCGAGAGAGGGAGAAGGGGTGGAGTGGAGAGGGAGGGAGGGAGAGAGAGAGGGGGAAAAGGAGATAAAGGCAGAAAGCAGGAGAGAGGAAGAGGAAAGGAGAAAGAGGTAGACAGGAGGGAAGTAGAGAGGAGTGCAGGAGAGAGAGGAAAGAGGGAGAGTGTGGGAAAGAGCAAGAGAGAAAGATAGAAAGGGAGAAGAGAGAAAGAGGGAGGACAAAGAGGAGAGAGGGTGCACAGGAACAGGAGCCAAGCATGGTTCCATTCCAGCGCCATTCATCACTAAAGGCACGACAGTGCAGGTGGTGATCCAAAGTGGCCTCTCCTGTAACCTACCCAATGTAGGCTGCACACCTAAAATGCTTTTGAGGGTCCAACATGACCAAAAGAAACATGACCTCATCCTCACCATGGCTTTCTGTTCATTTATTTATTTATACAAACATGACATCCCCCCCACCCCCCCGATGGCTTTCTGTTTATTTGTTCTAACCAAAGAGCAAACTTTTTTTTATAGTAGGCCTACTCAATGTCTCTTAAAACTGCTATTGTGAGGAGGTGAATGTGAGGAGATCAATAACTACAGGAAGTGCTGAGGCCAGCATTGGCACACTACACATCCTCACTCAACACAAAGACAAGGCAGATACACAGGCAGACTGTGGGCTCCAGCCAAAAACATTTAACATTAAGCTTTCAAAAACTGCCTTGTTATAAATTAGCATTGCATGTGCAACATTAATTCAGAATATCCTCACCACAAGTTGTATTGGCAGTTTGTAATTTCAGTCCAAATTTGAACTGAATTTTAATTGGCATCAGTTTTAATCAGGTGATTCAATCCAAAACAAAGATTTGAAATTAAAATGGAAATGTCCAGCCATACATAAAAAACAAGAGAGAGAGAGAGAGAGGAGATCACACACAAAGTGACCATGAAAAATTCCTTTCAAAATATTTCATATAAAGATAGTGCTCAGAAAAAAGCACTGAAACAGATCCCACTGTGCGAATTGTGGCAGTAAATAGAAATATAAAATATGAATACGAAACACTCATAAGTTTTTGACAACAAGGGGGAATGACCATTGTGTTATATGAGAGTAAAGAAAATATCCGTGTTTGAGACAGCGAGCCCAGCCGTTAATGGCTCCACCTCAAGTTGCCCCAGGTGTTTATACACGTCAAACCCTGTGTTTAGAACGTCAGCCCTCCCAAGGCTGTTATTGATAAACAAGAAACTGTTGCTAATAAACTTATGTGGCCACAAAGATATGAAATGTCTCTCATACACGTAAAGGTGTGTCACAAACTCAAAGGAAAACACATTCAGACTCAACAGCATTACTTTCTTTTAACACGCTTGACAAAAGTGATTCATTTGGAATATTCCGGTGTCTCACCACTGGGAAGCCAAAGTCTTTCAAAGAAGTAGGCTAATAACAGAGAGACAAAGACAGGCAACAGTGGGAAGCCTAAAAATAAAGCAGGCTCAAAATGTTGATAGAGTGTTCTTGTGGTCATTTTAAAAATGAAGCCATGAAGCACTGAGCCGTACCTCTGTGTGTGTGTCTGTCTGTCTGTCTGTCTGTTTGTTTGTGTGTGTATTTGTGACTGTGTTGGAGGTCAGGTGCACTGACCTCCAACACAGTCATCATGGAGGTCATCATGCTTATGTAAAACATCCTCAAGGGATACTTTCCAAAGCGTACATGAAGACGATTCCCCTCCCCCTGTAGTGTCATAGGCCTGCCTCAGTATCGCACTGGGCCCCTGGCCACTGGAATCCACCCAGATAACAGCTTCAAAGAAGTTCGCAAAGTACAGTGCTTGGTGGCCTGACTGACAGACTGGAGGGTGTCTGACCGGCTGCCCCACGTCACTGACACTCCCTGGAGACAAGCAGGCAAATCCCACAAACATAGATGCTTCCACATTTCAACTCAATTCAGACTCTCTGATAAATTCTGGTAAACTCATGGAACTATACACAGTACAAAGTGTAACATGCCAGTAAGGACTCTTAAGTCTGGCTTGTTCTCTTTTTCTGTGAAAGGAAAAAACTCCAACAAACTTACTTAAAAGTTACCTATACATGTTAGCTAGAAGCTCAAACATTGTTTTGCATTTTGTTCATCATCGACCATCGGCTGATATTTGTTTGATATATTTAGATCCATTTGATTTATATTTATTTTAGATATTTAATATTATTTATTATTAATATTTCATTTTTAATATTTAGATACTTTTGATATTTTATATATTTAGATACATTTGAAGTTTTTAATATATATTTAATATATTTAGACATATTTGATATTTCTTAGATGTATATATTTAATACATTTTAGATATATTTCTTTGACAAGCTATCATAGGAGGTTTCTAGATCTCACTTGAAGCAAGAAGACAGGAACACAACCAGCACAAAGCTGTGGGATGCCCTGTGAAAGGCCCTGGACATGGGGAAGCTGCCTCATGGGTCCTCAGCAAAACAGAATGCTTTCTATTGGCTAACGATCCATCCATAAACTGCCTTTGCACGGGTCATCACATGGCCCCAGCTTTTTGGCTCTTCAGCTGTTTTCTAAACACTACAGCCCCGTTCATGGTAAAACATAAACTACTCCCCTCTGCACACCATGCAAGGTGTCCTGGAGGGGTAGTGGGGGGGCTCAGCTGTTGCCATGACAAGCGAAAAAGGTGGCACAAACTCACACGAATAAATGAGGAAGTGGGGAAATCTGGCAACTGTTTCACAAGTAACTGTATTCTGACACAAACAGGAGGAACAGGAACACAGGGATGGAATGCTTTCTGAACACCGCAGAAGTCACTTAGGAACCTGGGGCAGCAACCACAGCTGCACGTGCAAGTGAGCAGGGGAGTGATAAGCATCTGCCACTCACCTTTACACCCCCCCCCCCCCCCCCCCCCCCCAGGACGGCTGGTGCTACAGAGTGCTGCAATAAATACCTTTTTGCAAAGTACAGCTCCTTGTTAAGCATGATACCTAGAATTATATAGCATGGTGCTTTGCAATTGTCGCCACATCTACCTTGAGCAAAGCCCTTCTAAAAGTTGCTCTGTAAGGTAGTCTTTACAGTCTTTTTAATTAAACAATCCCTGTTTATTCAGGAAGGAGTGACCCACACAAAGGGCCATTGTGGCCAGTGACACAAGGCACAGTCTGGACTCTCGCTCTCAATCAGGCCAACGGATTCAGCATCGCTGTCAATGGGGGAGCGGGTGCCAATGGCAGTGTGTCTTAACCCTCGACCTCCAACAGACGGGTGGGGCGGACACATAAGCAAATGCTGAAATCAGCAGGGATTCACCGTGCCACTGTCATGGTGTAGCAATCGTGCAACTCAGAAAGCCGGTGAGATGCGGGTATCTCAGCGTAACCCAAGCCAACAGAGGAGCAAGTTCAAATGCACAGACGTTTGCCTCCCATAAGAGGAAAGCTTTGATGCATTTGCAACCCAAATTCAGACCAGCAGCCTATATTGGATTACGGTGAGCTGATGTCACGTAACCAAGACAACTGAAGCCTTGTGGGCTCATGGGGATGTCCCTCCTCCTGGTCGGCTGCGCTGGGTGAAAAAATACATAATGGGAATGGGTGTGTGTGTGTGTGTGTGTGTGTGTGTGTGTGTGTGTGTGTGTGTGTGTGGTGGGTGGGTGTGTGTGTGGCAGGAGGCGATGAAAAACGTGTGCAGCTGCAGGAGCTGAAAACAGTCACCTACCAACAAAGGCCCGATCATATCAACAGCCATGCATGGAACCCATGTTGGAGACTTAGTAAAGGCTGGTAGCCCACATTAAAAGGACGGTAGCCTACATGCAAATAAGTCTCATGTTGAACTGAAGTAGACAGGAATCCTTGATTTAAATCAAGATATCAAGCAAAAGAATATGCAAATAACTGAGGTGCATTTTGGTGTTCAGATCATGATTTGAAAATAATTACAGTAGTGATAGCTGCCAAATCATCTAATCAAAATGTTATTATAAACGGCCCAGGTGAGGTTGCGTCTTGTCCCTGACCTACAAGGACTATGTCAGGTCCAAACATACAGTAGCGCACCGTGAAGAAGGTTCAGTGGTCTGATCTTCTACACTAAAGTTCAGGACTTCTTCCCTAGAGGCAAATTGCATTTATGTTGCCTTTGTAAGACAGGACATCCCCTTCACTTGCAACACCCATCCGGTGGAGTTCAATCAGACACATCTGCTCCATATGCTGACCAGCGAACACTGACAATATTCTTAAGACTCACAGAGAGGGAACGAGACACTAAGCAAAACACCTACAAAGGTGGACCTTCAGTGCTTATTGCACAAGGACTGGTGAAGCTCATTTTGTTCTAATAAAAGCTAACCATCATTATGATGATGATATAACACAAGAACTTCCCAGAATTCACCAGGCTTCCAGATGTGCATGACCCATATATAAATGTGTCCTACTCATGTTAAGGACCAAATGTGTGCTCAGAGATGTGGGGCAGGTCAAACACATTAAAGGAAGTTTCTCTGTGCCTGTTCTGCACCATAATGGTACCATAATGTACCATAATGCTCTGCCATGACATGAGTGATTTCACATAATCAGAATTTAAAGGACCGTCACGCATGCAAATGAAAACATTGAGCATCTTTAGCTTAATACAAAACCTCCTTTCCCGACTGTCTCCAAAAGTCCATGGCCTGCTTGCTCGGTCAACAGTACACAGACAACTGGAAACCCTCAACTGTCTGGCAATAACATAACAGGTTGACTCCTCTTTTATCTTTTCTTTGTCTTCATTTGCTGTTTATCTGGGCTTCAGTTGTCAGCAAACAACATCTGTTCAACAAAGCAGACTGATTGGCTCTCCACCCTCTCTGCAATGCAAATGCAGAACTGAAATAGGTTTATTTTAAGACACTTCAAATTCCACTCAACATCACTGAGACCCCAACATTTAACACAAACACCCACGATTCCATGTCATGAAAATTGTCAGCGTCTTAAACTCATGACTAGCTGCAGAACAAAGAGTGTGTAAAAGGTTTGGGCCTCAGCTCTCAATCAGTACCTCCAGCAACCCATGTATACCTTGTAATCATGTAACTTATTGCTGATGTCAAACAAACATTAACTTCTCATCTGAGTTTGTGAATAAGGGTCATTAGAAACCTTGATTGAATTTTTAAGAGGATCATGGAGACATTAACTGTTCAGTGGAACAGATTTAAAGCAAATGCAAAACAGTCATTTGTCAAAGGAAAAACAATTGAACACAATAGATAATGTCTGCTAATCCATGTATCATCACTAGCACCATATCCAGATTAAAACTATGACTATAATAAATTCAGGAATAGTGGTAACGTTTGTTCAATCAACAGGCAAGACTCTGGCTCAAAATGGCTAACAGATTGCAGTGTCAATAAGGTCAAGCTTTCAGTGAAATGAAGGAATCAGACAAAAGAATGAGAATAAAATGTAGGACACTCAGGACTTTTATTAAGGTTGGTCAACCCTAAAACTCATCAGCATAACAAAAACTAGATTGATTAAAATATCTGATGTCATGACCATGTTTACACAAATCAGATGTTTGTCAAGCGCTGACAGGAAGTGACGAATATGTGTTCGGAATTTTCTTGTTGTGTAGGTGAAATGAGTCATCTAACTGTAAGTTGTGGACGTCAGCAATGCCTGTAGATTTTGAGGAAGCAAGTTTGTAGTCGCTGTTGGCCTTACCCAAAAAGCGTGAACAAAAACTAACCAGCACGGTAAAGGATCTCTTCGCCCGAGCTACGTTACATCAAAGTTGCCCTAAATGTTCGCATCGAGTTCACACAACCAGATGTAGCGTTGTCACCCCTTTTCAGTTCAAGCACAGTTGGAAGTACCCTGCCCATAATAAAAAATATTCTTGCCTAGAATCCAAACTGAACCAAAGGTTTGTTCTGGACCTGTCTGGGTCTGGGATCTTGACACAGGCAGCAAGTTTAGAACGAACTGGAAAGCAGGGGACTTGACAGCGAAAAAATATTTTGAACGTTGGTACTAGAGGTTTTGCTTTGTTGTGGAATTTTGCGCTCCTTTACCAATAGTTGCAGAATATGTTTTCCCGCGAATTTAAAACAACACGTACAATACAGTCGGCGTTATGATAATCTATATAAAAAGCAAATAACTGAAGCAATGGCGCCACCAAAAAACGAAACCTACGCGACATCCAGCGACCCACTTTTATCGCATTTCGACCTTCTGTACCAGCGAGCTACACCAGTGGCCTCAGTCACAAAAGAAGTTTGTTCTCACCGAGTCGGTCTGCATACCACGGACAAGGCAAAGGAATCACCCTATTAACCCGGCTGCCTAATTTTACAGCATATTCATCCGACATTTAGAGAAATATAAACACTGAACACATGTCACTAGAATGCAAAGTAAAAAAAAACACAGGAACTAAGCTCAGTGTGCACGTACCCGCCCCGGGTTCCCATGCTGAACTGGACCTCTGTTGCCTTCGGTGTAAGCCGGCAACTTTTCTAGAGCTACACAACTAAGCACAGTTAACACATTTAAAATTATTTTACGATTTTCTTCCACTACTTACAGTCATGCAAGCTGGTCCCTGTTTCGCAGCGCGGCAGAGGTTCAGTTCACCCACTGTTCTCATGTAGACGCCTGCCTCAAACTGAGTCAGTCGGTAATCAGCAGCTGCTTCCTCCATCCGCGCTGCGCTCGGATCACGCCGCACAGCAACGCTACCAAACCCCTTTGCCGTTGCTAAGGCAACAGACCCACTTCAGCCAATCATAACCCCTCCCCTTCGATATCCCCTGGCAACTGCCGCAGCGCGATAGCGCCACTGCTACAAGCTTCTTCATGGCCACGCCATTCTAAGTCAGTCATGTGTTTTCTGTGTCCTGCCAAACCTGTATTAGAAATCGCTTAGGTTTATTTTTTTTGTACGTGCCTTGTACTTTTAAATGATTGATATATAGTTTATTCTGTGTCAATGTGTCAAACGGTCCAAAACATATAGTGGCTTTATTCAATAATACATATGACTTTATTTAAAAAGCCATCATGTCAGGTGAAGCGTGCCCCTTTTTCATTACAGCACATGTTGACTTCATTGTCCAACTGACACATTTCTGATATCACACTGTAGTGTTGTTCTAACACCTGGGTGCAACAACTGAAGTTTCACAAGAACTCTCACTGATATAATCCAGCACGCAACACTTTGGTCCAGTGGACAATCATCATGGAGTCAGAAGAACCATGAAAAACGACTTTTAGTAACACTTGTTTGCAATCTGTTTGCACAAACAGAAATTAGTAAATTAGTTCTATGACCGTTTAAATTATAGGGTAAGATGTGCATGCAAGATTAAATGTAAGTAGCCTACAATACCTGTTACTGAACCTGTACTTATGTGATTATACCAGAGCATTTTGAACTTCAGTCATTGTTACCATCTCTCCTGTTGAAATACGACTCTTATCTGGTTGTTCAACCGGACTAACAGGATTTTTTGAGAGACTTTCCTGAGAAGTTCCTTTGGGTTATTGTGTATGTTTTTTACTGGTGCTGCTTAATATGCTGTACCTGTCGAGCATTCTGAACTCTTCAGAGTAAAAATGTCTATGAGCAAGTCATATTTGTTTGTTTATTTTAAAGCAAAATAAGAGGGGCACCTTAGCAGATGTTTCGTTCAACTTTCCAGAACGTTTTTTTATGTGATTGCTTCCTTCAGATGAGCAAGCAGTGGTACTCAGGGAACACATTCCACCCATGCCTTTCATTATCTGTAGTCTTTCTTTTGAGAAGAATGCACCTGTAGCGTGCGTCAAAGTGTGAGTTTACTATGGCTTATATAACCTGGTCTACACTGCTTGTTTATTCCTCCATTTCAGTCTAGTTTCCACCAGCAGAGCTAGTAAAAGTCTTTGGCTTTGCCTGCGTATCTCCTCTGTCTGGTTGAGGTTTCAGTTCCAGCTGTCATGTACCTTTTGCAGTGTTTTTTGTAGAGTGTATTATTTTTAAGCAGGAAGAACGACTGTATTCTCCACCAATCACCATGTGATGTATCATATTATCATGATGTGCAAACAGTAAAATCGTACTATGTGGTCAATAATTTGGAAGGATACAGTGACCTTACATGCAGAGAATGTGCTAACGTATGCTCTTCTAAAGTGATTACGGAATTTACTATTTTACAAAAACAAATTGTGATGATTTGTAAAATGATTTAAAAAATTAGCAATTTGGCAGTCTAGCATCTGCAGGCAAAATGTAGTCCACATCAAAGGGGATCTTTCCGTTAAGGCTGAAAAATGATGCACAGCCATTGACTGGACTCACAGGTGTGTTATGATTTATCATTAGTGTCATAGAATCCTTGAATGCTTGGCACACATTCATTTATGTCATGTTCATTCAGCCCTGGCATCATTCCTGTGCACTCAGTGCTATTCATAGCACCCAGCAGTGGTGCATGGTGCTCCCCCTCAACCAGCCCAGCACTGTTCCCCAGAGCCATGAAGTTGCAGTGCCAGCAGTTGAGAGAGGAGGACAAGAGATACAGCAATCACCTTGGCAACAGAGCTGATTGAAGATGCCTTCGATAGACAGAGCTATTTGTCTCCAAGCCGAGCCCTCAGCTAATCTGATTTAGGAACAAAAAGACAGTGGAAGAAGACTAGGACCTGACGATCACTGGTAAACTAAGCTCAAAACATTAATTTATTTAGGAAATTGTGTGGATTTCCTAGAAGGAGGAAACTCACAGAGGAGTGTGTAAAATGGTTGAGGAGATGCTGTCCCATGTTTCATCATAAGGCTGAATGGCCTACTAAATGGTCTTTCACGGCTCGTCAGTCTCTGTTGGCTCCAGAAACCATGTTTTCTTCAGTTGTATTTACTATTACACATTACATCACCACTGTTGATACTGATGTTAGCTCAGGACATTTCACATCATAGTTAGTAATATACAGAATCAGCTGATGATGTACACACACACAGGAAGAAGGAAATAAAGTAGCATTTTTAAATAAACAAAAACACAAGCCTTTTAAAAGACATATAGTGGCTTATGGAGCTTAGCCACTATAAGCCCTAGAAAAAAGAAGGGAGAATCTTCTTGTATTGAAGCACAGATTTTTGGTATGTGTCCTTGTGTGTGTGTGTGTGTGTGTGTGTGTGTGTGTGTGTGTGTGTGTGTGTGTGTGTGTGTGTGTGTGCGTGTGCATGCTCAGATGTCAGAATCAATGTTTCTTTGTCATTCTCTAAAAGGGACATTGGATAAGAAATGTATTTACTTGAAAATTAAACAAGCGATTCATGTGTAACAGTAAAAACTAATAGTGATAGTGACTATGTATGCCCCAATGCAGGGCAGGAGGAAAACCGTTTAGATGAAGGTAGTTTATAGCAAGAAATAGATTAGAATAGATCTCTCTGAATGGAGGTTTGGAATGGCCAGTATGTTGAGAGAGCGGACAGTGTGTGTGTGTGTGTGTGTGTGTGTGTGTGTGTGTGTGTGTGTGTGTGTGTGTGTGTGTGTGTGTGTGTGTGTGTGTGTGTGTGTGTGTGTGTGTGTGTGTGTGGTGTTGTGATCGAATGTCGTGCTGCTTTAATAGTCCATAAATCTGAGTAGGCTAGCTGCTGCTGACACTACCCCACTGAGAGCCTCTCATGCAGAAAATGAATCAGGCCATTTTGAACCAAGCACTCACACCCTACATTGGCATACACACACACACACACACACACACACACACACACACACACACACACACACACACACACACACACAGTCAGTTATCTGACCAGCTACATAAGTGATTATGCTTGGTACTTTTGATTCCTACTATGTAAAAATTGTGTACAGAATGAAAATTCATTATTTGTTGTAATTATTTCGTAGCATTATGGCACAATGCACCTAAAGTAAAATGCCTTAACTTGACACACCTTTGTACCTTTTATATCCTGCTCTGAGGACATCATACTTCAGCCTGTTATCTCTCTTTACACAAACACGCACACACGCATGCGCATACACTCACACAGACATTTACACAAACATGCTCGTAGACTCATTACTTTACTGTTAGCCACAAGCTGTGACTCCTATATCAGGCTGTAAGAGACTTATTGAGTTAAGGTGGCTATTTAATGTACTGCAGTCTGCAAACCCCTCCCTGCAGTCCTCCATATCACATTAAAGCAGGACTCAAGAGTGTAATTCTATCATCTCACGCACAGTCCTGACTAGCAAATACTCGTTTTTGTAAAATAAATAAACAAAACACACACACACCAATGGCTTCTGCTATGGCAGTTAAGGGTGGTTAGATCCATAAGCCTAATAAACTTTAAATATGCCTAGTCCTTTTCCAAATTTAGATTACAAGTGGCATCAGAATCTTCATGTCTAATCAGCAGTCTGTAGTCCAACTCCACACCTTCCGTAAAGTTGAGGTTCAAATAAAAAAGTGAAAAAAGCCAAAGCAGAAGCACCAGCAGCTCCTGACAGTTTGGGAGCATTTCCATAGATAAAAGCACTGAGCCAGTCAGACCGGGTAAACAAGAACTATTTGCATTCACCCAAGGGCAAGTTCTGCTACACCGTGACACTCCTATTGGTCAAGTTCTGCTACACCGTGACACTCCTATTGGCCATCTGTTTGTTTGCCAGAAAGTGACAAAAGACCATTTCCTATGTTGTGTGTAAAACTATGAATTAGAACTTCACTATGCACAGTGTTATTAATGTTCAGAATAATGCATAAGCCTTACATTTATTTCCCTCTTGCTTTCATTTTCTTTCATTTCATTGCTTTTACACTCACGCTGATATGTATTAAGTAATAAAAACATGCATCACACTGGTAGATGTTTCCTTTAATATCCTGGCACAGCATCACAGCCAAAGAATACAGTGTTCAGAGCGAGACCATTTCAGCTCTGGCACCAGGAGTCTTGTAGCTCCTCCAGATGTGCAGTGTGGATGGATCAACCCAGGTGTCCTTGTCCCTGCAGAGAGAGCCTTATTAAACACTGTGGCACTGGAGTGTGT
Organism: Brachyhypopomus gauderio; assembly: GCF_052324685.1. NCBI lineage: Eukaryota > Metazoa > Chordata > Actinopteri > Gymnotiformes > Hypopomidae > Brachyhypopomus > Brachyhypopomus gauderio. The sequence goes on from NC_135225.1 coordinate 16,042,891, forward strand.
TTGCTTACAGAAGCCCGATGCTTGACAGCCCTTTATGAAAGCCAGGTTTTTATGAATAATGTCAACAGGTCCCGCTTGTCTGTTATCTGGAAGTTGATAAAGCCATCCTCTGACAACAGAGGCAATAAAACTGTCCGTGAGCTGAGGTCAGGGAGCTTGAAGAGAACTGGCAAGCAATTAGCCAGCAGTAATGTACTGATTTGAACTATTTATACAGATTAAATACTGTACATCTGTGACCTGCCATTGCTTTTATGACTGTATAGCTGTATATACTTGAGTAGATAAAGTATTTGCATCCCTTAGCAGATGCTAATTATCTGCAAGTGTAAATCAAACACTGTGATTAAACACAGACAAGTGTGACAGCAGACACTTCAGCCAAACATACTGAAGGTTTGCAATTGCTTTATACGGCTTGAATTGACATTTTACTCAAAGTGGTTAGATATTACATTAAAGAGCTGTCCTTTTCATGCTTGACAGCGTTGGGAGATAATGTCAAGCTTTCTGGAACAGAGAAACAGAAAATGGCGTTAAATTCTAAAGGACAGAACCTGTTGCATTTGTAGCCATGGTAAGAGAGGACAGGAACATGAGCGTTTCTGTACTTTATCCTTCGGACCTCACTTTCCTCTCTGTAGCTAAGAGCCCTGCTTAAACTGGGCGGGAGGGTGTGCAGGGGAGCACAGCTCTGATAACAGTCTATTCAACCGCCATAAACTAGATGCACATGTGGACGAGGAGAGGCTGCAGGGGCTGCCATTAAGGAAGGATGACAATAGGCATAGCAGGACCTCCAGCAGAGTGAGAGGCCTCAGTCTGATCAGGCTTTTACTCAGACCTCAGGCAGCCATGGCTGAACACATCTAGAGTCAGATCCATTTACATACATTACACATGTTTTCATGTGAAGATAAAGTGTCTAGTTCATGTGACAAACTTGTTTGTGGAGTTGTGGGCAAGTGCCTGACTTCAGCTACTTCTCTGAGGCTTAGCAATGCTATGTAGTACTAAATAATATTAATATTGTAATATTGCCAATACATATTCTCTTCTGGGAATTGTATATGAACCAGATTCACTAGAGAATGTAATAAGTTACATTTTCAATTCAGGGTTCATCTCTTTTTTAACATATATTTTTTTAATTGCTCACTTACAACTGTTTATATATGAAATCAGAAATGTGTGTGTTTTTATTCATCTGTATATTTCTGCAAAGGAGTGTGCGTTTAAAGACATTATCTTCTACTCTGTCTGGATCACTTGAACAAGAGCCCAGTTTGCCTCACAATGGCGTGTCCAAACAGTCCAATCACCCACTATATTTGCAACAGCAGGCCAACCACCCAATGTCCAGTCATTTTATTAGCCCTGTAAATGTAGTTCTTCTTCAGTAAACAACCACATACAGGCCAATGAACCACCTTTGGGAGTCAATTAAGGAGAAATAGATTGTGTGAATTGAGAGAACTAGGCATATACAGCTATTCTAAGCCAAACAGAAACAGACAAATATATGCAAGGTAACTCCATCTACTCTGATTTCTTTTCATTTCAGTGTTTCAGAAATGTAGTAGATTTGGCACAGTTAGTCCTTAATGAAAGAAAGATGGGAGTGTTGTATGACTAGCAGTGCTTGGTGGCACTAACACAGATCACTTTGTAGCACTCCCCTGCCACCCTGTGCACCCCCAGCTTAGGCATAAATGCACTTTTGTCTTGTGGGACAATTGTGATGTTGTGTCTGGCACTGTCATCTGCCACCAGTGCACCCGACGTGGGCCATGACACATGGGAGACCTAAGACTATTGTTCCAGTCAGGCAGCTCACAGCATAAACATGGAGAGTATGCCACATATGCACAGTGTGTGTGTGTGTGTGTGTGTGTGTGTGTGTGTGTGTGTGTGTTTGTGTGTGTGTGTGATTCTCCATTTAGAACATTCTGATGTGGGAATTTCATAGTTCATGAGAGGAAAACGTACACAGGTTTGGTTTACAAGTGAAAATGCATGTGTGTGTGTGTGTGTGTGTGTGTGTGTGTGTGTTGACTGTAGCTTGGGCTTGCATAATGATGATGGACAACAGGACAGAACTGAACATAAAGTGAGTGTGCAGATGTACAGTAAATATGCATATATCTGTGTGTGTGTGTGTGATTTGTGCATTCGCCTTGGAAGAGAGTCTGACCTCTTGCCTGAGGGCTCAGTAGACTCTATATAAGGAGAGCTGGGGTGTGTGTGTGTGTGTGTGTGTGTGTGTGTGTGTGTGTGTGTGTGTGTGTGTGTGTGTGAACAGCGCGTGCTGCCTCTCTCACCGCCTCAGTGAGCAGTAGCTAATGAAGCGAGCAGTGTGTCTGCAAGGCAGACTGGACCCTGTGTTCCTACGCAACCAAGAGCCATGGGGTGGTGGTGAGGCAGTGAAATCAGGCTACTACTCTCTCACCCTCTACACCAATGCATGCACACACACACACACACACACACACACACACACACACACACACACACACACACACACACACACACACACACCTCCTGCCTCTACCCAACCACTCTGCCTTGTTTTATCTCTTTACTCTATTGTTCTTGGCCTGATTTTTTCCAGTAATGTGTCTCCTTCTCTTTATTTCAGAGAACATTTATTTTTTCCTTCATTCCGTTTGCCCATTCATTCTTACTGTCAATGCCACATTAAGCTCTCACCTGCTTGACTTTTCTACTGCTTTCCCCCTTACTAACTGTTATAATGATAAACTGCTGTTTCCAGTGTGCCCGGAAAACATGAATCTGAAGTAGTAACTTGTAGTCTTCATGTAAAGGCTTTAATTTATGTTTCTTTGTTTTAGATTTCTAGTATTCAGCCTAATCCATTATGTGGCCCTACATAAGTCCCCAAAGACTTAGTGCTCTGTGCTGTTTCCTTTACATTCTCCTGCACACTCGAAGCTCTTCAAGGGTAACATATGCGTTCCTCATTCCCAAATGGTCTGGCTCTCAGTGACGCTGTGTGGATAGGACTGTGACATGTCCCAGATCTGTTCTGCTGGCTGCCAGGATGAAAACATTTACATGAAAAACAACGGTACTGAACAGCATATTATTATCATATTACAGTAATATGGTGTGAAATCTGTTTAATTTAAACTTAATCAATTATTAGCAAATTGATTTCCTATTTGATACAAGGTTACTGCCTAAAATTAAAACAAAAAGTGCATTAATGAAAAGGCGAGTGCCATGAACAGACATATGCTGAGTCCGGAGCAGTCATGAAAACACACAGCGTGCAGTAGTCGAGCCGCACGGCAAGCACGCGAAAGTCAACATGTGCTGTTCTATTCTTAGTGCATGGCCAGGGCCCGGACGGCCGGCCTGCTCCTCCTCTCCTCCCAGGCAGGGTGTGGGGAAGGTAAGTGTCGGCCGGTGACGGCTCCTGCAGCGCTGGATCACGCCACGCCCAGCCGCGGGGGCTGCCGGGGCCCGTTGGCCATCTGTCCCCCCTGAGCAGCAGAGCGTGGCATGGGCCTTGAGCTGAGCGGCAAAGGGGCATTCGGAACGGTGCACGGTGCACAGGCGTGGGGAATGGGTGGGGGTGGGGGTGTAGGGCAGGGCAGGCACAGGATGGGGGGGCATATGTAGGGCAGAGGAGGGGAGGGCATATGCAGGGTGGAGGCCGTTTTTGTGTGGCTGTGGAGCTGTTTTGTCGTTCTCCTAGCAACGGCCTCCTGCTTCCATGGTTGTCGAGGGTAGCGGGGGTCCTTATGGTGGGTCGGTATGGCCCCTCACACTCTCTTGCTGTCCTATTTATCGTGATGAGCCATCTGCCTTTTCTCTGATGTGTGAGTTTTTGTGTGTGTGTGTGTGTGTGTGTGTGTGTGTGCGTGTGTGTGAGAGGGCAGTCCAGTTGGAGGAACATGAAGCTGTATGGTGGCTGTATTCTAGGAATGATCTGGGAGAAAGTCTTGCTGGAGATGGATAGTGGAGATGGCGAGGGGGGTGAGGGCTTGGACACTTGAGAATCATTCAGCAAGGTAAAAGCATGTGGCTCTGTGTACACATATGTATGTCATGTGTCTAAAAATGTCTAAATCTCATTAAATCTGTCAGTCATATTTGACAATACTTGCGATTTCATACACCCCTATGCAGATTTAATTTAGAAAATAGTTATAATGTAGGCACAAATTAGCTCAAACATGTACTCAATAGTATAAGAGAAAAATTAAAAAATACAGCACAATGTGGCTTTCTCCTGATAATATCTGTTATTCCATCACTAGAACTGATATTAAGCCTTTTGCCTTTACTGCTTATAGATTAAGACATCAATAATAAATCTCACTTATTTGTTTATCTATTGTTGTTAATAGCAACTATTTTGGTTATGAATAGGCTGTTTGTAACTCTTTTATATATTGAAAACTTGCACAAATGTCTAAACAGCTGAGCACTATACAATATTATGAATGCATCACCAGCCTGCAGGCACTCCGGCTCAACCATCCCAATAGTTGCCCTTGGATACCGGATTCATCAGCAACTTGCTTCACATGTTGAGATGCTTGCTGTGGCTGGAAACCAATCTTATTAGACTTAGTGCAGATATCTCAGACACAGAAACAGTTATCTATGCTGCAAAATGCAGAGGCAAATACAGTTTTAAGAGTCTGTTCACACAAGGGACTCTGATAGCTTAATTTTTTGGATGACAATATCACTGGGTCACGCACTTCCACAGCAGTAGACTCAGCCTTGGGGTGGGAAACTAGTTAAAACCTAATCTCTTCAGTCATGCAGTAAAACTGCGTTCCCTGAGAAGGGATAGGACAATAGGCTCATCATACCTATGGAGAGACATCCACACAGCAGTTGAGCCTTCCAGACATAGTGAGATGAATTTCTGTGCTAGCCAGCATGTTTTGCCTTAAGACACACATTACATTAACAGTATTGGAATACTGAATGTCATTGGAATACTAAGAAGGAAAGCATTTTGGCAGAGAGAAGAGCTGCTAATGGTGTCAGTGCTAGTTTATGTAGACTACACTGGGCAGATATCATCACCAGGACATGTGAGTGTTTTACATGATATTGTTGTCATGGTAGCGGCCTAGATCACATCATGACGACAGTGATGTGGGGAGGAAGGAGGTGAATTCTATAATAATGAATACATGTGGCGATGTGGAGGGAAGATGAAAAATCTCACTGATGAAGAAAAAATCCATAGTACTAGCACTGTTACACAATATATATTATATAATAACACACACACACGTGTGTGTGTGTGTGTGTACCAGTTTAAATACTCCTTTGCCTTCAACTACACTCCTCATGCTGGAGATTCTGGTCTACATTGACGTAATAGCACCACATCGTGATGTGAATCATGGTCCACCGCATCCCAAAGGTGATCTATTGGATTGAGATCTGGTGACTGTCAGTGGCGGAGCTAGACTGTTTTTCAAGGGGTGACCAAAGGGTGACCAAGGCTTTATCAGAGGGGTCCATATACAAATGATGAACGAATGATCTCACTGTCATGTTCAAGGAACCAGTATGAGATATTTCAAGCTTTGTGTCTTTGTGTGTTATCCCACTGGAAGCAGCTATAAGAAGATGGGTAGATTGTGGTCATAAAGATGCACATAGTCAGCAACAGGAGTGGCAGCTGGTGTGGTTTCTGCTCTGCTACAACCTTGTTGTAATCAATGGTTAGCATCAGTAACCGTGCCATGTTCAAAGTAATTTACAGTCACCTTTCCTAACCAAGTAGCCAGTGAGTATGTACACACACACACACACACACACACACACACACACAAATGATTTTAAAAGTTTATTTATATTTAACCTAACCAGCTACTCTCCTTAATTCCACATTTGCATATCACTAGAATTAAGAACAGCTATCTTGATGTGACTTCATATGTTTAAATATCTTCAAGGTTTAGGGTGACTTGTAAGAAAAATGTGTCAGGTTCAGAGGATGTCGTTGAAGATCTGATATGTACATGTGTACTTATTTTATGCAGTTTCATATACAGTAGCTGAATAATATATAATGAGCATTTAGCACAGAGAAGAGAGAGAGAGAGAGAGAGAGAGAGAGAGAGAGAGAGAACTACCATCATAATAAACATACAAAGGTGAAGACAAGTAACATCAGTTAAAAGGATTTATGTAGAGCTCCACAGTTTCAGTTCCTCTGTGCTGCCAGCCAAGAGGACCATGCAGTTGTTATTCAGCAGTTCAACTGAATGCCACATCCTGCTTCACATACAAGTGCACACGCATACACACACACACACACACACACACACACACACACACACACACACACACACACACACACACACATATGCATGTACACACGTACGCATGTACACACACACCCACACAGACAGTTTCCTGCCATTGCCAGCCCCATCTGGGGTTGACTGATAGTCCTGCTGAATGCGGCACACCCAGTATGTTCTATCTTACACCTTCCATATATATATATATATATATATATATATATATATATGCCAGTAATTACATTACGCATCGATTAGTTTAGGTACGCTTTGTCTGTCAAGTATCTGACATATAACTTTAGATTTTTTGGTTTTAATGTAAGTCAAAGACTAATAGGCAACATATCATTCACACTTAAATTTCTGTACTTATCAAGAATTGTAAATAGCTGCTTTAGAGTTTCACACTTTTCCATTGTTTCCAGACCTGTGCACAAATCTCAAGTAATCAATGATTATTAATAACATTTTATTACTACACTTTTATTAATACTACACTCCTTTTTGTGCTTGTAATACAGGTGGTGAAATATGTATGTCCTTATTATACAGGCGGTGAGCGCTCACTCTGGTGAGACAGCACACCCTTGTGGATGAAGCAGGTGGTGCATGAAAACACAGGTGAGGAACAGGTGGTACATAACAAAGCTTCATAGTGGTTGAGATTATGTCTTTACTGTGTCTTTACTATACCATATTATTTACTTTATAAAACTGAAGGTACTGCATTAAAACATTATTGCTATATTTCTAATGTCCAATGGTGAAAAATTGTGTCTACTGGTGAAAAAAATAAATTTTGGGGAAAAACATATAGTAATTAAAAACTGGATCTATGGTCCTCCAACCTTCAGCTTCAAGTTTGTGTCGAAAACTATTTGTATTTTTATCTATGTTTCTAAAATATTACCAGACATTGTCCTACTGTTAATTTAACCCATATTTGAGACCCACTTGGACATTATAACATTTACAGTAGCTGAAAAAATCTTTTTGAGATTAATAATCATGAAGAGAAACACTATAAAGCTAATTTAAACAGCCAATATTGGTAATGTTTCAAACAAGACATCAATTAACCAAACAGGTTTATTAATAAATCTCTGACATATAATCCCTTTCATGTAATACCTTACATTTAATGGCTTTACTAATTCACTTCATTGTTCTTCTGAAAAAGCAGAATATTTATATGGCGTAATTTCCATGCATTTACATTTACATTTTATGGCATTTGGCAGACGCCCTTATCCAGCGACTTACATTTTTATACAAGTGAGCAACTGAGGGTTAAGGACCTTGCTCAGGGGCACCTCAGTCATGGCCTCAGGTCTGGGAATCAAACCCACGACCCTCCAGTCACAAGACCAGTTCCCTAACCACCAGGCCATGACCGCCCCCATGCCAAAACTAGGGGGCGCAAAAACACATTTCGCGAGCGTAAATATTCAATTCAATATTCTGTCACGAGTACAGAAAGCCGATTTCTGTGCACCTTTGTGGTAGTGGTCTTTTTTCACGCTTGAGTGTTTTTTCCTTCTCGATTTTAGGACGGTGCTCGCGCGACAAGCACATTTGCTTCAGCTCTTCTATTGCGCGAGTTCTGACAAGGGGTGTTTTTGGCACTTTGGGGGCGGACTCATGGGAGTTTTTCAGTGAATGCTATTGGCTAATTATTTTCTTATTGACATTACACAAGACTTTTCAGAATATGGTGGAACACGAGGTCCATAGACAGACAAGATAGCTACCTATCCAGGTTAAAAGTAAAATCTGGGTTGATATAAATATAACTTAATAGAATAACTTAACACTTTCTAATGTGCATGAATTCATGGATTCCCATAATATTTCTATAGTCATTACACTCTTAGAAAAAAGGCTGCTATATATAAAACACAAACACACACTAGCTCCCCGTCACTAGGCGTAGACAAGGCAGGGACCTGCTCTCTGCAGTCCTGGAGCTGAAACATAAAAACAAACAAGTTAGATAGAAACCACGCCCCGGTCGGTCACAGGGCCCTCACGCCCAAACCGGCATTCGGCCTGCCTTCGGCCTGCCTTCTGCTAGGGGTCACCCCAGCCTCCTGGGGAGTCAGCCCCTCCCGGGGCCTCTCATCGCAAGGTGGACTCCACCACCCAACCCAGGAGTGCTAGAGACCGAGGCTCTGGGCATTCCCATCAACGCTGGGAGAACCGACCCAGAGCCCTCCTGGTCACCCCAAGAAGGAGGGGGGGGGGGGATTTCCATCTTCAGTCGGGAGACCCCACAAGGTCCAGGAGTGCCGCAGTCCACTGCCAGGAGCAACCTGCAACACATCACACACACATGCACACCTACATACACACAACACAAAGGCGCACTTACCCTGACCCTTAGAACCCCTGTACACAGGGGGGAGGAGACCTCTTCTTAGCATGAGGAGACACCCCGATATCAAAACGCCACAGGCATCCTCTGCCTACTTAATGGGGCACAGGGGCACCTAGCTGCTCAGGGGTCCCTCCAAAAGGTCAGGGACTCTTCGCGGAATTACGCCCTCCGACCCACATTCCATGGCTCGGGACCCCCCCCCCCCCCCCCAAAAAAAATGTATTTAGGGGGCGGAATCAAAAAATGAATTTACACAATAACACAACACAAAACATATACGCGCACTTACCCTGACCTTCTTGGCACCCCGCAACCGGGGGGAGGGGTCTCCATCTCAACAGGAGGGGACACCAAACAACTCACCTCATTCAGCAGGGGAGGGGCCCCTACCGGCTCCAGAGAAGACCCTCGAATCCCTGGTTAGGGCCTCCATGGGAGCTGCACGCTCCGTACCATTCACTGTAGCACAGGACCTCTACTGGACCCCCTCCCAACACACATTTAGGGAGGGAGGTGCATGAGATTAATTACACACAACAAATCACGCAACACGCTAGGACAAACAAACACAAAAAGACAAAATACAAACAACAAACTGAGAGGATACACACACGTGCTCTAAGTAGATCATGGCGCACCTACTCCTACACCTCTCTCTCACCATTTTCAAAAACGGGATCCGCAGATGCACGGAGAGAAAGCTAAAAACAAGCGGCAACCACAAGAGCGAGGTGAAAAAGCAGAGAAGCTCTCGCGTGTCTCAATCATTGTGCATGCAGCACACTCCGGTCCACCTGTCCACACACAAACACAAACAAAACCAGTGAAACATTCACACACAGGCAAACTCTCATACTAGCTCAAGTCTGCGTCGACACATGAACAACACATAAACACACACATAAACACACTAACGAATGACGGACAAGCATAACAAGAGGCACTTGCAGTTTGACTGGGAGAGAGCAGCGTTCAGTGGTCACAGGCTCTAGTCACTGCCGTGTTAATTAGGGTTCGCAATACAAACAAACACTTAAACACGGCGGGACGAGCGGAGACCGACCCAGCACACTCTCACACAAAACACAGGAGTGTAAAAAAACCTAAATAAGCATTTCCAGTTAAATTCTGTTAATAATCTAGAATGTGATGTTGAAGTTATCCACCTACAAAAGATAGCTCAATCTTCATCTGGAATTGATGTATTACTTTCTTTTTCCCATTTTATATATGTTATAGAGTATCCCATAGTTATTTGAATATTCCTATATATGTTTGAGATAATCCTCCTGGTGTCCTTCGGTTTGTAGACGTCCATAAAAGCCCAGACTAAATTACCCTTTGGTATATATATCATTTTTAATTTTTTGTTATAATAATCTGTAATCTGTAGGTATCTATAGAAGTCTTGCTTATCTAAGTCATATTGTTTAGTCAGAATCATGTATGATAAGAATTTCCCTTCTTTGACCATTGTCAAAGGGCAGTTGTTCCCTTATTAACCCAGGTTTTGAATCTTGTGTATAGCTTGGAAGGTTTAAAATGTGGGTCATACCCTGTTTTCACCTGTTCAGTTAACTGTAATTTCTTGACCTCATTGTACCACACTGTTAGGGCTAGATTAGTCCATCCATTTAGGCAATCAGCAACAGCACCACCAAAATTTACTTTTGGGGCAGTCTGCCGATTTTATACTGTAAAGCAAAATGCATTTTTGTTATTGGTTCAGAGATCATTTTTAAAATAGCTGTTGCTTGCATTGCGCTTGGGGGGGGGCAAAGACTCAGCCCCCCTTATCTGAGTGAACACACTGCATACTATAATCCATCTCACCTTTTGCGCTCCCAAAATGCAGGATTTCTCTTAGTTCCAAAAATTAGTAAGACTACAGCCAACTTAAGACTCACCTATTTAATCAATACATATTATTTAATATTAGTTAATATATATTTAATAATTAGTTAATATATATTTAATATAATATATATTTAATAATTAGTTAATATTCTACTTGTGAAGTTGTGGGGCTCGGTGGCCCCCAAACATTGAGACTTTTTTCTTTCTTTCTTTCTAGTACTTTAACTATATTCTCTAGTCTATTTATTATTATTTATTATTAGAGCTATGTTTGTCAACAGTCTGTGCACGTGTTACATGTCATACATGTGTTGCTCTCACCAAGACAAATTCCTAGTATGTTTAACATACCTGGCGAAATAAAGAGATTCTGATTCTGGTAATCTGAAATGTTGACGCTGTCATCCAGCTGTCATGGCATCACTCTAGTTGTGACAATGACTTGGCTGGAAAACAATGTCTCAGTGAGCCCTCATGGCTGTGGTCACCTCTGAACACCTCCCTTTAGTTATGCTGCTATAGATTAGCCTGCCAGAGCCACATGGTAATCACTGGCACGTGAGCTATGTATGTTTAAATCAATGGTTGGTTGTTTAAATTGATGTCCACATACTCAACCTGTATTGTATATCTTTTTTGCATGCTTCTACCTAAGAAGATTCCATACAAGCACCTAGGAGTCTGGTTTGCCAGTGGATGTGCTGATGCCAGGGTTGGATATGCCATTGCTGCAAAAGGAAGCGCTGATGCTAACTCCTACCTGAGGCTCACCATCTGCACTGAAGGGACTGTGACTACTTGGCCTGGGAACTAGAACCACAACTATAACTATAGAACTACATTTGGACCACGAACACGGACTTCTGCTAGCGGGTCCCCCAATGGAGGATGGTTTCCCTTTTGATTCTTGGTCCTCCCGAGGTTTCTTCCTAATCCCCACCACCATCATAGGGAGTTTTTCCTTGCCACTGTCACCTTTGGCTTGCTCATTAGGCATCTGGACCCATACGATTGTAAAGCTGCTTTGTGACAACATGTGTTGTAAAAAGTGCTGTAAAAAGTGTGCCTTTATTGCACACTGCATACTACTGCATAGTACCGGTACTACCGGAAACGGCATACTACTACATGGACCAGTATTCAGTATACACAGTATGCAGTATATAGTATGTAGTGGAATGTAGCTCAATGGAACCTGCTCAATGGAAACTGGTTAAGGACTACAAAGCAACTTGAAGAATCACTTTACGTCATCTGTACTTCATATAAAAACTCTAAAAAATAATAAATCACTTACATATTGTTTATAATAAACATATTTCATATTTCAAATTTTGGTGGTAAAAATGACGTTCCTTTAAGGGTCAAAACATTTTCAAATGATTAAGGCATTCTTTATTAAGGCTAGAAGGTAACTCAAAGAATGTTGTGTAGATTAAATTCTTTATAAGAGTAAACCATTACTTGTGATGAACTCTCATATTTGCAGTAATATGTTAACAAGAAGACACTCTCACTGAGTGGTTTAGCTTATGAAGAGCTAAACGTAGTGGCCAATTACGTCTATGAGCAAGCACAGCTTCAGAGAGATCAGAATAAACTGTGTTGCTTAGTAAAGTTTTGGAATACAACCCTTTCTGAAAAGTAACAAGTAGGCCTATCTGAAATTGTGTACAAATTACCAAATATGTTAGGAGTATTTAGCATTTACACATATTTGACCAGCAGACGTCGCCAGCGCGCAGTGCTTTAAGCAATTCGATACAAATGGCTCATTTTCCAGTGTCTGGTTCAGTGGCTCTATGCTAGTTCAGCTTGGCTTTTTCCTTCTTTTTGTTTTTGCATCTTTTGTACAGTGAAATAAAACGTTTAGCATTTTACTCACTGCCTCACGCTGTACCAATCAACTTGGGACTACATTGCATCTGGGAGAACATTTTAAAAATACCATAGTTATAACTACAATGGGATTATGATAGGAATTATGATAAGACTGAAAACGATTAATAGAGGGGTTACTCTGCCAACACTACATATCGTAACTTTACCAATAGTACCAACCCGTTACCATGAATAATTGCGGTAGTGCGGTCAGTGTTACCTTTTGCAAGAAGTATTGGCTAAAATTACCTTAAAGCGATACAGACATGCACAGATTGTATCTACACTTACACATTTAAAACTGTTATATCTGTTATACTGTTAAACCTGTTGATGACGTGATTTTAGACACTGCAAGTGATTGATCCAAAGTGAACGCCTCTCGTCTCCTGGTGTTGTCGCTATAGCCTCATTTCCTGTCTAGATCGTCCTTCAGATTCCTAGGGCTGCTGCAGCATATCTCAGTTTGCTCACTCCACGTGTGCTCCCTTGGGGAAATCAGATGGTGATAAGCTGATTTTTGTTGCCTGACCTAACCTTTGAACTCAATGTAGGCTAATTCTTTTATGCACAGCTCACTTACAAGAAGTGTGTCAATTAACATCGACTGTCCCACCAAGGCCTGCTGAACATTCGCCTGCCAGGGGGTAAATGCTCATTTTTTCGTCAATGTATGTGGTCATTATAGGACAGAAACAGACCTCATCCCGGGGGGGGGGGGGGGGGGGTGGTTCACTACGTTGTACCAAATTAACCCCCTACATTCGTGCACCTCTCCAAGGAAAATATGTGAACACGACTAAACGCGAAAAAAAGGAATTCTCATTTGTAGGCACGGGAAGAAACTATAAACCAAGTTATGCGATTGGTGGAAACCTCACATGTGATTTCGCTTCAGAACGTTTGTTCCTGTGAGTAAATGGCTCCTCCTGCAGAAGAGAATCGAAAACGGAGGCTGAACTGGAGTGCCTGGGCTGAAAAAGGCAAAACACTACAAATTACCATTTTCCGGCCAAGAGACTGAGTGGTTAATAGTGCAATGTTCTTTGGGTTTCAATTTTACTTTCGAGATTGAACTCTGTCTTAAAGATAAGAAAGTGCTCTAACGTTGTGCTGAATAATAAACACCCCAAATGAACTCCGTCAGAGCGACCAACCGAAGACCCAGGCGAGTGTCGAGGCCGCGCCCGGCACAGCCGGAAAGAAACAACCAAGAAAGAGGCAAGTATCCATGTTTTATTTGAAGTTCGACTGAACATTGTAACTCAATGAAATCCTAACAGACGCGTGACTCCTTGACTCGCCATAAATTTCTTTATGCGATGACGGAGATCTTAAAGATGACAAGACAACCGTTTGTTGTATTCCTTGGCCTCTAGGAAACGCCGAGGCTCCTCTGCGTTCGGGATAGCCCAGGCCGCGCTTTGTTTGTCTTGGTTTGCTTTAATCATGAATGATCTACACAGACGTGCTACTGTGTTTTTTGCACATAGCTTTATTTAAATTAAACTTGTTTTTCGTTTGCACTAGGTTTGGTGATGAATAAAGGTCCACATTATGAAACATTTTGAAACGGTGCCAGTCACTTGCTTTCTTACGCTTGTTTATGGCTATCTGGCAGGCTAACTGCTGTATTAGCTGAGCCCAGCAGCTGTGACTGCAGCCAGACAGGATTTAGCTAGCCTCGTTAAGATAATTGGTTAGCTACTACACCTAAGTTGCAAATAAGCCGAGACATGTAATCTCTTTGGCATTTCATACCCTTTTCCGAACTCAATAGCTGCCGAGGTTTGGTAACTTGCAAAATATTCTAATGTATCCCTTGTCAGCTCGCTACGGTATGCCGTTAGCTTGACAGCTAGCTAACGTTAGACTAATGTGTTCTTGGACTTGTAGATAGGTAGTTTTGGGTCATTTCTAACTAACAGTGACGTTGTCGGTGTATCGATAATTTAGCGTGAATTGTTTTGCAAACCGACTAACGCAAACGTTGAGAAATATTCCAGGCGAACCAATTATCCAACATGTCATGCTATGATGTGAAGTAAAAAAAAAACGACTGCGCACTGTTGTTTGGAGATGGTCGTATGTGGTATCTGGTTTTCCTAGACGTTTGGTGAAATTGTTGTCATTGATTTGTTTTAACAACATAATCGTAAAACATCTCTCCATACACGTCGTATATCCATGCTGGAAGGATAAACATTCTCAATTGGGGCCTTTGCGTTTGTCAAGTGATGATCCTAATAAGGTCTTCTTAAACGCACTTAGTTACCGGTCTGTCTACGTCCTCCAACCATTATTATTATTTTTTATTTATTTGTTTATGCGCCCGTAACCCTAAAATAGGCCAAATTGTCATTGGTATAAGATTGTGGTTTCAGGGTTTAAACATGCATTACAATTTACGTCTGTCACGCATTTGCAAGTGTTGTGCAGAAAACCAGTTCTGCTAGCGTAAAGCTCAGATTCACCGTTAATCTTCAGTTATAGACTCGATTTCCAGACAGTTCCGCCCAGGGCCACATCGACACCTACTTCATATATGATGAAATAGGCAGTGCCATTCAGCATAGTTTTGGGAGGGTTTTTTCCTGATTTATAGCTATCCTCAAACAAACTGTCAACATGTCTGCATGAATGAGATCCACTGAATGAGATCATTTTAGGAGATACTACATTTGTTATTATATTGTCTTAAAGGTTTTCAATGCATATTTTTTTTTCTTTTATGGAGCATTGTCATCGTTAAAAAAAAACTTTTAACACCAGTCAGTAGTAAGGATTTACTACGGAAGGATTTGACTTCAGTTTATTTTTGGATGAGTTTGCTAGTAAAGTTTTCACACAGAAAACTGTATCCTCTTATATGCCTTATGCTTGAATGTGATGTCATACTGTTAAGAAATGAGAGACCCGGTTAAAAGATTGCCATGCTAATTTCAACATCTGTTCATGGCTTGGCCTTTGTCTACTGCCATGGTGAAGTATGAAGGCCTTTATTGCTATAGAGCTTCATCAGTCGGGGAAGACAACAATGAGACAGTAGACAATCAGTATGACTGATCCAAGGTTCTAATGGGCAATGCTCAGAAATAATGGTGTTCATTGAACCCTTTGTGATTAAAGGCAACCTTGGGATTGGTTTTGTCACACATGCCTTGAAGACAAGCGGCATGATGGCGTATCTAATCCAGTATCTTGTTAAATCTATTTTAACCACATACCTACCGTACATCTCCTTTAAAAGGAGCATGTCTTAAGATTTTTTAAAGCGCTTGATGAGCAGTATGAATCCAACAATGACAGCAGGACCAGATCAGAGTAACGGAATACCTCATATCACTTCTTTGGATGCAAAATACTCATTAGTGGTTAAAGCTGATCCATGGCATTGGTTGAACACATCATTGCTTTGGAGCTGTGGTAATTCATACACTTTTCCAAAATACCAAGCTATAGTTTGTAGGTAATATTCATTAGAATAGCAAGCAAGTTATAGTAGCTTGTGAGAAATACTTGTAGAGTATTGTACATTCGCTTTCTGTATGAAATAGAAAAGGCAAATGTCATCGAGTGTTTGTCATACGGTCTTTAAATTTTTGGGCTATAGGAGGTTCCTCTGTTTTTCTTTCCATCTGTCAATGCATTTAGTTAGATGTGAGCAGTGTTGTATATAACAATATAAATTTACTCCTAAATATTTGCACCATCAGTTTATTATGCATTACACTGTCATTACACTGTGTTACAAAATTTCCCAGTCTTGGTTTTCCGTCTTTTTTTATTATCCTTTTTTACCCATTAGGCCTACAGTGTAAATAGGAATACCCCCTCTGGTGTTCCTTATCTTAGGGATTACTTAAAGTGGTGAATTAGGCTTTGGTGTTTCCTTTATCTCAAAATTGTAGCTTAGTGTTTCCCTTTATTAAGATAGGCGAGAATTCCTGATGTAGGCTGCATCTAGCTGTTCAGCCTCCTGAAATATGTAAGACAAATACTTGAGAAGTCTTTATAGGAATGTTTTTGCCTATAATTTGTCTAAGTAATTGATTAGTGAACAATGGCGCTTCAGAGGTATAGCCTAGTTTACCTAAGTGATGTGGTTACTAATGGTTTTTTAATGCACCCTAAATGTAAATGCACCAAGGAGTGTTCCAAGAGTGAAAATGTGGAAATTTATGAAGCCTTTGACAAACAGGTTATTTGCCTTGACTTGAACTTTCAATTTTTTTTGTTTTGTATGAGTCACATATGCAAGATTACACTGGAACCTGTAAATAGAACAATGTCATTTGACTTTACAAAAATCTAAGAAATTAGGTTTGTTGTAAGTTGTAAAAGTGTTATTAACACAGAAACGAAGGTGGTTTGAGCCGCATTAATCCTGCATAGTGGGGTCCTGTGTTTAGAGTGCACGTAGAGATGTGTATTGCAGTAGTTGGTCAGGCACCCTGTGTTTGTAGTGGTTACTGCACAGAGTAGCCCTGGAGAGTCCCCTGTGCTACCAGAGCAACGGTGCAGTGGTAGTTGGGTCTCTCACTGTGGTTAGTTTGATCCCAGTCGCTGAGGATAGAATGACTCCACACTTTTGAAAGTAGTAAGTTGGTACTTTATTAATTCCTCTTACAGGAAGGTCTGACGGAACAGTTTGGTTATAGTAAAATACATTAAAATGGCAATGCAGTCTGGTGGATGTTCCTTGTGGGGGGTGTTGCTGTGTTTTTGTGGCTTTCTCTGGGAATTGGCCATTTCAGCAAAATCCAGCTTGTAGCATTTGTTTTACTTTTACAAAATAATTAATGTTCTTTCAGTGAAAGAAAGTTGACAACTAAAGGTATTCGTTTTGCAACATAATTTTTTTGACATTTGTTTGAAATGGATGTCAAAAAGTAAGGTGAAAGTGTGAGTGTGGAAATGTTATCAGAAAAGATGTGAATCTTAAAGAAATCTGCATCTGAGGAAAATAAATCTACAGAATGTTGTCATATTTGAGTGTGTTGTGTCTTGAGTTTCAATTCGATATGTCTTCATGTACTAGCCTCATATTGACAGTACCTGTGATAATTAGCTGTAATGTAAAATTAGGCAAAATGCTGAGATTTGTGCAAAAACAATGTAGCAGGCATGAGTCTGTGGGGTAGTCAGAGGTAAGAATGAGAGCACACTTGCTGAGTCTACTCATAAAATGGCATTCCTGGTTTTTCCTTTGATTTGTATTCTATATCTATCTGTATGACGTGATGATTATCATGGCAATAACCTTTTCCATTGCTGTTTATGGCTTAACAAAATCAAAGATCGGAATACAATTGAAAATATAATTAAGATTGAAAAAATTTTGAAATTACTCGTTGGAAGTAATGAAGATTAAAACAATGCAATGAAATGTCAACCTAATTGGTCAGTCTAAAAGTGTTTTAAAACTCTATATGATTATTGCAGTGTGAAATAAAAGTCCAAATGCTGTTTTGCATGTTTGTGGTCTTTCATGATGAAATGCATCAAGTGCTTTCTGTTCAGACTCAAATTGCCTGTTCCCTAGAAATCCTGCAGCTCTTCAAGGTACAGATTAGAATAAATAGAACATGTCTGTTTTCCCTTCTGATGTAAAGTTGTTAGTTTGACCATACTAGTATTGTTTTAATATACCTGCTGCACACATAGCTGCAGGGCTACTATCAGTGTATTTCAAAGGTGTTTTTGTTAGGGATATATTTTATGGAGGGAATGTTGCCTTTATTTTCTTACGTTGCACAAATGTGACTTATCCCGCTAGCCTGTCTGTGGCACAGCCTGCAGTACAGTGAAAATAATAAATAGTATGAACTACAGTTTGCATGGCTGGGTTCCAGATGCAGTACTGCAGACCTTTTATGCTCTGCATGTTAACTGGAGTCAGCTGAAGCAATTTCTAATTGACCTTAACCACTACATGCATAAGCAACAATATTTGCATGCTTTAGGGCATTTCAGGCCTGTCTGTCACCGGGGGTCCAGTCTGAAGTTTAGGGTGGAGTTAGCTCTGTGGCATGTTTTGGGGCTGCCTTGGCAGGATGGCTCTGGTGTCTGGTTGTCATCAAAGGGATGGGACGAAGCAAATTAAACAGGAGTCCAAGAGCATGGTCTAGCAATGTGGCTCCCCCTCGGCCTTCCATCCATAGGCCTGTAGATCCCATGTGGCATGTCACCTGCTCCATTCAGCACAGCTGCTGAGGGGATCAAGGGCAAGTCAGCTGCTGCTGGTGCCTCCAACTGTTTGGGCAGTGTGGTCACTATGAGGCTGCATGTGAAACACCCGTAGTGGTCATTTCCATTCGCTGTAAAAATGCAGACGTTTGCTGCGTCTTATAAAATTTGAGTGTAATGAATAGTTTATGAAGTTTTCTTGTTTTCTAATAGATGAGGAGGTGGCTGCAGACATGGTCGCTGAAGAATCTGGTCCAGGAGCTCAAAACAGTCCATACCAACTTCGAAGAAAATCCCTTTTACCCAAGAGAACTGCGTGTCCAGCTAAAACTAATATGGAGGTAAGTTTTGATTAGACAGATGCATAGGAGGTAGTGTGTTTGAATGGTGAAAGTTGCTTTGGCCTTTAGTGTTCTTTATCCACACTTCATAGTTTGAATTGTTATTGGGTGTAAAATGCACTACTAAATATTTGACAATTTTTTTTTCTGACAAATTTTTTTCAAATTTTTATTGACACCAGTTTGGCTAATCTGTTCTGATTCTGTGAAATATTCATAAGACAATTAGAAAGCATGACCTCAGCCTACCTACTTTAAAAATGTAACTTTTCTTTAGGCTAATCTTCTAGTATGCATCATAGGATATCATAAAATTGTTTTTTTATCTTGCTTGCATGATAGGGTGCTTCCACATCTACAACGGAAAACTTTGGTCATCGAGCCAAACGTGCTAGGGTGTCGGGAAAATCATCAGATCTACCAGGTAAAGGAGTGCAATCTATATTGCATTATCCTTCAGATTGTCAGTGTGAACTGACAGTCAGGCACAGAGAGAACTACCCCATCATAATCATGACCCACAGTGAGAACGACCCCATCATGACCCACAGTGAGAACGACCCCATCATGACCCACAGTGAGAACGACCCCATCATGACCCACAGTGAGAACGACCCCATCATGACCCACAGTGAGAACGACTAGGCCTGTGTTGAAAAAATCGATTTTCCGATTCAGAATCGATTCGCATATGATGATCTGATTATCGATTCGTACGTCCAAAGATCGATTTTTTTAGTGAACGTTTACCCCCGCCTCGTCACTGAATTCACGCAGGCGTGCTCGGTCTAACTAACTGTAAAACGACTTGGCATCGGACAGTGCCGGTAACGACGATAGTCAAATCGGAAATCTAAAAACAGGACAGTTTATCCAGTGTCAGTGACTATTTACAGTTAGTCTGTGTCACTGACCATTTACCCAGTGTTTTTACAGTTTAAAGTTTAAAATGTTCTTGTAACGTTGGGTGCAAGGCGATGGACGAGACAGAATCCTTTGCACTTTCCAAATCATTACGTTTATTACATTTACCAAAGCGCAGACAGCGCACATAAAACACGTTTACATAGAACATGTGTGACTCAAACAACGACGAGCACAGGACGCTGCGCGAGCGCAAATTAAATAGACAAACCACATCAACCCCACGTGATTACGAGACGAGCCACAGGTGAGGACTATCACAAGACGCACCCGCACCCACGGAGATACACCGACGTAGACGATTGGACGCAGACGACGTTAACACGCCCAAAACGGAGGGGTCGGGGACTGTAACGTGAGAGTTCTGTTCTTATATTCTCACTTTAAAGAAAAATACACGTTTACATTTTATACTTTCAGTTTATTAAGTGTGAGCACTTTTAAAATAAAAATGCATTCGGTAGCAACAGCTTTTGGGTGAATTCTTAATTATTTCAATCATAATAATAATGCACTGGTTAGTGTCCCAGTAGGAGCCCACTGATGCAGATATAGACACCTCAAAGATGTCCTCTGTTTATTGTCCTGGATTACCTTTCTTGAAGGTAGATTTATGATGACCCTTTTCACCAGTCTTCCAGCCATCAGTAACTACCAACTACCAGTAACTATTTGCTGATTAATATCGATATAATACTAGTTTTAACATGTTGCTTCTGTACACAGTCAGGAAACAGCTCAAATACATTTTTAATAACACTAAACCCCGAATTGGATCGAATCGGATCGAATCGATTAAATCGGATTAAATCGAAAAAAATCGATTCCTAATCTTCAGAATCGGATCGATTCTTGGAATTTGAATCAATACCCAGCCCTAAGAACGACCCCATCATATCCTGACCCACAGTGAGAACGACCCCATCATATCCTGACCCACAGTGAGAACGACCCCATCATATCATGACCCACAGTGAGAACGACCCCATCATATCATGACCCACAGTGAGAACGACCCCATCATATCCTGACCCACAGTGAGAACGACCCCATCATATCCTGACCCACAGTGAGAACGACCCCATCATATCATGACCCACAGTGAGAACGACCCCATCATATCATGACCCACAGTGAGAACGACCCCATCATGACCCACAGTGAGAACGACCCCATCATGACCCACAGTGAGAACGACCCCATCATGACCTTTCTGTCTCACTGTTTCAGCTGCTCCAGCAGAGCAATACCTGCAGGTGAAGCTCCCAGATGAGGTGGTACTGAAGATCTTCTCCTATCTGCTGGAGCAGGATCTATGTCGGGCTGCCTGTGTGTGCAAACGGTTCAGCGAACTGGCCAATGACCCCATCCTATGGTACGGAGATGGAGACATGTTGCGATGTTGAATAGTGCACCACTGTCATTACTACTAAACTTGCATAATGACTTTTTGCCGAGTGGTTTGTGGCAAAATAATTCTATAAACATCTTAAATGTTTGTGTGATAGGAAGAGACTTTATATGGAGGTTTTTGAGTACACCCGTCCTATGATGCATCCAGAGTCTGGGAAGTTCTATCAGATTAACCCAGAGGAGTATGAGCAGCCAAATCCATGGAAGGAGAGCTTTCAGCAGCTGGTAACGTGGTCTCTTTTCACACAGTCACGTGGGTTTTCTCAACCTTGTATATCTGTGTGCCACTCCATTCACAATTCCAATTTCCTTAAATGTCAAAAATCACCATTGTAACTTATTTATTATATAAATATTGTTTTATAAGCTGTTCAATTTCTATAATATGATCCTGTGTTCTTTTTCAACTCTGATTGGAATTTTGAGTGTGCACGTCTACGGTTAAATTCAAGGAAGGAAATTGACTAAATTGTGACTTTTTTTTATCTTTCAGTACAAGGGAGCACATGTGAAGCCAGGCTTTGCTGAGCATTTCTACAGTAACCCATCCAGATACAAAGGGAGAGAGAACATGCTGGTAAGCTCCAAGTGTCCATTAGTGTTCGCTTTGAGTCATTTGACTCTGACCAATGTTTATAATTTTGATGTTTTGGCTGTGTGGTCTTAATATGTTAATCTCTCCTCAGTATTATGATACCATTGAGGATGCATTAGGAGGGGTCCAGGAGGCTCACTTTGATGGACTGATATTTGTCCATTCAGGGATTTACACAGATGAGTGGATCTATATAGAGTCACCAATCACAATGATTGGTGCAGGTATGCTTGCATTGATGTATGCTTAAGTTCAGTGAATTGTTTTTGCGTCTGATATTTTTCCTTTTCTAATCTAAAAACCTGTTTTACCTTCACGACAGCACCAGGGAAAGTAGCGGACAAAGTAATCATCGAGAACACTAGAGATTCAACATTTGTGTTCATGGAAGGGTCAGAAGATGCTTATGTTGGCTATATGACAATAAAGGTACGAGTTCCTTCATTTGAAGTGTGTGGAAGGTGTTACGACCAATGTTGGTCGTTGTTCGTGTCTGACACTCCGGGTCCAGATGTGTCTCTCCTCCCACCACGTCTCTCTCTTCTTGGTTGATGCGGATGGGCTATTTTCTGCCCAAGACCCATAGTTCTGCCTTTAAAAGATCTGCAGACGAATACACAGATGGTCATTGAAGCAGTGAAGTTGGCCATCTGTGTGTTTATTAATTTTTTGTTTTCTTTTTCTTCTTGAAGTTCAACCCTGATGATAAGTCAGCCCAGCATCATAACGCACACCACTGCTTGGAGATCACAGTCAACTGCAGCCCCATCATCGACCACTGCATCATTCGCAGCACGTGCACAGGTCAACAGATCTTTGAAAGTTTGTTCTACCTTTGGTTTGTGCCATACTGAGTGTTGTGGTTGGTCTTAATGCTTTTCGTTCATTCTGCAGTGGGTTCAGCGGTGTGTGTGAGTGGCCAGGGTGCATGTCCTACCATCAAACACTGTAACATCAGTGACTGTGAGAATGTAGGCCTCTACATCACAGACCATGCACAGGTAACATGACCTATGTAAATGTGCTGTTAAACACTGTACCCTTTCAATTGCTGTTTTTTTTCCCCCCCGTTAGATTTTATTAGGGTCACTGGTGCAACACTTGTGTTGACTTAATTCTATTGAAATTATGTAATTCCTATTCCTACTTCTTGTGGACTGCTGTGCTTACAAATATTTGACACATATTTAAGGCACTATGGCCATGGATGGATCATGCTGAGCATCCATGATCTATAGATCCAATGTGTTGACCATCATCAGTAATGTGTTCGTATTTGCAGGGTATTTATGAAGACAATGAAATATCCAATAATGCTCTAGCTGGGATCTGGGTGAAGAATCATGGAAACCCCATAATCAGACGCAATCACATCCACCATGGCAGAGATGTGGGAGTCTTCACCTTTGACCATGGCATGGTAACTACAACCTAGATTGGTCTGGTGCTGTATGCCTGTCATTTTGAAATTACTGGCTCATTGTAAGAAATTAAGAGGCAGTTTCCGAGATCCACTCAAACTGAAGTCTAAGTCTACAGCTAAAAACATTTCCAGTGGTCATTCCTCTTTGGCATTACAATTTTAGTCCCAGATAGGCTAGATCCATGTTCACGAATGTGGACGGAACGTTCATTGTACACAAAATAGACCATAATGTAGAGCTCAGTATACACCATTCATTCATTTATTAAAATATGTCTTTGATCCATCAACCCATACAGTTTACAACCCATACAATCTTGCGGAGTGACTTGGTGTATACTTTGCTTCCCCCTACAGGGCTACTTTGAAAGCTGCAACATCCATCGAAATCGAATAGCAGG
Organism: Brachyhypopomus gauderio; assembly: GCF_052324685.1. Classification (NCBI taxonomy): domain Eukaryota; kingdom Metazoa; phylum Chordata; class Actinopteri; order Gymnotiformes; family Hypopomidae; genus Brachyhypopomus; species Brachyhypopomus gauderio. The sequence goes on from NC_135225.1 coordinate 16,066,597, forward strand.
CTTTGAGGTGAAGGCGTATGCTAATCCAACGGTTGTGCGCTGTGAGATCCACCATGGCCAGACAGGGGGCATCTATGTGCATGAAAAGGGCAGAGGACAATTTATTGAGAACAAGATCTATGCAAACAACTTTGCTGGCGTGTGGATTACCTCAAACAGTGACCCCACAATTAGGTAAACGTGACAACCTTAAAACATTTGTTTTCTGTTTACCCTCACACAGCTTCCACACTTGGTTTGGGTACTTTTTTTTACTGATGCTAAAGCAATACGTTTAAAATTATGCTTTTAATGTTCCAGCTATTAGCTAATGGTTGGCGGGTGCTGCCATCAGAGGACAGGAGAAAGTGTGAGATTAATTACCAAAGGCAATGTGACATGCCTTAATGTTTCTGTTGTCTGTAGCATCCATTTCAGAGCACCAGAGGCCAGTCAATCCAGTCGACAGCTTAGGCATTTCAAGTTTCACCAGAAAATCAAATTTGCATGATTGCCCAAATCTGGGATTAATGGGAAAACAGCCAAGACATGTTTACTTCTTTCATTTGAATGCTGCTAACTGTTGTCATTGCTGGCAACCATTGGAATTTAACCGAAACTCAAACAGCCTTCATAAACACATACCCACAAACTTCTATCCAACTGCTCAAACCTTATCCAGGTCTTATAAAAGGTCTCACACACTATTTGATATATTCTAGGATGCCGTATTACTGTGAATTATGAAGGTATACAAAAGCATAATTGGCTATTGTTTTTGATGTTGACTTCAAGTGTTTTGCAACTTTTGTTATAAACTAAAATCTGGGCTCCAATCAACTGAATCTTGGATGAAATGTGGATGAAAAGGCATGTAAACTATATTTTGTATGTAGCCCTAATATGAGTTACAAACCTGTAAATGTGCCATATTTGTCAGTTGTGATTTAAACCCCAATTGAGATTTATCCTCTGCATTTACCCATCTGTGCAGTTAGAACGAACACACACACTAGTGATTACTAGGGGGCTGTGATGCACACGTGCCCAGAGAGGTGGGCAGCCCTAGCCCAGCGCCCAGGGAGCAGTTGGGGTTAGGTTCCTCAGTCATGGCCTCAGGCCGGAGAATTGAGCCCACGACGCTCCAGTCACAAGACCAGTTACCTACCACCAGACCATGACTGTCCCCTTATCTACATTGCTATTTGGCCTGTTACAAACCGATCGTGTAGGAACAGGTGCCATATTGGTAGTAGAATCGGGTACCCAGCTCTAAACATGTTTCTTGCAAGGGCAACAAACAGCAACATAAATTTGTACCCTGAGGCCACCTGCTGTGAACTTGCTTATTTCTAATGCAACAAGGTGAAATGTTGATTTTTTAAAATATATGACACCTTACTATCAGGTGTCAGTGCTACAGCCCTTTGGATAGTAGGATTGTACTTTTGGCCAATAAGATTATTTGAGAACTTCAATAGAAATTACTAAAGCTATTATTTAAGGCACATGTTGATCATTCTTGTCCAATGGATACACAATGACCCCTGATGTTCAATTACAGGGGTAATGCGATTTTCAATGGCAACCAAGGTGGTGTTTACATTTTTGGTGATGGCCGAGGTCTCATTGAAGGAAACGATATCTATGGCAACGCCTTGGCAGGCATTCAGATCCGCACCAACAGCTGTCCCATCGTCCGGCACAACAAGATCCATGATGGACAGCATGGCGGCATTTATGTGGTGCGTAAACAGGGTTAAACGGAACACAAGCCAACAACTCTTAACAACTTGGGTCACAAAAGCTATGGAGAGAACTTTTTCCATTTCATCATTATATATGATTCCCAGATAACCTTAAATGTATGATGTCTTTATCTCAAATCTGCATGTGTGTGTGCTGTAGCATGAAAAGGGTCAGGGTGTGATCGAAGAGAACGAGGTTTACAGCAACACACTGGCAGGAGTGTGGGTGACCACGGGGAGCACGCCAGTACTGCGCAGAAACAGAATACATAGCGGCAAACAAGTACGACTCTCCAACGTTAATTACACCATTCGTGTTTTACTACAAAAAAAAATACTACTGGCTGAATTAAGGTTTGAAAATGTAGCATTCATGTATTAAATAGTATTTTGGGAACATTACACCTCTGCATTTAAACTTGCTTCACAAGTGGTGTTCCTTTTAAATTCTTTCAACAGTCAAATCCTTCAGGGCTGAATATAGCTAATAACAGCAGATAAGGATAAGTTTTTATACCTTTTATCGTAAACATACCTGAACTACTATAGCAAAGGTCTGAGATTCGGTATGGAACATCTTGGGTCTATTTTTGGGTTGATTTTTGTGAAGTTGTGAATTTAATATTTCACAGCTGTCTGATACTTGTAGAACCTTCATTATACAATTACATTTTGTGTTGTAAAAAGTTCTATATAAATACATTTGACTTTATAGGAATAAAAATAGTATTGAGAATCCAGATTTATTAGTTTTTTTTTTTCTCCCACATTTTGACCACAGGTTGGGGTTTATTTTTATGATAATGGACATGGAGTGCTGGAGGATAATGACATCTACAACCACATGTACTCTGGAGTTCAGATCAGGTCAGTTCTCACAGACAGTGTGACTTCACCACAATAGATAAGTATATATAAGTGTATATATCAGTACAATAAGATCTGGACAGCAGTCTTCATCACTGTTTCTGAAAAATGTGATTGTCGGCATTGGATGGTCTACTAGACTGTCTTATATTTAAATAATACTTGTTTGCAGAACGGGAAGCAACCCAAAAATCAGGCGAAACAAGATCTGGGGTGGGCAAAACGGTGGCATCCTTGTCTACAACTCTGGTATGGTATCTTAATCCTTGTCAATTGCGATTCTGTAGCAAATGGCAGATGTTTGGTATCTGTTTTAGTATGGGCAGGGTAAATTGGTTACAAGTTTATATCCAAATGCTTTCTCAGGTTTGGGCTTCATAGAAGACAATGAGATCTTTGACAACGCCATGGCAGGGGTGTGGATCAAGACAGATAGCAACCCAACGCTCCGTAGGAATAAGATTCATGATGGGAGGGATGGAGGGATCTGCATATTCAATGGAGGAAGAGGTTAGCATCTTACAGCTCAATGTGACGTACTGTTGTTCCCTTTTGCCATCACATACATTAAAAAAATGTTACGGCATCTTGGGTAGGAATGAGCTGTGTAAGATTTTAATTTTGTCATGCACAACTTCAGTGAACATGTAAACTGCAAGCCTTTTATATGATACATTTTATGCCATCTTGCAAAGCGCAAGATGCTTAATCTTTTAAACATTCTTTTCAAGTCATCACAGAAGATGTAGCTGTCAATCACATCCCTATACACAGAAGCAGCATTGTGAAGACGCCACATTAATTTTGAGCATGAGCTTGTTCAAATTAGCCACTCTTGTTCAGCAGTGTTTGGATTTCGTGGGTGTCTTTGCTTTAGGACTACTGGAAGAGAATGACATCTTCAGGAATGCCCAGGCAGGGGTTCTCATCAGTACCAACAGCCATCCCGTGCTGCGAAAGAACAGGATATTTGATGGCTTTGCTGCAGGTGTGTGAGAGAAATTGTGATCTCACTTGCATTATTTTACCATCACATATAGAGGGAACCTGGTCTGAGACAAATGTCAGAAATGTGCAGTTTAATTGATTGCTTACATGCATCTCTGGAATAGGTATTGAGATCACAAACCATGCAACTGCAACTTTAGAAGGCAATCAGATCTTTAACAACCGCTTTGGTGGGTTGTTTCTTGCATCTGGTGTCAACGTAACAATGAAAGGTAAGAGGAATAAGATGAGTGAACCTGACATGTATGTGAGGTGTCTGATGTTCTAAATAGTTCATTAATCTTCTCCACAGATAATAAAATAATGAATAATCAAGATGCAATCGAAAAAGCTGTGAGCAGAGGTCAGTGCCTGTACAAGATTTCCAGTTACACCAGCTATCCAATGCACGATTTTTACAGGCAAGTCTATAAGCACATTCTTCAAATTTGTAAACGTATTTCCAATTATTGAACAAGGGAGAAAAAAAAACGAATTTAATTGTTCTCTGTTCTCCATGTGCAGATGTCACACCTGTAACACGACGGACCGCAATGCAATTTGTGTAAACTGCATCAAGAAATGTCACCAAGGACATGATGTGGAATTTATTAGACATGATAGGTCAGTCTTGTCTATCTAGTTTGTGTAAAAATATTCTAAGTATTGTTAATGGTAGTCTTTTGGATTCTGCGTTACAAGCTACTCGAATGTGCAAAATGGCAGGTGGTAGACTGTTCCATAAGTTTGCTGTTGCATAAGCTGTCGTTTCCTCTGCAGGTTTTTCTGCGACTGTGGTGCTGGGACATTGTCAAACCCATGCACGCTAGCCGGCGAGCCAACGCATGACACAGACACTCTGTATGACTCTGCCCCTCCTATAGAGTCCAACACACTGCAGCACAACTGAGATGGAGCACAGGTTGTCAAGAGACTCCACACCCTCAGTCCTGTGCTGGCTACTCTAGAAATAATTAAATTTCAACAAAAGCAGAACACTTTAAGAAGAAAAAAAGAAAAAGGGAAAAAAAAAAGGAAATTCAACACAGAAGACAGCTTTTACAATGCAAGCTATGAGAAGACTTTTGTACAAAAAAAAAACATTCTGCTGTGGATAAACATTCTGCTGTGGATATAGTGCTTCCCCGCTTTATTTTCGTGCAACGGAAGGATGGTGACTTGGGATCAGTGTGAATGGTATGCCCACTGCCCTCTATAGGAAAGGATGGTGCAGTACTCTACAGAACCTGAATGAACAGAAACTTTGAGCCATATGAGAGAAAGGCAAAGATGGCTGCTTCAGACATGGAAGAGGCACATAGGCTCTCACTATTTCCCTAACGCCTGTCTCCAGGAAACCATTGCCATGCTATTGTGTGTGTGTGTATGGGGGATTTAAAAAAGCATCCAGCACTTCAGCATTTTTTTTAAACACATATTGATATTTGATTTTAATGCTTTCTCATGTTTCTCATAGTTTTGTATTTTCAAGCAAAAAATCTTAAATGTACTTGAATGTGTTTTTATTTTATTAAATTTTATTTTTGGGGGTTGTTATACCTTTAGACTTACTGTAATTGTACTCATGTTGCAGGATGTATGTTCTTTCTGTGAAAGAGATTTATCAGGAAAAGAGAAAATCAAGAACACTATTCTCCAGCAATGTGTTATTTTATAGAGGGGGGGTGGGGTTGATCTTCAAGAGTGAGTGCTTTCACGAGACTGACCTTTGTACATTCTGTAGTTCTTGGTTTCCTGAAATTTTAGACACCCCTCTCCCTCCCTCCCTTTTTAACGACTGTAAGATCCACCTCTTGTTGGTCCTTGCCGAGATTGCCATTCCTCAGATTTCACAACCCAATAACTGCTGAAGAAATTATTAAATTTGCAGTCTCATGACACCACTGCCCCCTCAACCCCCCTCCACTGTCCTGGGTCAAATGGAAGGAGTGACTGAAAACAATGTTGCTGGAGGAAAATGTAAAGCAGCTTCTTGCTCTATTGAAGCTCAAACTATATATGGCCTTTTCCCCCTTTGGCTTTCATCCAACTGTATTAGGTGACTGTGGGTCCTTAGACAGCCTGAATTGTATGCATGTTCCATGACATCTAGACTTAATATATTGTGGAGTACTCAATAACCATTATGTAGATGTTAGTAATTAATCAAAGGTTTAATTTCCTAGTCAAAGAGGAAGTGTTCATTTTTAAAAAATAAACTTTATTAGATCATGTCATTAGTAGTGAAAGTTTTCTAGTTGAACAAGAACTGATGATGGGAGTGTAAATTATTTTTTGTTACAGGTTGACAATCATCTGCACCACTCTTGTGAACTGTTTACTGTTAGCTGTGGGATCTTCAGCAAATGAACACAGCTTCCTAGAGAGGAAAGAGACAGATCATGAAAATGTTGCTATTGTTCAAGATACTCAAGCTTCTTGAGTATTAAAAAGAAATTACACAAGATATGCAAGTCAGTTTCTCACTTGAAGGTTCTGAGAGCAACCGTGTTTCTCTCAAACTCCTGGGCTTTGCGATGGCCTGACTGGATAACTTCTTCTGGGATATTGGCCAGGCGAGCAGCATTGAAGCCATAACTTTTGGGACAAGCTCCACTGATGAACTTGTAGAGAAAAGTGATTGTCTCCTGGCTGGGGTCCTCATGCTCATTCTCTACCATGCAGGCCTGAGTGATTAAGTGACATAATGCAACCTGTTATTCATGTTTCAATATAAATTCAGTCTTCAACTCGTTTTAGCTAAAGGGCCATCAGATTATGAACTGACTTGTCTTAATGAGTATTAACTGTTTCAGTTCACAGTGCATATAAACATGATTACAATATGAAAAATTTACATACCATATGGCCAAGTTTGACAGAAGGGTCCTGGGCATAGTCCTCCACCAGTGAGTGGTAGTGTGTGGAAAACAGGGTTCGGCAGCAGGTCTTTTCTGACAGCTCCTTCACCACTGCACTCGCTATGGCAGTACCGTCATAGGTGGCCGTACCCCTGCCTATAGCCAATAACATGAAGTGGGGCTTAAGTTTGACTTTTTTTTGGGGGGGGGGGGGGGGGGATGAATGTTAAAACAATACAAGTGAATGTTACCCAGTTCATCAAGGAGGATGAGTGAATGTCTGGTTGCATGCAGAAGGATGCTAGCAGTTTCACTGAGCTCCACAAAAAAGGTACTCTCCCCTAAAACAACAAAAATCGTACATAAGCACCCAGCCCTAAGCACATCCAGTCCAGAAAGTGCACAGACATAAAATGAAGTTTGGTATATGGTACATCTTTGTTAAAGGAAGTGCAAAAGTGAGGAAAAACATATTTGCAGCTGTAACACAGAAATCATAAAAATAAAAAAAAATTGATTTCCTGATTTTTTTTTTTTAGATTATGTATTTCACAGTGGACATACACCTTAGATGAAAATTTCAGACCCCTCCATGATTTCTAAGTGGGAGAACTTGCAGGGTGTTCAAATTTTTTCCTCACTGTAAATAAGCACCATTGTTTCCAAGCAGGGAGAAGACTCACCAGACATAATGCGGTCTGAGGCACCAAGACGAGTGAACACTCGGTCCACAGGAGTGAGACGCAGGCTTTCAGCAGGTACATAGCAACCCAGCTGAGCCAAGATCACCACCAGACCACACTACAGCCAATAAACACGTGTCACGTAAAAGGCACCTCTCCATGAGAAACAATACAACACAAGGATCAAGAATGGCAGAAGTATAGCTCTTCCTTTTCAAGTAATGGAAACACCAGCTGATTATGGAACTTCACATTGAAAGCTATGAATGTTGCATTTACATTACGATGAGCCAAAAGCCACATCCTTCCTGTACAGCTGCTGTAAGCATTGTGAGAAATGTTTCCCCTGCAAGTTTGTACTGCTTTTTCTATAGTCTCTTTGGAGTCGTTAAAATAGTTATACAGACAAGCAAGCATTCAGTTGATTTTTGGATTGTGTGTAATACATGTAAATAAATCTGTACCCACCTGTCTCATTAGGGTGGACTTTCCTCCCATGTTCGGCCCAGTGACGAGCACACACGGGGCCAATACTTTCTTGTCTTCGTTTTCCTCTTCCTCATTGCCAGGACAACCAATAACCATGTCATTGGGGATGAAATCATCACCAAAGAATGTCTTTGAGACGCAGGGGTGCCGGGATGCCCTGAGATCCAGGAAAGGGGTAAACTGGGAGCCATTACCGGGGAGAACAATCTCTGGTCTTGCCATTGGCCCATCACCACTCTGGCTATACCGGGACAAGCTTAACAATACATCTAAAACACAGAGTTGGATAAATTACTTGTTGCCATTTAAACTGGTACACAGTAAACTAGACTTAAAAGCTTGAGAAAATTGTAATTATAAACTTATTTTATACTATATTTTATACTGAAGATACCTTAAATGTGTTTCCTTTTATCAAAATCTGCTTTTATGCAAGATTCTATTTTTAGTTTGCTGTTAAATACAAAATAAGTGCTCTATGTATAGACATTTGCTATCCATTCTAACCAATTTTAATTTTATTTTTCTAATTTTAATGATATCATTGTATTAATGTCATCAATGTGTATTTCTTACCAAGCACAGCCATACACTCCATGGCTGTCTGCCAGTCTCTATAATTTTTATCAAAGTTGTAAAAGAGCCTCCTCATGCAATCTTTCAATGCTGCATCCCTCTTTTCTTCCCAACTCTGCAACTCTGAGAACAAGCGCTCAATCTCCTTTGTAGAGTATCTTTTCCAACCCTTCTTTGTGGATCTGACCTCATACTCCTCTGGGATATTCCTCTCAGAAACACTGTCTGGAACCTCCATCTGATAGCGGTTCCGTCCTGTGCCCCAAAAGGCCAGATTCTTACAGCCAAGCCTCTTCTTCTGCCGCTCCAGGTAGTCCTGCAGGCTTCGCTCACAATCTTTTATTTCACTCAGGGCCTGATCGTACTCTGGGTCAAAACCAGCCTTTGGTGTTATCACCCCTGTGGTCCGAGCTTTCTGATGATCAAAAGCAGTGTCCCAACGATTAAGCTCTGGTGTAAGGTCTGGAAACTGTCCTTCCTCACTTTTCGTTTTCAGTACCACCACCTGCTTTAGGAGTATAGATCTAAATTCTTCTGAGACAGGCTCCATGAGAAAAATGATTTCTTGAATGGCTTTGAACCCCTCTAGTGCTGATAGGAAGTCTGCAATCTTGCGCTTGCTATAGACAACCTCCTCATACAGAATGGCCCTGCTGTCTGGGTGATTCTGTCCCTTGAGAGTTCCCATGCTATGAATTTTGCTGAGTAGCCTTTCCAGGTCTGGAAGTTTCTTCAGAAGTTCTGTAGCCTCAGTAGCTTGTGCTGGAGCACCCATTAGGTCTACCAGGGCATCCAGTCGGTCCTCTATGGAGGCAGGGTTGCAGAGGGGAGCACATAGCCATTGTTTTAGCAGCCTCTTACCAAAGGGAGTACAGCATGTGTCCAAGCGCTCAAGTAGAGTACCTTCTGAACCTCCAGTAGAACCATTCTGGAGTATCTCCAGGTTAGCAAGGGTCACTCCATCTAAGACCATGCGTTGGCGAGTCTGGGTGAAGAAACTCGATGGGCCCCCAGCTTCCTCCATCTCCACATCTACTGGAACATACTCTTCAAAGTTGGCCATAGAAAGAAGCTCCTGATCCACCAGACATTTCTTAAGATAGCACACACAACCACCCAATGCAGAGAGGGCGAGTTCATATCCCTCTTTAGGAGTGAGACCTAGTGAGTCGCTCTCAGAGATCATTGCTTTTACAGCACTGGGAATGGCTGTTCCTCCTGCGTCAACACCATCATCATTGATGTCTCTGAAATAATCATTTTCTGCCAAAGCCTTTAAGGTCTTCTGGGCATCCCAGAATTGTGAGCCAGCATTGAGGCCTTCTTGCATGGCTGAGGACAGTCCCCCCTTGAAGATTTTCCTTGTCTCAGCAGATAGGTTCCCCTTCTCAAACAACACCTGGGCTGGAGGATAATGTGCCAGCAGAGTACGTAAACGGGAACAGTGTCTGTCGTCATGGAACTGGCCTATATGAAAACGACCCACGGAGGTATCAATGAAGCAAACCCCATAGATGTGTCCATGGCCTGTACTCCCCTCCTCATTTTTCTCTTTAACACTTAACAGGTACCTACTCTGGGACTCTGAAGGAGCACCGTCGAGTACACTGTACGTCTGCGTGCCCCGTGTGATTATTCTGCAGACCTCTCGCCGAACGACTCGGTCATATTTTGTGGGACGCAACATAGTCTTGCATCGTGCTTCCATCATTTCAGGTGTCTCGGTCTGTTCCACACGAGCCACCTTGTAACCTTTTTGCACAAGCACATCAGAAAAACGGCCAAAACCTATCTCTGGAAAACCAGAATGTGCCCAAGTGCCTTTCATGAAGGTGATCCCCAACTCATTAACCCCGATTACAGCATCCATGTGGTAGAGTTCATAGAATTTTCCCACCTTATAGAAAATAACAGTATCAAACATATCTGATTTGAGCTGCCACCAGCGACGCATACCAGGTGTAACCCTGTTAAGGAAGTCCTCGGGCACATGGAGAGTGGTGGGATCGTAGTCCTCATCTGACTGACGCCTCCTCTGAGCATCCTTTCTCTTGCCATCATGCAACCATTCCAGTTTTTCATGGTCCCACACATTAGGCCCTTCCACACCTCCTGCACCACTGCTCTGACTTTCAAAGCTGTCTGGAGCAGAGAAAGCAGACAGACGTGACTTTGTTTTGGCTGTAAGTGAGGGAATGTTTGCAGAAGATCTTTTTGGGGCCTCTGAAGGTAAAGATTTACTCTTTATTTTAGAAGACTTCTCTGACACACGTTTACGCTTTAATGGTTTCACGGGACTGTCCGGCTCCAAATCAGACATGCTCTCTTCCTCCTTTTCATCCACTCCACTGCTGACCCCATCATCATCTTCCTCATCACTGCTACATCCTTCCTTATCTGGCTTGAACTCTTCATCAGAGCTTTCACTATCAGAGGCAACAACAATGCGCCGACGTTTGGGTTTTTGACCATTCTCTGTTGCAGTGCGGGACGAACTCCTGCTGATCTTCACATTCTCAACCTCTTCTTCAGACATATCATCTGTTGACTTTTCAACCTACGATGCATTGTTTCACACACAAATTAACCAGCATACACCAAAGATTAACTGCAGTAATTACAGAAAAAAAGAAACTGGTCTTCATTAATGCCAAAGGCTACAGTTATGGGTGTTTGCAATTGTACAATCATCTGTTAGGAAATTATATCAATACTGAAGTTAATTTTCAACAGAAAAAAAAGTAAAACATTGTGAAAATCTATTGCATATCAAGATACAGAAAGTTAATAATCCATAGCTCAAGTATTTGTAAATCTGCACTTGTATTGCCAGTAGGGGTGTGACGATACCCTCAGCTCACGAGACGAGACACGATACTGGGTTCACGAGAATGAGACGAGATAAGATTTTAAGAACACTAAAATGACAAATTATATGACTGGATAACAGACTTTTATTTAAAGGAGTTACACATGCATTTTGAAATGTTTTATTATAACTCAACATGCATTATGTAAGCATTGAACTTTTAATAAACTTCTTCCTCTACAAATTGAAATTAAAATAATTTCATAAAAGTTAAAATAAATAAATAAAATTCAATATTTCTCCTTTTTTCAAGCGCAAACAATATTGCAGTGAGTCCCCGCTTAACGACGGGGTTAGAGACTGAAAAGTCTGTCGTAAAGGAGTTTTCATTGTGAAGCGTGACCCTAGATTTAGATACGCTTTTATCGTAAATACAGTATAGAAATAACTAACAATGTTCTCGTGTGTACAGCATGAGAAAGAGCGATCGTGTTGCCAAGATGGGCTGCAGTAGAGGCTGCGCTGCCTCAGCTTATCGTACACAACACTCCACTACACTGTGCTGCCACTGCTCCTCTGCGCACCGTGCGAAACAAAATACAGTGCAAATGGTGCAAACAGAGCCTGACTAAGTATGTCACTGAATTTGCTGCAACTACACTGCCATGTTCATTTTTAAGAATATTAGCATGTCCACACTGCTCCCGATATCCTGTGCTGTCTTGCCAAAGCGCCTTTCTGTCCCTGCTACCTCTGTTCAAGTGAGATATGTCGATTTGAGTACTGAGCTGTGGTGGTGCTGTAAATGTCTCTGCATCGTGCCCGTATTAACCACGGTGTACGGAATTATTTTCATACAATGTTTGCATATGGTCCGTGTCTTATCAGTCACTCTCTTGCCATTTATTATTTCCGACCGGGTACCCAAAATGCTGCCAAACAAACGATTTGAAAGTGGCGGGGGCATCTTCAATAGTAATACCTGTATTTTCCTAAATACTTCTGGCTGCTTGCTGGATCACAAATCTCGCAAGACAGATTTTTACGCACCGAGAAATCTCGCTGAGTTACGCCTCATGAGATCTCGTGACATGAGATCTCGTCACACCCCTAATTGCCAGTATGCTATACTTCATCTCAGTATAATAAAGGGCTCAGAGTAGTGCTGGGCGGTATACCGGTTCGCACCGGAAACCGGTGTTTATTTTTGTTATGATAAGAATTTTTTAAAGTAGCCTAAATGTGTCCGGAACACAGCTTAGTCGTTAATTGTTTCTCAAGGGACGCTTTTTATTGCTGCGCAACTAAGCACACAAGCAACAGAGCGCAAATCTAGCTTGCTGAAAACATTTTGATTTTTGTAACTTTGCATGTTCCACTCTTCAGTTATGTTTGCAGGGTTCATACACCATAACAAGGTGGAATTCAAGCACTTGTGTACTACACTTTCAAGGTCCATTTTCAATATTTTCCAAAACCTTCAGCTTAATTAAGTTACATATTTATACAAATACACATATGATCAAAATGATTCGAAATAATTAGCTTTTTATCACATTAAAAGAGATGGTACCGTCTCCCTAGTATTCGACCAGTTAATATTTAAACAAATAAATATGTTATTTAATTAAAGGTAAGATATTTGGGACTTTTCAGTACAATACAACCATTCACAAACAGCCCTGTCTACGTTATGTCTAAATATCTCTTATTTGTTATTAACAAATTGGTGTGAAATTTATAATATTACGTGTAGCTGGTTCACATACGTTGTATAAACCTACAGTTTTGATGTCTGATAAATGTTTTAAATAAAAGGTTTTGCATTTTTCTGCAATGGTCATGCTATACGATTCATTCACTACTTTAGTGCTACCATTTGAAAACTGATCATGTGGGGCCATGCAAATCTGCATTACATGTAATAGCCTACTTAGGTGGAGACATTTTTCTAACAGTGGAATAGGGTACTCTTAACCATTACTCTACTGCAGTAATTCTTTTCACAATCAACGCAGTTAACATCATGCATGGGGGGCCAAACCCATCAAATACCGTGAAACCTATATAATTTCGAAAAATACTGCGATATAGAATTTTGGTCCCGCCGAGGACTAGCTCAGAGCCATGGGATTATCATTCTGTGTTCAGATACATAGCCTTCATATCTGAAGAAAATGCAGGAAAATGTGCAATGGTGTTAAAATGCATTACTAATCAATGTTCAGTCAAGTGTTGAGCTGTACAGAAATCCTGGATATAAGAAAAAGTTCTTTATCATTGATCCATATGGTAAGATCACCGATACAGCTAGTTGTAGTTACTTTCAGAAAGGTTTTCAAAGAAATTCCAACAAGCTATGTGGAACTATTCTAAAGAGTTTTGGCATAATTTCACACGTTCCTTATTGATCTTTAATATGAAAAACATTAAGCACTCATGCCAAGTTAAACTACGTTAAAACTATGAGAGCACAGCCCACCCATAAACACCAATGGTTACACTACAAACTACCATATATCTATTAATGGACCTGTAACAACTACCCAAAAAAGAACAATAAAGATTGCAAAAATACTCTGAGCAACACTGCTATAAATAGCCATTTCATCCATATCATTTTTATATTTACCTCCATTTCTTCCCCATCCTCCTCTTCCTCATCAGAGGCGTTCTTGCAAACTGGTATCTTCAGTCTCTGTTCAGAACTGTCCTTCAGCGCACAGTCAGCTAGCTCCATTGCTCTGCGAATTACAGGTTTGCCACTGAAGAACACACCGCCCATTTTGGCATCAGTGCTGTCTGAACCTGTGAAATGTATCCAAAAATGATGTAATGTCACATTCTAAAACTGTACACAAGATTCTGAATTTCTGTCATGTCTGTAACTTGAATAATCTTGCTCACCTTTAAATTCTCGAATGTACTTTGTTCTAACCCAGCCTCTTGTTGGTGGCTCATCAAAGAAATGAACATGCACTCTCTCATCTTGGCCTTTTCCCCTCATCTGTTGTCCTGACAGAGGCTGAGGCACTATCATACATGGCCACCAAGGATGCCCTTCTAGTTTTGCCCATACGAGATGACCAGCTTTGAAAGGAAACGAAGAGCTGAAAAAAATATCAACATGAAAACAAAGATTATTTTCTCTTTAAACAATCTTCCTACTGTCTACACAAGCCATATTATTAATTAATAGTACTTCAGATATGACTATAATCATTAAGTATTATAAACTATATAGATTGCATGCCTACAGTTGCACTGAGTGATAACTAGGATACGAATTCTCTATACATCCGACATGTAGTTTTTTGAGGGAGTATGTAACAACGGTACGGGGTCCCTGGGATCGTACCTATTTAACTTACTGACGATTATAGCGGCGGAGGCAGCAATGTTTGTGAGCTAGCTAAGCTAAAATCGATTAGCTAAAGGTATGGAAGCCTATTTAGTACACACACACACAGCATGGGCACTGTAGGGCTGAACACGTAGTTTAGATAGTCTGACATTTTCACCACTTGGAGTACCTGTACGGCTGAAACGAGTCAGACACAAAGGTATGGTGATGCTAAGCATCCATCCCCTAACATGATCCCAGATCCTGTCTCTCCCGCCAAGAAAACAAGAACAAAATGGCGAGAGCTTGGGGAGGCACAGGTCAAAATGTGCATTTTAAGCCACCAGGCTGCATTTTACTTAAGCGTATTGATACTGATATTGATATTTTACTTAAATATGGACAAGGGACCAGACTACAACATACGCGTTCAATAAAGCAAGGAACAGCAGCCACAAAGTTGAGGCTATCTGACACCACAAAACCAGATATTTGGCTAGTTTAGTTCCTTCATTAGTGAACAGCAAGCCAGGTAGTTAACGAGGTTAACCTTCTTCATGCATTAACTATAAGCAACATTCAGTGTTTCCCAATTTTATTTACTGTACCTTTTGGTATTGCCATCCTTATCCAAAATCTTATTTGATTTTGGTGAAGACTTCTTAGTGTTTTGAGCTGCATGCTTTGCTGCTTCCTTGGGGGACGTACTGGACTTGCAAACTGAAGACGGCAAATCTGCTTCTGCTGGAGATGGATTAGATTTGATTCTGGCAACGGATGGTGGCGACTTGGTAAAAAAATTAAAAATAGAACTTTGTTTCGCCATGACTGTTAGCAAAAACCCAACTGTTTATTCAAATATCGCAAGTCACCATTCCTTACAACCACGCAGCGAGTACAAGTCTTCGCGGGAACTCAGCAGGGTTGAAAGAGCGTGTGGCGGGAGTCGTACGTCATTACGTCGTTACGTCATTGAACTGTAATCCAGTAGACGCCCGTGCACCTCGGAGGCTCTCGTGCGTTTCTCTAAGGGCAAAACTTGCAAAATCTTAAACAATTATTTAAAATAGTAACACTTTTTTATTGAAAGAATTTAAAACACACTATAATAATAATAATAATAAATAATAAAAAATGCTGACGTATGCAAACAAACCCACGTTCTTAAATGTGCTATTTGTAGACATGAATTACATGAACATGCATTGCTGCTTTATGCCGACGTTTACTTTTAGCTATGCTAAATGTTTTTCTAAATGTTTTTCATACAGAGTTCTGGATCAGCCCAGAATCGTTCTCTTCTGTCTCTCTCCTCAGAATCCTGGCAGATTCGCATAAGCTTTGGTCTCCTCTTCACACACACACACACACACACACACACACACACACACACACACACACACACACACACACACTATAGCCATTGTACAACAAGGCTAATGTATGAGCATAATTGGGGAACAAATATCACAAATATATTTTACAAAGAAGTTAGCAAACAAAAACGAAATTTAAATAATATAACAAAAATTTCCACGATGAATCATCATATCAGCAGTGAATAACTGCTTTAAATAACTGATTTAACTCTGAACAAATATTTAGTTGCTGCGTAACATTGCGCACCCATTACAATGGAGACAATGAGAAAAAAAAAAAATATATATATATATATATATATATATATATATATATATATATATATATATATATATATATATATATATATATATATATATATATATATGCCAAAAATGTTCCGGATTCGTCATCAGCTCTATGGTACAAATCCATTTACACCAGGAGGGTGCAGTGTTGCTACATAAAACGTTCAAAACCAAATAACAAGTGCTGAGTATGTGAACCAATCGACAGTTGGGTTCTTAAATAGCCAATTAAATTATCGCTGTGGACACGATATAGATTAGATAAAATAGTCTACAATGTATAGGTCTACTGGTATGTAAAATATGTAATACATTCAAATATATCATTAAGCCCAAAGTTCAACATGTTTGTTATTTTTTTCCTTGGTGTCTGTACATGGTTCTTTTTGAAATTTGTTTTTGTGCATTTCTGATGCAGCATGATGGCATCCTGATTTCTGAATCAGGATTCTATAATCCATAAAGGTTGGTAATTGTTCATTTTTAAATTTCACAACCTGAAAAAAAATGAATTTGTAACAAATTTTATTAGCAGTATCAAATTTGAGCCCGTTTATTATTTATGTTTATTAATTTTGTAAAATGTTCTTTCAGAGGAATCACCATGTCTTTTATGGGCTTTTACTTTCAAGAAGCGCACCAGGGGTGTATTCCAGAAAGCTGGCTAAACAAACCTTATACTTTTTTGGGTGGATTGACCTAAATATCCAGAATTATGCTTCCAGGAAAGCTGATTTGAGTCTTTGCATCTGAGACTAATTAATACTGAAAATCTGATCCCTAATAATCAAGCCCTTCGTAAGTGCATAAAACATTCTACATGGAGACTATCTATCTATCTATCTATCTATCTATCTATCTATCTATCTATCTATCTATCTATCTATCTATCTATCTATCTATCTATCTATCTATCTATCTATCTATCTATCTATCTATCAGGTACACCTGTCTTAAGTGCTCATTAACACAAATGTCGAATCTGCCAATCACATGACAGCAACTCAATGCACTTAGGCATGAAGATATGGCCAAGATGATCTGCTGCAGTTCAAACCGAGCATCAGAATGTGGAAGAAAGGTGATTTAAGTGACTTTGAATGTGGCATGTTTGTTGGTGCCAGATGGGCAGGTCTGAGTATTTCAGAAACTGCTGATCTACTGGGATTCTCATGCACAATCATATCTAGGGTTTACAGAGAATGGTCCGAAAAAAAAAGAAAATATCCAGTGAGCGGCAGTTCTGTGGGCACAAATGCCTGGTCAGAGGAGAATGGCCAGAGTGTTTGAGCTGATAGAATGGCAACAGTAACTCATATAACCAGTCGTTACAACCGAGGCATGCAGAAGAGCATCAATGAACGCACACAGTGGCGGACTTAGCAATTTGGGGGCTCAAGGCGAATTCAAAGTTTTTTTATTTTTGTATAGCGCTTTTCACAACACATGTTGTCACCAGAATTTAGCTAGGGGGCCCATCAACATTAATATGCGAGAAATAAGTCAGCTAATCAGGGGGCCCCTATACAGTGGACTGCAGTGGGAGGGGCCCAAGGCGGTTGCCTGGCCACGCCTCTATGCAAAGACCGCCTCTGAACGCACAACATGTCGAACCTTGAGGAAGATGGGCTACAGCAGCAGAAGACCACACCAGGTGCCACAGCCTACCTGAGTATTGTTGCTGACCATGTCCATCCCTTTATAACCACAGTGTACGCATCTTCTGATGGCTACTTCCAGCAGAATAATGTGCCATGTCATGCACGAATCATCTCAGACTGGTTTCTTGAACACAACAATATACACTGTACTCGAATGGCCTCCACAGTCACCAGATCTCAATCCAATACAGCACCTTTGGGATGTGGGAGAACGGGAAATTTGCATTATGGATGTGCAGCAGACAAATCTGCAGTAACTGCATGATGCTATCATGTCAATTTGGACCAGACTCTTCGAGGAATGTTACCAATACCTTGTTGAATCTATGCCACAAAGGATTAAGGCAGTTCTGAAGGCAAAAGGGGGTCCAACCTGGTACTAGCAAGATGTACCAATCTGTTCAGTTAGGAAGCAAAACTGATTGTGAATCAATTTCAGCCGCTGTTGTGCAAATGTAAAAGTCAACAGGTAGAAATGAGAGACAATTAGGAAAACATTGCCTATAAAGGAGTGCTTCTGCAGGTGGTGACCACAGACCTTTTCTCTGTTCTCATTCTTTCTGGCTGATGTTTTGGTTACTTTGGCATTTTGACAGTTCTCTCACAACCCACAGAAGTTGCTCAGGTAGTGCAGCTCATCCACGATGGCATATCAATGCGAGCTGTGGCAAGAAGGATTGCTGTGTCTGTCAGCAGTGTCCAGAGCGTGGACACTAATATCCATGTTTCTGCTCAAACTGACTCCATGAGGGTGGTATGAGGGCCCAATATCCACAAGTGGGGTTTGTGCTAACAACCCAACACCGTGCATGGCGACATTTGCTAGCGAACACCAAGATTGGCAGATTCGCCATTGGTGCCCTGTGCTCTTCACGGAGAGCAGGGTCACACTGAGTACATGATAATAATAATAATAATAATAATAATAATAATAATAATAATAATTATTATTATTATTATTATTATTATCTTTATTTGTATAGCACCTTTCATACATACATGCAACTCAAATTGCTTTACAGAATAAATAAAAAAAAACATTAAAAGGAAGCAAAGATAAGAAGACAAAAATTAAAGATAAAAGGAAACAAACAATAAAATAATGTAATTAAGTGACAAATTATAAAATAATAGACAACATAATGTAATGAAGTACATAAGATGGCAAAACTTAAAATAATTAGAACAGACATAAAATGTAACTAAATAAAATAATGTAGTAAAGTAAAGTAAATAAGATTACAATAAGATGGACAACTATTAAAATAATTAGAACAGAGTTAGAGTTTCTTAACTAAAAGCAGATCTAAAAAGGAAGGTTTTGAGACTCTTCTTGAAGCTATGCAGGGATGAAATGCCTCTGAGCTTCTCAGGAAGAGAGTTCCAGAGCTTTGGGCCATAGTAGCTAAAAACACCCTCACCAATCTTTAATCTGCTTTTAGGAATCACCAGTAGATTACTGTTTGAAGACCTGAGAGACCTGACTGGAACATATCTAATCATCATTTCACTGAAGTAAAGAGGAGCAAGACCATGAAGACATTTAAAAACCTAGAATCTTAAAATCTATTCTAAAACTGACAGGTAACCAGTGCAGTGAGTGGAGTGCAGGTGTAATATGACCTCTCTTTCTCCTGCGGGTCAGGACCCTTGCAGCAGCGTTCTGTACTCACTATAGGTGAGAATTAGAGCTCTTTAGAAGAACAGATAGAACAGTGTTAAAATAATCTAGCCTTGATGTGATAAATGCATGGACAAGTCTTTCACTGTCAACAGGAGAGAGCATATCTCGGACCTTAGCGATGTTTCAAAGGTGAAAATAAGCTGTCTTGCATGTAGTTATGATGTGTGATTTGAAGCTGAGCTCATTATCAAAAGTGACGCTGTGATGAGGTCAGAAGAACCTGGCTCATCCCCATTATGCAAAGACTCCATGATCAGATTAATTAATGTCACCACATGTATGAATTATGTATGTGCACTGGAGAATGTATACTTACCTGTGTTGGAAATGCAAGGGAGTGCAGGCGCCTCTCAGTGCTTCTTTTATGCAGGCCATTATAGCATAGAAGGGGGGGGGGGCAGCTGAAGCATCCTGGGGAAAGAGTACACAGAGGTATATAATACGAAGTGGATATCCATGTAAATATTTGTCAGAAGGTACCTGTGTTGTGTATGTGTTATTATTTGTCATATATATGTGTTTATGGTAAAACCATTAGTGCATACCCCTATAAGCGCACCCCACTCTGTAATTGGTATGGTCCAATTAGGCAGAGGGTGGGGTTATGGTTATATAGGGACAGAGGATTGTTTAGTTGGAGGTGGTTGGTTGGGTTTTTGCTGGTAGAACGTGTGCGTTTGGCTGCTGTAAGTCAATGACAAAGAGGTTGCTAGGACGTGTTAGTGTACGGTCTAAATCTCTGTTGGTAACCCCAAGATTTTAAACTTTCGTTTGTTTTCTTTTTGTTACAAGTTTTTCTTTTCCTTTTTTCTACGTGTGTAATGAATAAACTTACCCTACGGGCTTTAAAATATACTCTACGAGCTTGTCCAATCTCTGTGCGACACGGACTCAGCACTCCGCTTAGGATTATTATGACCAAGGTGTGGTATTTGAGTACAAGGGACCATTGTGAGACCATATGCTGGTGCAGTGGACCCTGGGTTCCTTCTGATGCATGACAATGCAGGCCTCATGTGGCTGAAGTGTGTCAGCAGTTCCTGCATGATGACGGCATTGATGCTATGGACTGGCCTGCCCGTTTTCCAGACCTGAATCCAATTGAGCACATATGGACCACCAATGCCACATTGCACCACAGACTGTCCAGGAGTTCACTGACACTATCTATTGGACTGAGATCTGGTGACTGTGGAGGATATTTGAGTACAGTGAACTCATTGTCTTGTTCAAGAAACCAATCTGAGATGATTCACACTTTATGACATGGCATGTTATCCTGCTGGAAGTAGCCTTCAGAAGATGGATACACTGTGGTCATAAAGGGATGGACATGGTCAGCAACAATACTCAGGTAGGCTGTGGCATTGACACGATGCTCAATTGGTATTAATGGGCCCAATGTGTGCCAGGAAAATATGCCCCACACCATTGCACCACCACCACCAGCCTGAACTGCTGATACAATGCAGGATAGATCTATGCTTTCATGTTGTTGATGCTGCTCAGTTAAGATATTCTCTCTTTTTTGGACCATTCTCTGTAAACACTAGAGATGGTTGTGCATGAAAATCCCAGTAGATCAGCAGTTTCTGAAATAGTCAAACCAGCCCATCTTGCCCCAACATCCATGCCACATTCAAAGTCACAACTTTGTTCCCCATTCTGATGCTCGGTTTGAACTGCAGCAGATCATCTTGGCCATGTCTACATGTCTAAATGCATTGAGTTGCTGCCATGTGATTGGCTGATTCTACATTTACGTTAATGAGCAGTTGGACAGGTGTACCTAATAAAGTGGCCGGTGAGTGTATATATCAGTGGGGAACCGTCAGGGCCCTCTACGCCCTCTCAGAGGGCCTAAAATATTCTTAAAACATAAAAATATATAATATAATTTATCCAATTTTATTTTATCTACTTACAGTTTGACAATCGACATCTAAACAATTACAAAAATATAAGCAAATTATTCACCCGTGTCTATTCAATCTGTGTTGAAAGGTGAGGGGTTAAGTTAAGTGGAAGCCTGTAAGCCTATGTCTCCCCCTATCAGGACTGTGATGCCCATTGTTAGTTTACAGAGGGCCTGGCAGTTATAATTCAGCGCAATACCAGTTTCAAATGACAGTAAAATTGACCAATCGTATCTTCCCTCTTAGTGGGCGGGCTTAACTGAATGATAGTTTCCGCCCGCTGTGGCGACGCTAGCTGTCGTTAGCGTACCACCGCTAGCTAGTTTCGATTCATTCCTTTGATGCCCTCGTGCACGTTGTTTACATATTCCGCTTCCGAGGAACACGGAGCTGTGAATCTTATTTTGTTGGAACTTATTAAGAACCTAATTTGGCTTAAGAAGTTATCTAGTACATACGTTATAGTGTAGGGGAGGGTAGTGTTGCCACCTGTCCCGATTTTCCCGGGACTGTCCCGGTTTTCACATGCCTGTTCCGGTTTTACCGGGCTGTCCCGGTTTGTCATGGTTTTTCTTCTTTTTAATATTCGGTCCCGGCAAAAAACCTAGGTTAGTTCAAACCACGATTCAGAAGACTGTGTCTGCACACTTTAAATCTGATTTTTTTTCTCGCTGTGTCCATTTTAAACCCCTCCGGTAACATTTTACGTTCGCCACCCCCGTCAACAGATTACACTTGCCACCCTGTGTCAGTATGACAGTGTCCTTGTTTTTTGTCAGACCTAGGTGGCAACCCTAGGGGTGGGCATAGTTTAATTTTTTTAATCTAGATTAATCTCACTGAAATCTTGAAATTAATCTAGATTAATCAGTAACTCAGCCACAAAGTGGTAGGCCACGTGAACTGACAGAGCGGGGTCAGCGGATGCTGAAGTGCATAGTGCGAAGGGGTCACCAACTTTCTGCAGAGTCAAATCAGTACAGACATCCAAACTTTGTGGCCTTCAGATTAGTTCTAGAACAGTGTGCAGAGAGCTTCATGGAATGGGTTTCAGTGATCGAGTAGCTGAATCCAAGCCATACGTCATCAAGTGCATTGCAAAGTGTTGGATGTAGTGGTGTAAAGCACGCCGCCATTGGAATCTAGAGCAGTGGAGGCGCACTCTCTGGAGTGATGAATTGTGCTTCATTTGGCAATCTGATGGATGTGTCTGGGTTTGGTGGTTGCCAGGAGAACGGTACTTGTCTGATTGCATTGTGCCAAGTTTAAAGTTTGGTGCAGGGGGGATTATGGTATGGGGTTGTTTTTCAGGAGGTGGGCTTGGCCCCTTAGTTCCAGTGAAAGGAACTCTGAATGCTTCAGAATACTAAGATATTTTGGACAATTCCACGCTCCCAAATTTGTGGGAACAGTTTGGAGCTGGCCTCTTCCTCTTCCAACATGACTGTGCACAAAGCAAGGTCCATAAAAACATGGATGGCAGAGTCTGGTGTAGATGAACTTGACTGGCCTGCATAGAGTCCTATATATATATGTATATATATATGTATATACACTTTCATACTTTTACGTGACTATGATGATTTTCTTACTGTGCACTCTTACTTCAAAGACCCATTTGCTCATTACAAACCATGAGAATTTAGAAATGCATGGCAGATAATGTGCAAGGGTTATTGTCAGTGTTCAGATAGAGCTGTGTGGATTCTACATGCAAAAACACAATACTTAAAGAAAGAGTTCTCATATTTGAAATTTGAATCATGGCTCTTCCTGCTGACACTGATATTGCCCTAGTATTCTATAATACAGACAGTGCACGAATAACAACGAAACATATAACGTGCAGACTCAAACAAAGACGAGCACGGGACACTGCGCGAACGCACATTAAATAGACAAACCACATAAGTCCCGAGTGATGACGAGACGAGCCACAGGTGAGACGGATAAACACATTAGGACGTAACTGCACCCACAGAGATCCACAGACGCAGACGACTGGACGTAGACAATGTAAACACACGCCCAAAAGGGAGGGGTCAGGGGCCCTAACGTGACACTGAGGAGTTGGGAAGCAAGGACATTGCTTGTCTCTTGGCAAACATTTGGCCTAACACAACTCAAATGAAATTTGTTTCAACTGATTGTCTCTAGAGTGGCAATCTTGGAAGGTAATCTGAGGATAAAGCAGATCTAAAATAGATTTTATAGATTATATAGATAATGTAAAATCTCTATGACAAGCATATCTGCAAATTGTAGAATGAGTTAGTTCATTAAAAGAGAATTAGATTAGGCTACACTGACATAAAAAGGTAGTCTCAAAGGTAATCAATTTAATTTTTTTGCCTAGAATAACCATAGTAATCCAACAACAGTAGTAACAATAGAAAGGTCTATCCAATTTTTTCATAGAGCTAGCCAATTCACTTTCATATTGCTAGAAATCATACAAAACCTACCATTCTGACATAATCAGCGAATAAGATATATTGTATGTGAGGCTGGGAATTTGGACTTGTTTAGGCTGACAAAAACCCACATGATTATGCAACAAATGTTTGTGCATCTTTCTTTATATCATCTACACAAACATTTGTTGCATGATCATGTGGGTTTTTGTCAGTCTAATCATATATATAATTTATGGTGTCACAGCATGTACCAGACATGCAAATCTAGAGATATGAGAAAAGCATTACATAGTAGTGTCCTTTGTAACTTTTTAAAAAACCTTTTTTGGTTTGTGGAAAATCTGTTATTACTGTAGTATCGCTACTGGATATTTGCTTTTGAGAAATTGAGGAGCAGAGATTCCAACTAGGCTGTTTTACCTCCAACACTCTCACATACACTGGGCTGTACACACACATACACTACCATAATCACTGTAGAAGACAGCCTCAACCGTTATTCTAATACTCTGAACTACTACACTCCTCCCTTCTAAATTATAACCCGTTCTAGACCAACTATTAGATAGTAGTAACACATTTTCCAAACTTAAATGTACTCTTATACTGTACATTTACATACTAGAACTTTATGAACATAGCAGTAACAGTATAACCTTATTTACTTTAGAACTTTTCACTCCACAACTTTTACAGATTTAGTCTTGTTGGTGCTCTATGTTGTCTTTCAGGATAGCAATGCTCAGTCTGAACTTCCTGGGATGGATTAGCAGAAACATCTGCTGGTTCAGCGCTTTCTGCTTGACCTTCAGATGTGATTGCGTAGTCAAGGAACTCGCTGTCCTCCTCTCTGCTTGGACAGGGTGCTTTGGATGTGCGCAGGCCATCCACATGCACTTTGACTTTGCGATGTCCAACTTGTACATCATAATTCAGAGATCCTTTGCGTTTTAGAATTGTTCCTGGAACCCAACAGCGAGAAGCCTGTCGAGGTCAACCAAAGGTATCCCCAACTCTTTCACAAGGGAGACTTTAATGAAACTGGCAGCTGCCCCTGAATCAACAGGCGTGGAGGTGCGCCTGTCTCTCCTGTTGAGGAGAATGCCCTAACTGCACAGGTTGTGGATCAGTGTTAGCTACATGCAAGTCAGAGGCATGCATGACTTCAACCATAGGCGTCATGTCACGATGCTGTAACCTTTTAGCACATCTACGTTCCCGACACCGGTTATCAAGGCGCATGGTTCAGTAGGGAAGGGTGAGGGTTGCTGTTCAATTGCTAAAGTACATTGCAATAAGAAACCCCTACATCCATCAGGATCCCCCGAGTAGCGAGCTGGGGGCGGTATCAACAGTTCGGAGTGAGCCGCAGCAGCGGGTGCTTTGACTGGGTTTATAGAATGTAATGTTGCAGCCACCTTATTTAAATGCTCCATGATCTGTCGGAGCACTTGATCATGGTTGTCTAGCATTAGCCCTTGGTTGGTGACTGCAGCTTTCAGTGTAGCTGTTACACGTGAAATGGCTGGGTCCATGTTTCGGGCTGATTCGTTCTGTAACGTGGGGTGTACACCAGACACACACCGCGTCAGAAAACATAGGGAGAGGCAGACCCAAGTGCCGTATAAACCAGGCAGGAAATAAAGCCAGTAAACCCAAACTGTGTGCACACGAAAACATGCACAAAAGCAAACATAAAAACGAAACTTAAAGGACGCGGAAAACTCAACGCGCAAAAAATAAACAAAACTGTGAACACACAAAAGAGAAAATATCAAAAACAGAAAGAATGCGGAATAACTTCAATGTGTGAAAAATGGAACTAAGGACGCCAGGGGAAGACTGGCAGCAGGTGAATGCCACAACAAAACAAAACCCTTCCCAAAATAAAAGAGTAACCGATAGGAAGAGATAGCTGGAGGATAACTTGAGATGGACCAGTAAGAGGCACAGGAGATAGACTCGAATAAGTATAGGTAAGTGAGAGAAATTAAGGTGGCGAGACACCTTACAACGAAATGCAACACCAGAGAAAACAGAGAAGGACTGACAACGTACTGGCATAACCAAAACAAATCAGCAATGATCCGTTTCCACAAGCTTCCTTAAGAAGCCATGGCAACAGGTGAAATGGATCATTGCTGATTGCGCCAATTCAGTCTAGGACTGACTTGGGTGCCTCTTGTGGAGGTAGAAGGCGTGGCATCCGAGCCAGCCCTGACAATTATACTGAATTGTTTCCTTTTCCTTCCGTACAGGTATTTGTGGAATTTCTTGATGCTGGTAATTGTGCTCATTGCTTCCTTTTCAATTTGAGCATAATTCTGCTCAGGTGATGAGATAGTCCTTGATGTGAAAGCGATGGGTTGTTCTTCCCCAGAGGGTAACACACATGAAATTACTGCTCCGACCCCATAAGGACTAGGACTTTTTTGCACAAGGGGGGAAACTTCCAGTGGGAGAACGCTGTGCGCACATGAGCTGCCGCTTCCCGCTGATCTCTATTTTGTTTCTTGCAAATTCTCTCTTCCAATCTCTGTGGATTTATATCTCCTGCTTCTATTATACAACTCCTGCTGACTTTTACCACCTGCTGATACATTGACTTCTTTCCCCCTGCTCTGCTGCTAGAGTTAGAGGTTTGTTTACACTCGCTGCTGGCTCCTTCCTCTGGCTACGCCGCTACTAACACTCATGCTATTGAGCTGCTACGAGCCCTCTCTCCTATTCCCAGCTTCTCTGCTTGGTCTGTGCCAAAGGTTTAGCTCTTGCACTTGCTACTTTATGTTGCTTGAGCATGTTTAGCCGCCTCTCTGGTGTCTGGGTTGTGGTGTTTGGCTAACATAGCTCTGGGTTGTGGTGTTTGGCTAACGTAGCTCTAGCCGTAGCATTGCATTGCTGGGCGTTGAGTCTGGTAGCTTCTAGCTATGTATCCTGCCGGAGTCTTGTTTTTTATCATCTGCCTGTTGGGATCTGTGGATGTCATCTCAGCTTTTACTGCTGCCGATGGAAGTGCCTCCGGTCTCAGGATTGTGTACACTTCGGATGATCTATGTTCTCTCCGCACTCACCGTCGTCTCGACCCGTCCACATACAATGATTGCTGCACTATTGGTATCGCTCACCGTACCCTCTATATCCACCGGGCACGTAAACCTCGACCAGTGCTGTTCCTATCGTCTAAAACTAGTATCCCAGCTGTCTGGACAAATTGCCGTGGATATCGGAAGTGCAAAGCCAAAGCCAGCCGTGGAGTCAACGCTGGTGCTCTGTGCCCTGTCCCGCAAGCAATGATCTTGTTCTCATCTCTGCCCTCTGTTTCTCCTGGCCTCTTCAACTTCGCCTTATTTAACTGTCACTCACTCACAGACAAAGCTCCACTTCTCAATGACTTTATTGGTCAGAAGCACCTAGACATCCTCTGTCTGACTGAAACTTGGCACACAGGGAGATCTCAAACGAGCCACACGAATCCTGAAGCGTAAATGCCGAAATTCTAAGTTAGAAGTATATAGATTATCATGGAAAGACAGCCTCATTAAATAAAAACATGCCCTCCATACGGCAAAATACTCATACTTATCGGCTTTAATAGAAAAAATGAGGAGTCATGAATAAATCAAATCGCTAATCCCACTACAGTGAAGCAGTAACAATTTTATAAAATTCTTTAATGATAGTATGAAAAAATTGTTCCCTAATTTTATCAATCTTATCTCAGAGCCTGTTAACCTGCCAGTGCATCCTGACAGCTGTCTGGTCAGCTCTGATACTCTTTTAGAGTCCTTTTCCCCAATTGGTCATGAGGAGCTTATTTCATTGGTAAAATCTGCCAAGTTCTCCGCATGCATACAAGATGCTGTACCAATCCATCTACTGAAAGCATTACTGCACAGCAATGTAGAACCTTTGCTTACTATAATTAACTATTCTCTGAGGCTGGGCTACATTCTGTTGAGAAAATTAGTTTTTGCTTAGCAATAACATTAGCAAATGTAAATAATAAGACCCATTTATTTTACATGGCGCCACACCCCCGCTCAACAATCGTCACCACCACCAACACCCCCCCCGGTCAACAACTTACATTCGCCACCCCGAAATTTTCTGACGCCCCCCACTGTATATGTCCTGGTGCCGGCCCTGATTCTGCTCATCAATAAAATTTATATTAAAATTAGATATATAATATATATAAAATATAAATATATAAAAGATAAATAACTGCTGCCTTAAATGCTTTAAGTTTCTTCATAATCTTAGAAGGGCCTCACAAGGGGCCACATAATATATTGTTGCAACAGAGAAGAGTTTGGTCTATAGGGAGTGAAGTGTCTGTAGAATATGTGATATACTGATAAGCTCCACAGAAGGTGACTTGCACCAACTGCCTGTAAGGACATCCTATTAGGTTGGGACACAGTGAACATGAAATAATGCAAAGTCATGCATGCAAGTGGACTGAAGGGGTGGAGCAGTAGTATATAAACCTGCTTGTTACCAGAGAACTTTGGATCTCTCTGATGTAAATGTTAGAATGTGTGAGATCCCCAGAGATATATCTGTTTTAATAAAGGCCTTTGTTCTATTGTAATAATTTTGGTATGTTGTTCCTGCTATCTCCTTTGCATCAAACGAACACGCTGAGCTAAAGTGGTTGATAGAAGTTAATGCCCTAACAATTCCCAGTTCATTTAAACTTGCAGTCATCAAGCTGCTAATTAAAAGACCTGGTCTTAATCCCCAGGAACTGTCCAACTATAGGCCAATCTGTCGTTCATATCCAAAATTTTAGAAAAAGTAGTTTCTTCGCAACTCTCTTCCTTCTTACAGACAGAACAAGTCCTATAGTTATTTCAGTCTGGATTTAGATCCCATCACAGCACTGAAACTGCACTGACTTAATATCCTCTGATAAAGGACATGTTTATTTTCTTATACTGTTAGACCTCAGTGCTGCTTTTGACACCATTGATCACAACATTCTACTAAATAGGCTGGAGACACTCATTGGCATAAGCACTCTCCTGGTTCAGGTCCTACCTGACAGATTGTTACCAATTTGTACTAGTAAATAATGAATGTTCAGAATGTACAAAGGTAAAATATGGTGTCCCACAAGGATCTGTACTGGGGCCCATATTATTCTCATTGTATATGCTACCGCTGGGCACTATCATTCGTAGGCATGGTATTAGATTATATCTTCTAATCCAGATGATATCAATACTACGCTCAAAATTGAGAACTGCATCCAGGACATAAAATTAGATGGATTGCATCTAATTTTCTTCTACTAAATTCTGATAAGTATGAGGTGTTGCTTCTGGGACCCAAAGCAGCTAGAAGCAATTGGTAATATATTTCTCTTACCCTATGGTTTTTCAGTAACAATTAAATCTACCACAAAAAGCTTAGGTGTTATTATTCATTCAGATCTTTCATTTGACACACACATATGCAATGTCACTAAGGCTGCCTTTTTCCAATTACTTAATATTGCCAAGCTGAGACATTAACAGTCATTATCAGATGCAGAGAAACTGGTCCACGCTTTTGTCTCAAGATTGGACTACTGTGATGGTCTTTTAGTTGGACAATCTAAACAATCTCTAAAGAAACTAACTTGTACAGAATGCAGCAGCCAGAGACCTAACTAGAGCTAGAAAATTTTATCAAATTAGTCCTACATTCTCTGCGTTGCACTGGCTTCCAGTTAAAATTCTTCTGTTGACCTATAAGGCGTTAAATGATCTTGTCCCACAATATCTGAGTGAACTCATTGCATACTGTAACCCATCTTGTTTGCTGCGCTCTCAAAATGCAGGATTTCTCTTGATTCGAAAATTTGCAAGACTACAGTCAGAGGTACAGCCTTCTCCTTTAAAGATATGATGATATCCTATGTATAATGATATTCATTATATTTCTGAGACTCCTCACTCATGTATGTTCCATGCTCCAAAAAGTTTGAGAACACCAACTATATGTGAAAGGGGAGGAATGTAAATTCCACTTCCAGTCCAGTCTCTTGAATATGTCATCAGTCTCTCAGGTAAATGTATGGATGAGCATAAAATAGAAGCAGTATTTAATTGGCCAGTCCCTACCACTGTCAAGAAGCTCAAGTTTTCTGTTTCGTTCAATTCTACTGGCAGTTCATCAGTATTGCTGCACCACTCACAGCCATCCTAAAAGGAGCAATGACCAAGCACTGCTGGGATCCTGAACCTGAACAGACTTTTGATAGACTTTTGTCACTTCTTTTCTACCCAGGAGAACAGGAAACCATTCCAGCCTAGGTACAAATAGCTTCCAACAGATGGAATATTCACTGTTGGTGTCACGTCTGGCTCACCCCCAAATGTCTATCAAGTCGCTTGTTTCCTTAATCCA
The DNA here is from genome assembly GCF_052324685.1 of Brachyhypopomus gauderio. Lineage (NCBI taxonomy): Eukaryota > Metazoa > Chordata > Actinopteri > Gymnotiformes > Hypopomidae > Brachyhypopomus > Brachyhypopomus gauderio. Next base: position 16,096,680 of record NC_135225.1, read on the forward strand.
TGTGCTTTTGTCTGGTTAATGTCTTTTTTATTTTGGTGACTTATCTAGATATGTAGGCTATTCCATATAAAGCACATGTCTCTACGTTCAACAAGGGGAATTTTAATAAGGGGAGTAAAATTTTGGTGATTCCAACACAATGCCCGAAATTATACTATTTTGCTGAGGAGTCGGAATTCGGCGCAACACCTGTTGTTTATGAAAATTATGCAAATGTGTGTAAATATACACTCTTTAATCTGCAATGAGCACCCATGGTTATAAAACCCCTTTCTCACGAATAAATAAATAAACAAACTGGACAGAATATAGGCCAGCTTTATCTTGTAGGATTCCCAACGATCAGTCATTACCCAGACATTCAATTACATTCAAGAAGCTAATTTCCAACCTACTGCAGAGGCTGGTATTTTTTAATTCAAACATCCATTTTGTTTAGATGGTAATTTAAATAGTCCTCATGAACAACAACAACAGTGGTGAAGATTAAACAACTAATATATATATATATATTCATAGCTTTACATACATATTATTTGCTATGTGTTTAATGGCTTTTGGTGAAAAAGTGCATATGCATATTTGTTTAACATAATAATAAGTATTTATGAACCATTTTCATGTATCATTTAATTGCACATGATTTGCAGTTGCGTAGACAATCTAAAACCAGTTCATGCCATCTTCATTTGAATGTAAAATGTACATGCACACATTTACAAGTGTATTGTTTGTGTTTACTACACATGCTGATGTACAGGTGTATTTGGATGTGAAAGTCAGCTCTGCTTGGAACCCAGTTTCTACACCTGCTCTCAGGTTTCAAAGTAGACAGTACCTGCATGCTACTCTTCAGCAGTCATTATCTTTCTGTGCTGCATCTCAGCACCCCTGTTACCTCTCATTTATTCCCCCTCTGTGCTGAAGTAATGTCAAGGGAGAAGGACTCACTACTTTCTCTTTTCAGATCCATGACCCCCCCCCCTTTTTGCCTCTTTACATGTCACCTCAAAGTATTTCTTATATTATCATAAAATAATAAGATAACAACACACCACTATGTATGAGACACATGATATTGTTCTGCCAGACTGACATATTCTAACAGTACATGAAAACTTTCTCTATTGCCACAATAAGCAAGTAACTTTTTGGTGTTCGCCAACATGAAAATAACAGTGCTTTGGAAGTTCTGAGGCCATATATTTTTTAAAGGCCTGATGATCATACAACATTGTCAGGCAGGGATGCACTGTTGATTAGGGCAAGATGATTCTGGCTTACCTCATCAATTCTCCATTTGCTTCAAAAGATGATGGAATCTTAATTTATTTATAGACTGCCATTCACTCTGTCTTAATTAATTCTGCTCTCGTAGACCTCTAGTTGTCTTCCTGCAGCTCAAAGGCTGAGAAGGAGGTTAAAACACATGTAATGATTCATTAGTTGATTTTGCCCCATTTTGTACTTTTTCATATAAACTGAAATCTGTAGAATATTTCGGTTTGTAAACTGAATATGTAGAACATTACAAAAATAACAGTAGTATTACTGTTCACTGTTCAGCAGTGACATCAACACATGTACCTTAGGATCCTGAGAAAACCCATTTGAAAAGCATTCCTGGATGGAATTTTGCTTTGCAAGTATATTGAACTCCTGTCAGTCACTCGCGCCACTCCTTAACATGCCATTACTCAAACCCCATCTCCATCTGACTGGCTAAGAAAACATGGTAGAATCTGAGAAGTGCCATGTAACACCAGTGGACACACAAAAAACATACTGTGCTGGCAGCAAAAAAAAAAACACACAAAAACAAAACCCAAAAAACAAAAGAAGCATTCATGAGAAGAAATACAATGAAAATTTTATGTTGGAAGTGCTTTTTCAAAATGGAAGGAATTTTTAATTGCGAAAGGAATTAAGTTCATTCAGAATTAGCAGTGTTCCATCTAAACAAGTAAACATGATCAATATACTGTAAGACACTAAACTATGTTTGATTGACAAACCAAGTAGGTAAATCTTTATTGCTTTGTAGACATTATATATCCAAGTAATTTTGTGAGAGTGGTTTAGAGAGACAACTGGTGGGTATGCTTATTGCTATGACAAAAATAAATCATAATCTCTGACCTTCACCTTCAGAATCATTTACAAAGGCCTATACATTGCAGTGTGTTTAGTTTTATAACGAGAATGACACAGTGAATGTTTCACAGCTGGTGGAACTGAATCTAATTTGTTATGTGTACTCAACCTGATCAGGTTGGCCAGGGGAAGGACAGATCTGCCACCAATAATAATTCACTGACTAATGCTCTAAAAAAACAAGTGAGTCATAAACATTTTTCGGTTTTAAAATTTCCAATTATAATGGATATGAGTGTAATTGTCACGTTGAGGACCCCGGCCCCTCCCTTTTGGGCGTGTGTCTACGTCGTCTACGTCTACTCGTCTGCGTCTGTGGATCTCCGTGCGTGTGGTTGTGTCTTGTGATTATCCGTGTGGCTCGTCTCGTAATCACGTGGGGCTTATGTGGTTTGTCTATTTAATGTGCGCTCACGCAGTGTCCTGTGCTCGTCGTTGTCTAAAGTCTACACGTTGCCATGTCCATTAAGTGTTCTCCATGCGCTATATGCGCTATATGTGTAAAAATAAAGAAGTGACCGTGTGTAAACCAGCGGATCTGTGTCTCATCCGTCTGCCGCCTCCTGCGTCACAGTAATGTATTTCATGGAGGAAACAAAACAAAATTTTGTAAAACCATTAAAGTAATTCTTCACTTTAGTGGGAGGTAGCTGGGAGAACAGAGATGGAAACCATAACCAGCAATAATTTGTTGCACGTTAATTAAAGCAATATTTTTGCTTTAAAGTATTTTAAATCCTTTCACTCATTTACATTAATACAAAGGTTAAGACTGTTTCAACAAGCACTATAGTGTGACACCTTGGCATCATGGGGCAAAGAGGCAGACACATATGCTGAGAAAAATTAGGATTTATGAAGGGTCCAAAATCAGGGTCATGAAGACAGGCTACGGTCAAATGAATTAAAGAGTTCCACATAATGATATCACAAAGACTAAACCCAACAGTAACGCAGCTCGTGCTGCGGAGCGAGGGGACGGACACAAATGCTGAGAAGAGCGAGATTTATTACAGGGCATACCATCATCGGAGTCAGAGAAGCAGTCCGGGGTCATAACGGGAGGGCAGTCCGAATAACATGCATAGACAGGCATGACGAAAACAAGGAAACGCGAACAAGGCAGGGAGACACAGGGAACGAGAATAACAGGCGATCAGAATCAAAACTTGAACACACCATGAACAACCAAGACAACCAAAATAACCGACGAAGGACAAGGGAGACTCAGGGGCTAATATACACAGAACTGAAACAAGGAACAGGTGATAACAATGACACAGGGGCGTGGTAATACATAGGGAATCACGGAGACAAACGAGCAGGGCGGGATGAACAGGCAAGGACCAAAGACACGAGGGAACCCGGACTGACAGCTAAGGCAGGGGGGAGCGGCCATACGTGACATTACCCCCCCTCAAAGCGTGCCACTCCGGGGCACGCAAGGGCAGACAGGACAGGAACCAGACTAGGACAGGACAGGGAACCACGGAGCATGACGAGGGACAGCGGACACGGGACTGACTGGAGGAATAGACCAGGGGAAAGCAGGACCCGGAGACCGGGGCACGGCAGGGACAGGGGAACCAGAGACTGGCCAGGAGCTGGGCTGGAGCATGGCATCACAGGTAGGGACAGGGCGAGGCATGGGAGCAGGACTGGACGGGACAGGACTGGGAGTAGACACAGGAGTGGGGCCAGGGAACAGGGCAGAGGCAAACACCGAGGCAAAGACACCATTGACAACAGAGACAGGCACGGGTACAAAGTGGGTAATCACTCGGGGAACAGACACGGGGACAGGGACCTGGAGGAACCCACCAGACACAGACACAGGAACGGGTACAAGGACACGAATATGCACACACACAGGAACTGGGACCAACACAAAACCAGGGACGGAACATGGGAGCAAGGGGAACATATTAAGTCCATGCCCACACGCAGGCAGCACAGTCTCTGGGGGAGCAGGCGCGGCCGGCTGGCGGGCAGCGGGAACAGGAGCGGCCGGCTGGCGGGCAACGGGAACAGGAGCGGCCGGCTGGCGGGCAGCGGGAACAGGAGCGGCCGGCTGGCGGGCAGCGGGAACAGGAGCAGCCGGGCGGCGGGCAGCGGGAACCGGACGACGGGCTGCAGGGACCGGACGACGGGTCGCCGGGCCGACGTCATCGGGAGGCGGAGCCGCCGAGCAGACGCCATCGGGAGGCGGGGCCGCCGTGCAGACGCCATCGGGAAGCGGGGCCGCCGTGCAGACGCCATTGGGGGGCGTGGCCACCGGAACGCAGTCATCGGGGGGCGTGGACGACCCCATCCGGGTCGCGGGCTGACGCCACCGGGGGGCGTGACCGCTATACCGACGTCATCGGGGGGCGTGACCGCCATACCGACGTAATCGGAGGACGGGGCCTCCCGGCTGACGTGGCCACTACTCCCCCCCAAAAAATTCTTGGGGAGCCTTCGGGGAGTGGCTTCCGGGAGTAGCGGAGGGAGGTCCTCTTCCACAGAGACAAACGAGCAGGGCGGGATGAATGGGCAAGGAACAAAGACACGAGGGAACCCGGAGTGACAGCTAAGGGAGGGGGGCGTGGCCATACGTGACACCAACAAACAGCCGTAAACATACAGACAAGGACAATATGGCTGCAATACAAACAATGAATAGCATAGACTACATGGAAACTAGAGTTTAAATACACTGGACTAACAACTCGAAACAGGTGGGAATGATAATCATGAGGCGGGGGGACGAACACCACAACAACAACAACACGACAACTGCTGCTGCTGTAGACGGAGGCGACCAGTAGGGGGCCGCCGTACCGTGACACACACACACACACACACACACACACACACACACACACACACACACACATATATATATATATATATATATATATATATATATATATATATATATACACACACACACACATATATATATACATACACACACGCACACTCCTTCGGCGCAAATTTAAAAAAGAAAGAAAGACTGGCATAGAACTGTACTGTAAATATAGGTGTCCATATCTAATTAGCAATTAGCATCAGGATTAGTCAAGCTCGGTTCAACAGAAAAAGCCATGACCCAGCAGTAGTGCCAATTTTCTTCTCTGAAGTCTGACATGTCGTGGACAATGTAACCGCAAACTGACCTGAACGAGATATGCACAAGATTTTTGACGAGAACGCGTTATTGGCTTAAACACTCATATCTCTGATTCACACTATTTTTGCACTTTGTTAATGTGCATGCATGAGTATGCCGTGTCGCATCTTTTTGCTCATGGCACATTTCGGGCAAGCCTGTAGCACTACGCACGCCCTGCCCTCCTACACCTCACGCGTGCTTGGCGGCTGGGGACACGTTGAGGATAGCTTCACTGGAGTATTCCACACTAATAGCTTCAACGGCGGATTTGCTTGCTACTGTCGATTAGCAAGGCCACCGCAGGATGTGAGCGCTGTTGGGACACGTTTGCAGATTGGTACTACTTATTACCTGTTCATTTTACGCACTCTAAAACGGCAGAAGGATAGAGTGAAAGTGACCGTTAAGTAATTTTTTAATAACTAAATAGAAAGAATCATGGAAGAGGATTTAAAACAAGAGCAAAGTGTGCAAATGGGATGATGCAAACGAGAAGTGACATGTTTTTCTGCACCGGTGGATTTAAACTATAATACGAATGAACCAATAATGAGCCATATTGCAACAATGCATATGGTCGCGGGTCCCGCAGAAGCAGAGAAGAAGAACGGCTAAAGCAAAGCAAATATATTGGTCCTAGGACATACAAAAATAAACTTAACGTGATTTAAGATCATGTACAGCTTAATTCCGTGGCATAATTATCTTCATTCGTTGACACTTGTAATTCGTCTATTTTTCCAATGACGGTATTATTTTGAGGGCGGTGAGCACATTTGATATACAAATTTGATGCATTATACTGTTTTTATTCTTCGTTCACCTTTAATATCGTAGCTCTGCATTTTCCCCCGAATTCATATATAACATGACAATGTAATTAAAATGAAAAAGTAAATAACGTGTTGTTTCTTTGAACTCAGCTTCAGAGACAAAATGTATGCGATTGTCGGGACGGGCAGTTTGATGCAGTAACACAAAGGGTGAACAGAGTGCCTATTCAGGCAATCCTCGCAGAATGGCCAACCAGAACAGGTCTGAGCACTGTTGCAGCATGTAAAAAGTATAAAAAAGAGCTTTCGCACTGGACATTACTACTAGATATTTTTCTCTGAGTGTGTAATTTATAAAATAACGAATTAGCGTGATGCCCTTTGCGGATTTACAAAGATTATGACTTCATGGGATGCATTGAAACGTAACACAATTACTTTAAAGATGACGTTGCCTGTTTTATAATTTTACAAGAGGTCGAAAAATGTCTCTTCAAAATCGTTTATTTTCTACCTTTGCTATAAATATGTTAGTATTCCAGAAATCAATGCTAGAATGATACAAGTAGTGCTCTCGCGTAAAATCTGACCCACGCAAATGCCATTGCAAGCTCCAACGCGGAGCTGGTCGCTGTCCCTTGCGCTGGTGGTGCTAAAATTTGGATGATGCCTGGTCAGCGACTGCCAGGCTGCCGCTCCCTTCACATTAACGAAGACAACGGCCGCTTTTTGCTTCTAGCCATCTTGATCTCGGTATACCTTTTGTGTGGTGCTGCAGTCTTTTCCGCAATAGAGAGGCCATCAGAGCTGCAAGCCCATGTACGCTGGAACCGGACTCTGTACAACTTTAGCGACAGGTTCAATATCAGTTTGCTGGATCTGAACTCTTTTCTGCGGGAATATGAAACTGCTGTTGCTGCAGGAATTAGAGCCGACACCCTCAGGCCAAGATGGGATTTTACAGGGGCATTCTACTTTGTTGGAACAGTTGTGTCAACTATCGGTAAGTTGTTGAAGTAATATTTCTGAAATGTTTAAGGGTGTTTGAAAACAACTGGATTCCACACTTTAATTACGTGCATTATCTTAACATTTGAGCATTTGTAAAAGTTCCCTTCCAAATAGCATATGCCAATATTTCAGTTGACTTTTTTTCTCAAACAGTATTCTAACCTCTGCAACAAACCATGGATATCTGGCTTGTCTGTTGATGGAGTGTGGGTATATATGTGCATCATCTCAGATTTAAGTGTTACAACAAAACTGTAACAATGGTACAAATATGTATTTACAATAATGCAGAACCCAAAGGCAAAATGGATGCCCTTATAACCTTACATCCACTCTCGGCATCCTCCTGCCTGCAGATAAAAGATGCACTCAGTGTTTGCACACATTTCACTTTTTCCATTGGCATTGCACCAGCAAACTAGATAAGCATTTTCTTGCCCCAAGGCACCCAAAGAGTGTGTAGTGCACTCTAGGGCGTGCCAGTGACATTGGTACGAGGAAAGATCCCTGCTGCTGAAGTTCAGGACACAGCCTGAGGCTCAAAGTCTGCTAAATGGCTAGGTCCCAAAAACCAAGTGTGCTAATGCCTGCACATTGCAAATAACATTTATATCTGTGATAGGTCACTAAAGAGCAAAGGTCACTAAAGAGCAAGGGGACCTCCAAGGGTGCCCACTGGTCAGTTGGTGTTTGTGTGTGTGTATGTGTGTGTGTGTGTGTGTGTGTGTGTGTGCTTGTGTTTGTAGTTATGTCTATGAATTTGTGTGTGTTTGTGTGAAGACTTGTGTGAAGAACAATTCTGGCTGTTTTTCTTTTTTCAAGAGTGGCCAAGATATCATGCTGAAGTTAAAGTTTACTTTCAACAAGACATAAATGGAAGAAAACACAGGAGTGGCTTCAAGAAAATGTTTTGAAAGTTCTGGATTAGCCAGCCAGAGATATGGAAATGATTATGTACTGGTTCCCACTATTTCACAGGGCTGAGCGTGAACAATTTTGCCAGGAAGAATGAAAGAAACTTCCAACAAAAAGTATTGTAAGATCATTCCCAAGAAGATTTGAGGCTATCATTACTGCCACATGCACTTTAATCAAGTCCTAAATTAATGGTCTGAATATTTAAGTCAATGCAATATTTCCATTTTTTATGTTAAAATCTTTAAAGTATTCCAATAACCTGCATTTTTGCTTTGTCTTTGTGGAATGTAGATTGATTGAATTGGTCAGAAACTGCTGTGCATGGTGGTTTGCACCTCTGAAATAGCTAACCTGAAGTATTCCTTCAAGATACGTATTTCTACCCAATACTTCACAACAAATTTAATGTTCTCAGTGTGACATGCAGTGTCAGGTTTGCACTAATCTAACTAACATATCAACACATGTACTTACACTGAAATAATATGTAACTCCTCAATTGCACACAGGTGGACTTTAATTAGGTGGACCGTTAATTATGTGACCTGGTGAAGTAAGTGACAAAGTAAGTCCACAATTGCACACAGGTGGATTTAAATGTCAGTGCAAGGGGGAAGTAAAAACTTATGCAATCATAAATTATGGATTTATTTCAATTTGACATGAGTGATTTGTGTTTTTGTGTTGATCAGTAGGAAAAATCAAATCTGAACACAATTGTGAAAAAATATTGCATCAAATGTGAAAAAACTATAAAATGTGCAAGAACGTGCAAGGGAACTAAAAACACTGTCAATCACAGCCACTGTAGTTTGGAATGAGGCCACATGTTCCCTATTACATACTAATATATATAAACACTGTATATACATACATACACTCACTCACCGGGGCCACTTCATTAGGTCCAACTGCTCATATGTTGAATCAGCCAATTATGGAGAGCTAGCTAGCTAGCTATCACTACCAGTTTGCTAAATTAGCTAGGTTAAGTATGTTAACATTAACTGTGCTAATCACCTCAACACATTAGCTATTCGGTCCCTGGCATCAAGGTTTTTGTAACAATCTGCATGATGCAGAGCAGGGAGGCGGACACAAATGCTGAGGAGAGCGAGATTTATTGAATGGAATTCCATAGACAGAGTTGAAATACCGAGGCAGGCAGTCCGAACACGAAATGTACACAGGCATACTGACAGGGAATGAAAACAACAAGGCAGGCTAACTGAGAAAGGACAGGCAAAACACACGGATAATGGATAACACAAAAGCACAAACTTACAAACAGTAGCGATCACAAGGAACATGAATGCACAAAATAACCGACACTAGACATGGGAGATACAGGGACTATATTTACACATATAGTATAGACTAAACCAGACACAGGTGAAGACGATGAGAACACAGGCGTGGCGGACAGGGGAAACCAGGGCAACAGACAAGCTGGGTGGGATCAAGGAGCAGGGAACAACACAGACACGAGGAAACAGGGAAACCGGAGTGACAGCTAGGAGAGGGGGCGTAGCCCTACGTGACAGTTTTGTACGTATACAATCTCTGAGGGTGTTTTATTGTACATAATGCATTTCACATAATGAAATGAAACCTTTTTCAATAAGACTGATTAAATAACAATAATAATATTCATTCATTCATTCATTATCCGAACCGCTTAATCCCGCTAGTCGGGGTAAATAAATCTTTCGCCAAGAAAAAAAGGCACCGACTTTCAATGGGCAAAGTGAAATGCGTGGGTGGGGTTTAATGACATCTTTGCGGGAGTCATTTTGTGGGATTAATACTTATTTGGTCAACTCTGTCAGATAACTCCAACACTGAACATCATTTAAATCTAACAGTATTAAAATTACTATTTGGGAGTGAAAATATACTCGGGAAATGTTGAAAATTTAACAGTTTTTGCTGTGTAGCTCTCCTAGTAGAGGAGGTAGAATAAGGTACAAATAGCATAAAGAACATGGGCTGTGTTCCCAGAAATACACATACAGTCATACTGCTAAATATGTAAGTTGCTCTGGATTAATGTCTGCCAAAGTGCTAGAAATGTAAGTGGTCTGGTGCATCTGTCTCCTCTGAATCTACTGAAGTGCAGCTGGTGCATCTGCACATTTTCACCATTGTATTAGTTTGCAATATAGAGATATAACTTTAAAATATCTCGTCTCACAAACTGCCCAATGCTTTTATAAGCAGCTTCACTGGCTGGTAGATCTCTGCCCCTCAGAACGTACTGTTGTCACCTCGTTTTCAGAGGACTTCTTGTCACCCTAGCACTCCTATGTTTAGCGTTATTGAGTGAATTCATTTGCTGCATGGACAATGCTTATCAGAATGATGTTTAGCTGGCTTAGGAATGGAGAAAAAGTCAACATCTCTCCTGGGAAATCTCTTACCTGGTACATGAAGGGAAGGAGCAACATTACAATAAATATTAATCTAGAAGTTTAATCTGATTTGATCATTTTCATGAAACTTATTTAACAATCTGCACTATACCAATCTGCACTATATAGTTTTTTAAGTTTTCCTAAACTTTTATGTTTTGTTTTCATGCAAATCTACTACTATGTTAAAATATTTTACATTTATTTATTGCTTTCAGGCATGGTGGTATTCTCCTCAGGTGCCCTGCTCTGCTTGAGGGATTTTATGGGGCTTGAGGGTAGGAGGTGATGGGAAAAGAGCAGATACTGTAGTAATGTTAGTTTGGTCTATTATACGCTTCCCTGATCAGGAGTCAATGGGCCAGGACCTAAGCATGAGCAGTGAAGCTGGAATGAAGAACCAAATCGCTTTTATAAAACCTGTTAAAGACCACAGTTACCTTTAGGAAACAAAAGGTGTGTTTGACATTCTTTGATTCCTTTTCATGCCATTATGTGAATATGTGTGACCTGCCACATAAATATTCCTCCTGTTTCTGAGACTTCCCCTAAACCAGTGGTTCTCAAACTTTTTATATCATTCCCCACCTCAGAAGAAGGGGAAAGTCCATGCCCCACTTGTCCCATATCACCCGGGTGTCGGATGTAATTTGTTGAGGGGGGTGTGGCGAACGTAATTTGTTAACGGGGGGACGGTACAAATTCATTAAAAGGGCCGAATCTAGCCCTGGTTCACACTGTTCCGCAGACATTTTAAATATCCGGGGCTTATGCAAAACGAACAGGCATTAAAACGACAGGCTTAAAAAGGTTCATTTCTTCCAATTGCTTGCGCCCCACCTGCAATACCCATGCGCCCCACTAGTGGGGTGCGCCCACACTTTGAGAAACGCTGCCCTAATACTATAAAATGGTTTTGGTCCTGGACCCTCATTCTGAGTACTACAATGATTTGGTACTTGGTCAAAAAAAAAAGTCACTATTCAGGGAACATATTTTACTCTTTTATCACGTTTCTTTCAAGTCAAGTAGTTTTATTGTCAATTCTGCATATGTACAGGACATACAGAGAATCAAAATTACGTACTCTCCTTCCCAAGTTCCAGCTAAAAAACATTACGAAGTACACTGAGAAGTAATAATAAAATTATAAATAATAAGAGAATGATGACAATAACTGTACAAGGTCACAGATATAGACATACACATGACAAGAGTCACAAAACGGGACAATAATGCAATACAAGAGTAGTGAAGTGATAAGATGGGGGATTAAGAGGGAATACAGTACCAGTGTAACAACATTACACTATTGAAAACAATAGTTTTCAGTGTCTGTTGCATAGTATCAGCATTGAAAATAGTAAATACACTTATCTTCTTCTCTCTTTCTGTCCTGCCACCTCTTTTTCTATTGGTTCATTTTACAACCGTCTGACAATGCAGAGGTATATTGTTCATACATCTGTTTTCATTTCCTGTCTTCATTTTTTTCTTTGCTTGCTACTTTCACCTTGTCTAAACCATTAAAATGAATTTGCCTTACTGGCCCTACAGTTCATACACAGTTCAAAGCATTTCAGCACATTCAGTTCACAATCAGAACAGGTGAAGGTAATCAGCTCGGTAGGGTGAGAGTCTCTGCAGGTGGGTGTGATTTGATAACTAAGCCCTCTGTCCCTTTCCAGACGGTGCGGTAATCGAGAACAGGAATCCTCATGCTCTTGTGCTTTTCTATTGAACTGTCAGCTTTCCAGGATGACTAACAGCAGCTTCATCCACTGCCCTGTATGTACATTGTGCTGGTTCTCTATCCCCCACCTCTCCATTCTTTGTCTCTTTCTATCTCCCTCTTTCCATATCCCTCTCCCTACTATCTCCCTCTCATTCCACCACTGACTCCAGCATTTCTGATCTCCTATGTGTAGATGTGAATGTAAGTTTCATGAGTCTTGCCACCACATCACCACTCTGTTAAGGATACTGCATGTGCGGCTTTCATGTGATTGAACATCCCCTTGTGCAAGGGGCGCTCACTTCCATTTTTAACTGTGACATTTCTATGGCCTCTGATTTCAGGAGATCAGACACACACACACACACACACACACACACACACACACACACACACACACACACACACACACACACACACACACACACACACACACACACACACACAGACCAATGGTGTCAAAACAGACAGCATTTAAGGAAACTGGTATGAAAACTTTACAAATTAAAAAGCCATGTAACAAAGGAATGATAAATCATAACAAAATATTATTTTCAGATGATTAAATGATTATCAATACATAGATGTTAAAAGACTAAAATGGCTATACATAAGAGCCAAAATTGACTAGATGAGAACTTGAAACAAATGAAAGTTGAGATGTACATGGATAAACAGTGCTAATGGTAATTTAGACAACAAAATATGACTTATTATAATTGCACAGTGGTATCTGCGTAAAAAGACACCTAAGTAAACAGATGCATTTGTACACATCCAAGAATATGACGGGGTCATTTGTTTATTTGTTTTTTTCTGTCCTGATCTTGCATCCCCATTTCCTTCGTTTATGCCCTCTGTGTAAGAGTTGGGGGTGGCACTCACACAACAACAGTATAAATAAACCCACCTCTCTGTATAAGTGCATCTGCCTATGCATAGCTTTTGTAAGCATACATGAACCCACTTTAGGACAGATGAGTGCATAAATCAGGCACATGCACACACACACACACACACACACACACACACACACACACACACACACACACACACACACACACACATTCACACAAATTTAATAGGAGACAGCAAATCTTGATTTTTCTTCATCCTGTCTCCAACTGATTATTCAACTGATTCTGCACACAGTGACCTCATAAAACTCTCTCCCACGCTTACACACACACACACACACACACACATATCGATTTTTGATGTCTCACAGTGAGGTTGGAACTCCAACTTTAATTATATCAGTGCTACTCAAGGACATCTGGATCTAGTACAGGAGCATCATGGTCTGGGTGGAATTAACCTGATTGGTGGGTTCAGTAAGGAAATGTCTGGGTGCAGTGAATGACACCCTGTGAAGTTTCTGCAGTAATTTCATTAATTAAAAACATACGACAAACGATTGTGTTAAATCATGCCTTTCTGACTTTTTCAGAAGATGCATTTTCTGATGACATAGCTTTCATAGCCTATAGCTGCTGAAAACCATGCCCATAGTACAGTGCAATGCAAGGTTTATGTAGACTTAGACTTAGCCAAATGGTTTTTGAAACTCTTTATTATGCAGTAGGACCTATGTGATTAAGGCACATTATATATGGATCACCTCTATACATTGAGCTCATTAACAAATGTGCATGTGATTTAATGCCTCTGAGAATTTCAGGCTTGCAGCAAAATGTATGAATACTCTTATGTTCTGTTTTCCAAATAGTCCAATATTTTAATTTTTTTTAGTAAGCCTTACAAAGTTGAAATTGTTGCATTACTAATGATTTCTAATATTTGGCTTTATATATCAGTGTCAGTATATTTAGTTTTATTTTAAGGAAACAAAAATGGGCTTATGTAACCTAGAGTCTGGCAGGGTATATAAGAATTTAGTGGGCTATATGAGAATTTATTGCCAATGTTTAATCTGATTTGAATCTGATGTTACTGATGTCTGATTTGAATCTGATGTCATTTTACAATAACATATAGGCTTTGAAGTGACGGGGCAGTTAAACTTTACATTACATATAGCCTACATAAATTAGGATATTATTACACTTATAATATGTGTATGGTCTGCCAATTTTTGCCAATTTAGAGGGGATCCACTTTAGAGGGAATCCTGTTACTTTCGTGACACTTTTCCATTATACATAATGACATGCATGTATTCAGAAAAAAAACTTTGTGATAGAGAAATTCTGAAAACATATTTACAGTGTGCAAACAATTCATAAAAAAACAGGTATTTATTGCTGACCAGTGTAATCTTTCACCAGTGAAGTACAATGATGCAAAGTAAATAAACCGGTTGGTGGGGTGTAAAATGGACACAGCGAGAAAAAAAAGAGACGGATTTAAAGTGTGCAGAAACAGTCTAAATGTCACAAACAAGGCTGGGCAGGTAGAACGCAGATGCAGATATAGGAGGTTTTAATGTAAAGGACTAACACAAAAGCTTCCAGCACATACAAAGACCACAGATGATATGACAGCAAACACAAAAAGACACAGAAAGCAGGACCAAACTCAACAAAAACCACTATTAAAGACTAGCACATTCAACTGGTAACTTACGACTGACAACATGCAATAACCCACAACAACCAGGACCAAACACAGGACTTAAATACAGCAACTAAACAAGGGACACAACAAGACACACCTGAAGGTGATAACGAGGGGCAGGGAACATGGCAGGGGTGTGAAACCAGAGACAACTAGGAAATGTCAAAATAAAAGACACGCAAACACAGAGAACAAAACAAAAGTCAAGACTGACAAGGGGGGGGAGACAGGAACACATGACAGAACCCCCCTCCAAGGCGCGCCGCTCCGAGGTGCGCAACGGAAACCAAACCAAAAAAAACCCAACATCAAGCACAGACAGGAGGAACCAAACCGAGAGCAGGAGACGACAGACACGCAGGGAACAGGGGCGAAGGCAATGAGGAGAACACACCAGAAACAGAGGACCCAGGGGCAAAAGAAGGCACAGAGGACAAAGGTTCAGGGAACACAAACACAGGGGCTGAAACAGGCTGAGGGGGACAGGCAAACGGGACATCGGGAGACTGGACAGGGCTAGGGCAAGCAACAGAAACAGGATCGGAACGGGGAACAGGGAACGAGGTAGCGACAGAGGCAACAATACTTTGGACTACAGACACATGGACAGGAACAAAATGGGTGATAACTCGAGGAACAGACACAGGCACAGGGACGGAAACAACAACACCGGAGACAGAAACGGGCACGGGCACACGAACAATGACATCACCACGCACAGAGACAGGGAACAAAACAAAACCAGGCACAGAACAGGGCAAAAACGGGGACACAGGCACAGATGGGGAACCAACACTAGGGGGAGCAAAAGCAATGTCAACATTGGGCCCACAGGTGGGTGGAATCGCCACTGCGGGCCCTGTGAGGGCACAAGAAACAGAAGCAGGCCCCAGGCGGGCCTCGTGAACGTCGGCAGGCCCCAGGCGGCCCTCGTGAACGTCGGCAGGCCCCAGGCGGCCCTCGTGAACGTCGGCAGGCAGTGACCCCATCCGGGTCGCGGGAACAGGAGGCAGTGACCCCATCCGGGTCGCGGGAACAGGAGGCAGTGACCCCATCCGGGTCGCGGGAACAGGAGGCAGTGACCCCATCCGGGTCGCGGGAACAGGCGGCAGTGACCCCTTCCGGGTCGCGGGAACAAGCGGCAGTGACCCCTTCCGGGTCGCGGGAACAGGTGGCGTGGGTGCAGGCCTCTCCTGGGCCTCCGGCGCGGGTGCAGGCCTCTCCTGGGCCTCCGGCGCGGGTGCAGGCCTCTCCTGGGCCTCCGGCGCGGGTGCAGGCCTCTCCTGGGCCTCCGGCTGCGGGTCTGGAGGCGCCGTGGCCGCAGGCGGCCGCGGGTCTGGAGGCGCCGTGGCCGCAGGCGGCCGCGGGTCTGGAGGCGCCGTGGCCGCAGGCGGCCGCGGGTCTGGAGGCGCCGTGGCCGCAGGCGGCTGCGGGTCTGGGGAACACAGGTTTGCCCCTATGCCACCCCTCAGTCCCCTCATCCTCCCCTCAACGTCAGTGGGGTCGGACTGAGGAGACGTGAGGACCTGATGCACAGGCTCCCAGCGCCCCCCCAAAAAAGTCTTGGGATGGTCCACCACCGACACGTTGTAAGGCCCGGGGACAACACCAGAGAAACGTGCCTGCAAAAGCTTGAAAAAGCCCTCTACCGTCCAGGCTTCCTCAGACCTGTGGGTAAGGACAATGTTTGCCCAGTCCAGCGCCTTACCCACTAGTCTTGTCCTCAGAAATAGTACGAGAACCATGTCTGGTGGCTGTGGGCACATTAAAAACTGGACATAGGCCTTGCTCTGAAGTACAAAGCCATCGGCTGAATCCACCTCACCATCGTAGATGTCCGGGCAGTGAGTCAGGGAGGGCAGCGCAAGAGGCCTACCCGTAGTGTCCAGGGCGAGACAGGATTGCAAACAGTCCAACTGTGCCACATAGTCCTCCACATCCTTGGGAGGGGGTAGGCTTGGCACAGGTCTTACTCCTGTAGCTGCTGCGTCCATTGTGACGGTGGGTTATTCTGTCACAAACAAGGCTGGGCAGGTAGGACGCAGATGCAGATATAGGAGGTTTTAATGTAAAGGACTAACACAAAAGCTTCCAGCACATACAAAGACCACAGATGATATGACAGCAAACACAAAAAGACACAGAAAGCAGGACCAAACTCAACAAAAACCACTATTAAAGACTAGCACATTCAACTGGTAACTTACGACTGACAACATGCAATAACCCACAACAACCAGGACCAAACACAGGACTTAAATACAGCAACTAAACAAGGGACACAACAAGACACACCTGAAGGTGATAACGAGGGGCAGGGAACATGGCAGGGGTGTGAAACCAGAGACAACTAGGAAATGTCAAAATAAAAGACACGCAAACACAGAGAACAAAACAAAAGTCAAGACTGACAAGGGGGGGAGACAGGAACACATGACACTAAATAGTAATTTGAAATAACCTAGTGAAAACCGGGACATTAAATAATTATTTTTTTTTTTGCCGGGACCGAATATTAAAAAGATGGAAAACCAGGACAAACCGGGACAGCCCGGGAAAACCGGGACAGTGATGTGAAAACCGGGACAGTCCCGGGAAAACCGGGACAGGTAGCAACCCTAGTGTGTGTGTGATTGAAGGAAGAATTGAAAGAGTATGACAGAAGAAGGAGGTGGCACAGGGTAGAGCTTTCATAGGAGAATCCAACTCTTGATTGCCAAACAGTGTCAACTGAATTATAGTCTACAGGGAATTTCTTTCCACCCATCCACTCCTTAGTCTCTCTTTGTCTTGCTCTCCTTTGTATAATAAGATATGAGTTTCATTACTGGAACTGTTAAGAAGTGCCAGGTCTGCAAAATACCTAAGGTTAACTTTCAATCTCAATTCAGTCTTCTTATCTAATAACATGCCATCAGGGGATCAAGCTCAGGGACTTGCAGCACTTCAGCGTCTACAACTTTTTTTTTAAAGATTGTTAAAAATCTTTTAGACACTTTTCTCAGTGCCAAAAGTCAAATTTGCCATATCACTCCTATCTTAAAAGTTATGACATACCCACTTGGCCATTCATCCCTGCCAAGGCTTTTAAAATGATTTTGATGCAATTTTGCTACCTTTATTATAATTATGTATAATATGATAATAATAACAATAATGAATTAGGTTAGCTAAAATTGGCATTCCCTGATAAATTCTTCCTGAGTGTGTATGTGTGTCTTCATGTTCAATAAAAAGCAGTTGTCTGAGTGTCTGTGCATGAATGTGTGTACTTGTGTGCCCAGTGGTGGATGGTGCTCTGTCACTAGGATCTGTACTCTCCCCCCTTCCTGCACCCCATTCAGTCCCCCAGGGGGCTGTGGATCCCGGAAGAGAGTACATTGTGTGTGATTGGCTGCCGCTTCTTGCCAGTGTGTGATTGGTAGTGTAAGAGTTGTACCTGTGTTAAAATTGTAAAGCGATCTTGGGTATCTAGAAAGGCACTATATAAGTTGAACATTCATTCATTCATGAATGGGAGATTGAAGTTACTGGTCTTACAATCACATAGAGCAATTAACTTGTGAAGGGATGTTTTGGTTCCTTAAGGGTACTGTGGCATTTGGAAGCCAACAAGCAGAGACAGCACATAGTGGTGCTTTGATGGCTAGTGTTTAGGCAAAGCTATTCCAGGCCTTTTGACAAAGTAACTTGAGAAAAAAAAGGAATTTCCAGATTTGCTGTGATTATGGCTCTTTTAATATTACAGAGAGCATGATTACTCATTTTTAGCAAATATAAGCAGCTTCATATAATTAATATATCTGCTGTTATAAAGTTTATATATTTGCATTATTACTGTAAGGTACTACATTTGTTCAATGATCTAAAAGTGACTTCTAATATATGTTGTATTATTTTTTATCTCTTTTTTTTAATCAAAGATCAGTTATTTGTGTCTCAATTGTACATTTTCACAGCCACCAGAGGACTAGCTCTTAATGTGCTAATACAGTGCACAATGAATGTAATCTTCCATTTGAAAACTCATAGTATTAAAAGAAATTTTAGGACCAATTATTTATTTACACACAGCTTAAGCTGTAAGAAGAATTAAGCTGTAAGAAGAATAAGAATTCTTATTCAGATATAAATGCTGATCATTGGAAGTAATTCCATTTCCCTCCTTTACGCCTCAATAATCTACTCTACTACAGTATTTTTGAAGCAGTCTCAGAGCAGTGAGCCAAGCTAGACTCCTGTACCATAAATGACCCTGATTGCCTCTCAAACGCTTGATATATTTCACACACTAGACTCATTGAGCCATATACAAAGGCTTTTTTCTTTTGTGGATTTAAGGGCCTTTGTCGTGTCTTGAGAGCAGCTGTGTTTGCAGTGGAACACAATGCTGTTGCTGCATTTTGTGCTCTGTTCTTTGGACTGCTGTTTGTTTAAACACAGGCTGGGCTGTCACAAAGACAGAAGACAACTTACACATCCTCTAACACAAAGTATTATTTATTACCAAAACATTATAGAATAAATGTAAAACAGGTCTAAGTAGGCTTTCGTTGATTTTTTGTAAAATGGAAGTTTTAGTAACTTTGACAAAGGTAGCCCAGGACAGGTAACAGATAACACAAACACACATGGTTGCCACTGTCATAGTCTAAGTCAAATTTATTTATATATATATATATATATATATATATATATATATATATATATATATATATATATATATATATATATTTATATATTTTGTTTTTAGAACATATGTTGTCACAATGCAGCTATACAAATGCATGGTCCAGATCCCTAATGAGCAAGCCAGGATTAGGAAAAAACCCTGGGAAGACCAAGATTCAAAAGGGAACTAATCTTCCATTGGGTGGCACAGCCACTGCACATAAGATTCACCTGACTCAAAAATAGACTAACAATTCAGAATATAGTAATTATCCAATGCTTAAACAGAAGATCTCTCACTGACAAAGAGCTGCCCATTAACTCTTTTCATGATAGCCAGAACTCATTTATAATTCAAGGTTAATACAACTTTTAACAAGCTGTGTATGGGAAAGAGCCAGAGAGGAGCTGATGAAGGAAATCAGAACTCACGTTGAGAGAGGACCAAGAGCAACATGGCATATTTTTTAGGCAATAAATCATTAGGATTAATGATTGTGCCAACGATCATGGCCTACCACTCTCCACTGGATAAATTGCCGACTGATGGCCGGCCAAAACCTCCATGGGACACCATGCATGGCTCAAGGGCCACAGAATCTGATAATAGATAAAAGCAAGAACAATCTCAGGAAAATATAATACCTGACTTTGCATTACTTTACTAATCAGGATGAAGTATTGTGTGTATCAGATGGATGATTTATACAGCACTGTTAAGACAGAGGGCAATATGTGTCTGAGAAACACAACAGTGAGTCTAATTGTAATATCAGTCTGCATAATCTTTAACAAAGTTTGAAATATGTGTCACATATTTCAGTTTCCTACAGTGTCTTCTATTTGAGTCCCCATGTGATGCTGAAAATTTACATTGGTTATTAAATTGGCACTGCTTACCAAAGCATCTCAAGGAAGATCATGAAAAGATGACTGATGACATCTTGATGGGGACTGATTTCAAGGGTCAGTAGAACTTCTGTGGAATGTTTGTGAGTATCCAACTTTAATATTATATTAGGTTTTTTTTTGTTTTGTTGTTCCAGTATCTTAAAATAGGGGGTTGAGCCCAAATTGTGTTTTCTAAAGTTTCTGTACTTTTGTTTTCCCACACACAAAAAAACATATTGACTGTCTCAGTGATATTTAATACCAAATGAACATATTTATGTTTGGTACATACCCAAAACCTTACTTACTTGGATATTATTTAGGTTGCAGACCATTCTTAGCATAGCATTAACGCTAACATCTATTAATCCAAAACAATTCTAAAGAAGGGGCCAATGAAACAGTTAATAGGCCAGCACCATATTCTTATCAATTGTTGGCAGAATTATGAAATATATAGCTTCTATAAACAATAAATAGTATGTGATAAACTAAATAATCTAGTAGGGCCAAAAAGATTTTTGGACAGCTTGAAAAATGAAACAATCTTGTTCATGTCTGAATGTGCAACCAGGCAATATAATGTGAATCTGCAAAACCTGGCACAGGATCAGAATCAAGCTGACTGATGGGCAGATGGTGCTTAAATTTGGGCTGCAGACTGAAGATTGCTCACCAACCCCTGCGTCCTCCACAACTCCATCCCACCCTGTGCCTGTTTTACGCAGGAGCCTTACACTCCAGTCTATGACTAATGATTTCCTATTTGGCACAGAAACACAGGCATCAGGAAAAACTATAAAATTCTGCCTCATCATCTCTGTTTTCCCAGAGTCTGGCCCAGTATTCATATCCCTTGAGGCCCTCAGATGGCAGAAATAGCTCCTATTTCTGGCAAGAGAAATGCCAAATTGCATCACACTGGGTGTTCGTTGTCAATGTGTTCAATAATGTGCTCAAAAGGTGATACATCTTCTTAATGTCATTTTTAAAAAACAACTAAACAGTGCTGAAGCTAATGTAATGGAAGTTTCATGCTACATATATGACGTTTCCATATCATTCATCTGAGAAAAGATGCTCAGCCTTGGATTTACAGTTGAAATTTGCAGATACATGATCTGTTTTCTATTTTTATGTAATTTCATGTTAGATCGTTAATTTGTATTAATACTTTTTGAACCTTCTCCTCTTCAGTGGAGCAACAGAGTGAAATTTCCTAATTATGTTGTCAGTCTTTATAGATATTGTATAATACATTTTGAAGTATTTTAGGACATACAGTTGCAGTGCCATAGCATAAGCAATGTGTCTAATACAATTATGTTCATGGCTACTGTACAATTGTTTATCATCATGTGATCCAACTCATAAGTGGATCTAAATTGGGTACAGCTGTTTGAGAAAGTGCATTTACAAAGAATTAAAATGAATCCTCAATATGTGTGGATGATGCATTTTGCATTTGTGTGTTCAAGCTGCACAATATTAAAGAAACACCACCTCTAGCAGTTAAGGAGGTGAACAAACATAGGTCAACAGTATTGATTTATATTTTTACCTATGGGTCTTCCATTCCCCCCATGAACACAAAGTATACCTCTACGATATACAGTGTCCACCAGAATCCAACTGTCACGTTACGGTCCCCGAAACCTTCCTTTGGGGCGTGTGTTAACGTTGTCTGCGTCTAATCGTCTGCGTCAGTGTATCTCCGTGGGTGCGGGTGTGTCTTGTAATTATTCGTCTCACCTGTGGCTCATCTCGTCATCACGTGGGGTTGATGTGGTCGGTCTATTTAATGTGCGTTCGCGCAGTGTCTTGTGCTCGTCATTGTCTGAAGTCTGCACGTTGCTGTTTATGTGTATTGTTCTCCGTGCGCTATTGCGCAATCATTGTCAGAATTAAACGTGACGTTTGCTGCTATAGAGGGATTTTGTGTCTCGTCCTTCACGCTGCACCCATCGTCACACCAACTGTAATTGTCACTTACAGTTTAATAGCATTACAAAAAATAGCATGACAACTTTTGAGTGATGAGGTAGGATGTTTATTATTAATACATCATTATTTAATAAGTAAGTTTTTATTTAAAAATACCTATTATCTCACTGGGTAGTCCTTGTGTTTAGAAGCCTGGGCAAATGAAGGGCATCAGTAGAACATTGCTTTCCCCTGGCAGAGAATTGATGTATTCTACTGAATACTTTTGCACACCACACTTTTCATGTTTTATTTATAAAAATGTTTTGAATAATGAATAATTTTCTTTCCACATCACAATTGAATACCACCTTGTGTTGGTCTTTCACATTAAATTCCAATGAAATATATTTATGTTTGTGGTTGTAATGTGACAAAATATGGAAAAGTCCAAGGGGTATGAATACTTTTGCAAGCCACTGGATCATTTAGCTTTTTTCAAAGTGGCATTTGGAATTTTAAAACATATACAATTTTAAAAGAATCAATGTCAAATATGTTACAAATAAATAGCAGTGAATTGCATTGTGATGTTTTTTTCAACCCAGGACCAAAGTACATGTGACGGGCAAGGGAGTGCAAAAGAAGGAAGTGATCAAGCAAGTCTTAGGGAAAATGGAGGATTTAGTGAATAAAGTGCATCAACGCTCAACCCGTGACATAATCCAAATTAAAGGATACAATAACCAGCAGTCAACTTGAACAAAGACAAGACATTATATAGAAAGACAAACGACCCTCAGGTGTCAGGTTTCCTAATGGGCCAAGCCCACCTGAGGGACGAACACAACGTCACAGGACATGAAATTCTGTCGCTGATGGGGGCAGCAGCAGGGGGCCTCCGTAGCGTGACAGTATGATGGGTGGAGACAAACAAGTTTATTGAAAAAAGGCAAAAAATGCTGGGGAAAGTGAAAAAATATGCTTTCTCGATCCTAGAAAAATCTAGATTAGTCTAGAACAGACTAATGATGAGTGCTGGGAAACAGTTCCCGTGGGGTAAAATAAGGAAAATTGAAGTAAGGAATAGATGAGGGCAGTGTTAAGTGGGTGATTGCGAATGTGGTAGTTATTGGGAGACATGATTGTGTTTGCATGAGTGCAGCTTTGACTAGGCGATGACAGTGGCATGTCAGCAGCCCCGAAGGGCACACTAAAGACCAAGTGCAGAGGTGACCCAGGCAATGTGGAGCAGGCCTGAAAGTGCAAGCATGATGATGACGTCATTGCATATTCATCAGAGAGCTGACTGAATAGGCCATTTCTGCCCCAGCATCCTGTGGAGGCAAAGGAATAGTAGGCAGAACAACTTTATATAGGGGACCTGTAGTAAAGGGTTTAAAGGAGGACATATGAAATGTGGAGGACACCTAGCTACCCAAAGTTAGGTTGACCTGGTAGTTGACCTCATTGATTATTCATTTGATAGTAAAAGGGTCAACATACATGGGGTAACGTTTACCACCATAGCCTGTTCTGGGCATCTCTTGTTGCTATCAATATGCAATCTCTTGGTTGGTAGATGGTAGCCTATCTCAGTTGACTCTCAGAACTTGGCCATTGGCCTGTGTGTAATGCCCAGATTAACCAGATGCAGTCCAAATTACTTGAAGAGGTGCTGGTACAGCAGATTCCAACATAGGGAGCTGTAGGGAGAGCTGCAAGGGAGGGGAAGCATACCATCCTCAAAAAGCGGACAAAACCAAACTCGTACTGGCCAGAAGCCATGGTGAACAAAGACTTGCATTTGTTGCCTTATTTAACCCTGAAAGGTGTACAGGTACATAGATGTAATTTATTATTATGTCTCTAGGGCTGCAGAGATTAGAGGGATTACCTTTAAATCCCAATAGTTCATGCAATGTTTCAACCTGGCATCCTTCTTCTTTATGAAGAAGGCATTGTCTAAGGAAGATGAGGTGGAGGGACATATGTATCCCTATTCCAGTCCTCCACCTCATATTCATATGTGTACAGTAGTTTTGTTGATCTGTTAGCTACTTCAGCTCTTCATTACTTATTACCTTAGTACTTCTTCACTTTATATTATTATTCTATTTATTGTTTATTTACTTCTCCTCTAGTAAAATGCTTGTCAATAGTCTGTGTAATTGTTACATGTCATATATGTGTTGCTGTCACCAAGCCAAATTCCTTGTATGTGTAACATACTTAGCAAAATAAAGAGATTCTGATTCTGAATATATTGCTCTGGTCCTATTGCCCCAGGTCCTCCCCTTGTGAAAGGGGCTAGACCTTACATCAGGGAGAACAAACACTATCATCACGTTGGCACAGTTGGTACTCCTATGAGAGGGTGATGCTTTCACTGGGCTAAATACCTTGACAACGTCACTGTAGGGTGCTGGAATAGGGATGTTAGAATCAGGGTTGGGACTTAATAGTGTGTTCAGGACGGACAGGGCTACATGCCTGAGACAATGTTGTGACAAAAAGTGGACCATTTAATAATTTGATTATCAGGCCAGGAGATTAATGTCTATGCGCAACCAGGGGATGTGTTTTACCACTGGTCTGCAAGTAAATAAGAGGGGTGTGGTGTATAACACCTTCCCCACGGGGATTCAATCCAGCACTTGCACAAAAAGGAGAGACAGCTGCAGCACCTTCACTCTGAGATGTTTTCTTTTCCAACAGCTGCTTGAATATGATGGAATAATCAGTCATTCATTCAAGTTGTTATCTCTTCACTGCATGCAAACTCAGTCTGGAGATCTCCTCCAGAATCCTTCCCTAAAATATGACCAATGGCTTTTCATTCCAAAATGTTGCTGCTGCCAAGCAACTCTAAGGCATACTGTGATACTGAATGGGAGTTCTGTTTGAGGCAAAACAGGGCTCTACTCTACTTGGGATGATGAAACACAGCCTTGAGCTGTGGACAAAGTCGGGGTAGTTACATCTCAGCAGAGTTGGTAGGCACCAGTGTGGTGCTCCAGGATTTAGCTCTCCCTGTGAGCCAATCAGTGATGGCTAAGTTACTTTGAAAAAGTAATCCGATTACTGATTACAGATTACTCCTTTTAAAAGTAACTTAGTTACGTTACTGATTACTTGATTTTAAAAGTAACTACGTTAGATTACAAGTTACTTTAATAGTTACATTCAGCAGCAAAATAAATATTTCCAATACTCACTTTATTGGAAGTGCATTTTTAACAGTAACAATGTATTGAAGCAGGTTCGGTAACCGAGGCAGAAACTGCTTAATCCAAAAATCCAGAGGAGGGAAACTTTATTGATAACGCAACCCTGGCGCGCGACGTCGCCGCCCCCCCAGTGTCACTTAAAGGGCAAGACTCCGTGAGGAGTAGTAGTCACTACAGTATCTCCTGACATTACGTTTGTGTAGCTGCGCGGTATTATTTGTAAATTTATTTGTAAACGTAATACAAGCGAACTGTTCAGTCAAACAGCTTCTGAAACGAAATATTACAATTTCAGGCATTCTAAAGTAGGCTACGTTAGTCAAAATTCCAGCACTTTTCAAACGTGGAACACAAAGCAACATTAAAATTCATCAGGTAAATGTTCATTCCTCTGTTTTTGAGGGGTGTTTCTTTATACTACCACATATCGTTACGGGAGGACACTGCAAAAAATGACTTGTAAAACGTGCTCGCGCTTTCACAAGGTCGCGCACAGCGTGCAGAGTCGAGCGCTACGGTCAGACGCAAAAGTAGAACTGACCAAGAAGAAAGATAAAATATATATTTTACTAGGGAAAATAAAAATAGTAACGCACAGTTATTTGGATAAGTAACTTTAATCTGATTACTGGACTGGAAATAGTAGTGCGTTATATTACTCGTTACCGAAAAAAGTGGTAAGATTAGAGTTACTGACATCACTGGAGCCAATTGATAATAAATGACACCTTGGCATGATCTAGCATGAGCAGCTAGTAGGCAAAATACTCACACTGCACCAGGAAACCATCACAGCTTTCTAGGTCCCTCGTGTACACCTTTGAAATCACAACATGATAGGATTGAGACCCAGAAGCTAGGTGGTGAGCTACCAGAATCAATCAAATTTTATTTATATAGCGCTTTTTACAACAGTTGTTGTCACAAAGCAGCTTTACAAGTGCCGAGTCCTAGCCCCCAGTGAGCAAGCCAAAGGCGACAATGGCAAGGAAAAACTCCCTAGTTTTTTGAATGAGGAAGAAACCTTGAGAGGAACCAAGACTCAGGGGGGGAACCCATCCTCCTCTGGCTGACACCGGTCACCATGACAACAACAACAATTTAGACAGAAAGAAGAGAAAGAAAAGGAAAAAGATGTAATAATGTCCATCATGATGTAGGCATCCGGTTAGGCAGGAGGTGGCCGGCCCAGGATGGATCGCTGGTCTCCTCATCTCATTATTCCTCAAGCAGGCGGGCAGCCATGTGGAGAAATGAAACAGGGAAAATTAGCTCTGTATGAGGACATATACAGGACAGGTGAAATTATAAACATTTCTGGAGTGTGGCAGCAACTCCGGCATTAAGTTAAATTATTACAGCCTAGCTAAATAAGGCAGAACCAGAAGGTAACATAGGCTTGGGGGCATTCTGAGACAATGGCATCCGTCCACTGCACTGTAAACAAACTTGAGTGACCACAAGCAGTGACAGGATGACAGCACCAGCGCCCCTGTCTACCATAAAACCCTTTGGCTGTAAACCCCTGGATCTGTACCTTTATCTAAGGGGGGATATTAATTATCAAACGCTAAACTAAATAAGTGGGTTTTCAACCTAGACTTAAAGATTGTGACTGTGTCAGAGTCCCGGACACATTTAGGAAGATTATTCGAAAGCTGGGGGGCCTTACAAGAAAAGGCTCTTCCCCCTGCTGTTACGTTGTTAATTTTTGGAAATAATAAAAGACCAGCACCCTGTGATCTTAGTGGATGTGGGGGATTGTAATAGGAAATAAGAGTATAAGTAATAAGAGAATAATAATTCTCAGGGGTGAGGGCTCCCTGGATGAAGAGGGGTGGTATGTTCCCCAAAGCCGCACCGCCTCCTGGCGGAGCTTCTCCGCCGCCTCGGGGTCGTGGTGCACCCGCGCCTGTCGCAGCAGGGACGCACAAATCGGGTCCAGCTCGAGCTGCGCCAAAGTCGGCGGGGCTTCGTGGCGCGGGGGGGGGGGGAAGAAGAGCGGTGGTGCCGCTTGCATGACTTTTTTCCCTTCTTGGGCTTGCTCTTGTAGCCTGGCATCTTTCTTTGTCTCTTGATGGCTCGTCGTTCTGTGACGCGCGGGTAGGGCTAAGGACGAGACACGGGAATCCTTGCTTTCCAGGCAGACGTCACTTTAATAACAAAGAGATTGCGCAATAGCGCACGAGCAACACACACGATTCACACAACGTGCAGACTTAGACAATGACGAGCACAAGACACTGCGCGAGCGCACATTAAATAGACAGACCACATTAGCCCCACGTGATTACGAGACGATTCACAGGTGAGACACATTATTCACACAACATAACCCTCACCACGAAGTCCCACTGACGCAGACAAAGCACGTGGACAACGTATACACACGCCCAAAAGGGAGGGGCCGGGGTCCTCAACGTGACAATAATAGTAATAATAGGAGATGTCCAAAAGACTAGCTAAGCTAACCATGCTAGCTAAGACCCTAAACCACAGGTGTTAAACTCAAGGCCCACGGGCCAAGTGTGACCTGCCGCATCATTTTATGTGGCCTGCGAGAGCTTAAAATGCCAAATTGTCTAAAAAAAAAGAACTAAAAGTAAGCAAAAACTACATTTCACACAATTATGTTACCCGCAAAGTGACGGCATCTCGACACTGCAGTGTTTCCATATCGATGCGATTTTCCCAATAAGTGTAATTGGGAAATACAAATAATGATCCCAAAATGTCCAGGAAGAGAAACATCGATGCAGATAGAAGGGTGTTTCAAGAAAGATGGGAAAGCGATGTTTGCGTTTCAAGGAGAAAAACGGGTATGAAGCAGTGGCGGTTGTCAAAGAGTACAATATACATTGGCATTTTGCGACCAAACACGGAGCTAAGTATGCCAAAATTAGCCATCAAGAAAAACGACGAATTGTCAAAGAATTAAAAAGCAAACTGCGATTGCAACAGAATGTGTTCACAACCACAAACGAAACGGCAGTAAAAGCTGCTTTGTTGTGGCTGAATAAATCGCCGCGCTTCAGTCTTTTTCAGAGGGAGCATTTTTGAAGCACAATAGCTATTTTCACAGTAATTTGATATTTCAAGTTTTGAACAAAGTAAATGTGATATATTCAGTCAATTTTTCTTTATTCACTTGGATAGTTTGATCGTTGATTGATGGAGTAATATGGGTTTCATAACCTAACACATTTAAAGGATTTATGTTATAATAACAGCAACAAGCAAATCTTTGTTTACATTTACGCAAATATATCTGTAATATTTGTAACTTGAATAAGTAATAAATTCAGAAGTATTTAACATTAAGGAGTAGGTACATTTATAATTTACATATGGCCCTCTGTCGGTAACGATTATGCTGATGTGGCCCACGGTGAAAATGAGTTTGACACCCCTGCCCTAAACGATAGTGAGATGCTCAAATGCTCGAATACTGTTTATCTTCTAATATTTAGGTGATATTTAGTATGAATTCTCTTATGAACAATTGTTTATTCATACTCAGAAATGTAACGCTGTGGCGCTGGATGAAGGACGAGACACGAGTCCAGTTCTCAGACACAAACAATATGTTTAATTATATGAATAAGCCCAGACAGCGCACGTAGATTGGACACACAAAACAGAACATGTATGACTCTAACAAAGACGAGCACAGGACACTGCGCGAACGCACACTAAATAGACAAACCACATAATCGCCAAGTGATGACGAGACGAGCCACAGGTGAAACTGACGTAGGTGATGCACAGGTGATACACAGAGGCAGACGACTGGACGTAGACGACCTAAACACGCCCAAAGGGAGGGGTCAGGGGCTGTACCGTGACAACAAACACAAATGAGTCCTTTGTAGATCTTCGTAGCTGTTGTTCATGCTAACTTCCGGTTCAATGCTGTACCCAAACAACTCGACTTAAACTCCAGCCAAAGTAAGCCTTTTCTTTTCTATGATGTTCAAATGTATACACAATCAAAATATAAACTAACAAAATAATCCCTGACTGCCAAACAGAGTCAATTGTGTGTGTTTTGGAGAGTGTAGCTTATTTTGGCTCTGTCGAGGCTTCTTGGTTGGCCAACTACCCCTCCCTCTTTCACACCTCACCAGACAGAGGTGAGAAAAGCTGTCATTCAAAGTCACCACCTCACTCCTATCCAATAAAAATGATGAATTTCAAGAGTAGACAGATGTAGCTTTGCAATTCGAGGAGAGATGATGTTGTTTGTTGTTCTCAGTAAAGTGGAGGATTGCGTGATTTTTTGCAATGAAGTAAGCAAGCAAATAAAGGTATTTACCAACATGTTTTACAGTGTGATATTGAAGCTTTGTTAGTAAATGAATTTTAGATGACAAAACATAGTCATCTTACATCGTAAACCTACCTCTTAAACAGTGTTGGGAACGTTACTTAAAAAAGTAATTAGTTACAGTTACTCAGTACTTGTTCAAAAAAGTAACTGAGTTAGTAACTGAATTACTCTATAATAAAAGTAACTTGTTACCAGGGAAAGTAACTATTTGCATTACAGTAAAAAAAAAAAGTTATATTCCAATGAATAAGGATTTTTTGAAAAAGCAGCTTTCACAGTCAGTTGAAATGAGTAGATCACAAAGGTGTTTAACTTTTGATATTTCTTGCACATCAAGAGACCAGTGCAGGATAAAATCATTTAAAATCCCAAATCTTTGTTAAAAAAAGCTAAAGTAAACAGTTACACTATATAAAGTGCATTTACATCTATCAAATTAAATAAAATTCTCTCAACCTGAGACAACTGGTTTGTTCACAACAGAGGTAAACTTAACAATAAAACCTCTATTCTTAATTAAATAAATCTGTCACGTTGCGGTCCCCAACCCCTCCCTTTGGGCGTGTGCTTACGTTGTCTGTGTCAGCTCGTCTGTGTCAGTGGATCTCCGTGGGTGCGGTTATGTCCTGTGATAATCCGTCTCACCTGTGGCTCGTCTCGTCATCACGTGGGGTTTATGTGGTTCGTCTCTTTAATGTGCATTCGCGCAGTGTCCTGTGCTCGTCGTTGTTTGAGTCTGCACGTTGTATATGTTTACGTGTCTTTTGCGTGCGCTATCTGCGCTTCTTGTTATAAATAAAACGTTACGTACGTCAAAAGCCAAGGATTTCTGTCTCGTCCTTCACCGCGCTCCGGGCATGACAAAATCAAATACCCAGTCTGGTAGACATTCAGGAACTTCAAGTATTTTCTTAAATAATCTTTATATTGCCACCTTGAAAATGCTAACTTTTCTTCGGCTTGCTCCTGACTCACCATTTCTGCCTCTTCTCCATTTGTGTGGTGTGTCACTGGTGTGCTTCGTCACGCGTGTAAAAACACTGGCTCTCATTGGCTACCATAATGCTGCCTTAGCCAATCGCTTACTGACTTGATAAGTTAAACAGGTGTTACATCGAGAACTGTGACCTATCGAGATCTGTTACTCCTCACTAGCCTGGGTAGGGGTCCGCTCAGATTGCTGTTAGTATATCAATATATAGTAACACACCGCTTTTAATGACCAGTAACTTCAACGGCATTGTAACGACAGGAAAAGTAATTAATTATATTATCCCGTTACTGACAAAATGATGCCGTTACCTAACACCGTTATTTTTAACGGCATTATTCGCAACACTATGATGATGAGGACTGTGGTGTAAAATTCAGGGATGAGGTGAGGCAGGTACTGGGTAATGGTGGTGGTGTTCTGGATACCTGGGATGAGACTTCAAATGCAGTGAGGGATGTGGCTAGGAAGGTACTTGGCGTGACCTCAGGACAGAGGAAGAGGGACAAGGAGTCATGGTGGTGGAATGAGGATGTTCAGGAAAGTTTGAGAGGAAAGCAGTTGGCTAAAAAGAATTGGGATTTTCAGCGAGATGAAGAAAGTAGCAGGCCTGATAGTTTTCAGGCGCCACGCCGGAATTCCGGCGTACCGACATGTCCGCGAGAAAAAAAAATTTGAGGGGGGGAAAAATCCGTCAAATCATAATGATAAACCACACGCGCGCGCATGCTATCTGTTTTGATCCTTACGAGGTTCCCAAGTTACGATTTTTCGTGGTTACTACACATCTCCCATTTACTGTATAAAGCCTCGTTTGGACCTAAGTGGTTCTGCGTCGTAAACGGAACTTGGTGTTTGGTGTGCGCGGCGTCATGATTAGTTAAACGCAGCTATGGATAAAGGTATTGGCCAAAAGCTTAGTTTTAGGATAGGATAACTGCGTATAGTACGTTATTTACGTACAGTATGTACGTATGTTCCGATTTACACCGAAAATCGATTTACGACGGATCAACGTCGTAACCCGGGGACCGCCTGTATTTCAGACTAGGGCTGCACGATGAATCGTATTTTTATCGTTATCGCGATGTGAAGTTTCACGATAAACACATCGAAAGAGCCACGATAACTCCTTGAATAACAGCAAACTCAAATTGCATTATCCTCGTCCAGCAATAGAGGGAGCTATTCGCGCTGCAGACTATGATCACGTGACGTAAGTAGGCAAGAGGCAGAGTGAGGTGAACACGCTCATCAGACACGCGATTTGGTTTAAGCCTGGTTTACACTTGACGCAGCGCGAGGGTCCGCAAGGCGAAAATAACGTAATCACGGTGGCTTCGCCCGTCCGCGATGGTCTCGCGCGCTGTCGATTCACGAGGTCGTGCACCTCTCGAATTTTGTAAGTTCGCGTGCGCCGCGTCTCAGCGCAATGAGAACAGTCATGTTTGCCGGGTTCATACACCTATACAAGGTGGAATTAAAGCACTTGTACGTCACTTTCAAGGTCCATTTCAATAATTCCCAGCTCGTTAAACTTAATTGAATTAAATATTTATACATATACTCTAAATGATTCGAAATAATTCACTTTTTTATCACATTATTTAATGGTTGTTTATTTTCAAAACGCCCAATCTTAACGTCTTCACGTTCTTTCATGTTTCGTCCTGGAATTACAAGAGGCTCGTATTTGTTAATGTAATTACAAGAGAACTGTTCAGTCAGACAGATATTTGTTGTGAAACGAAGTAGTTACAATTTCAAGTACTTTAGCCTAAATTCCAGCACTTTTCAAACCTGATACACAAAGCAACATTAAAATTGGTCAGGTAAATGTTCATTCCCCTGTATTTGAGGGGTGTTTTTTCTATACTACTAGACCTACATATTGTTTCGGACAACACTGCAAAGAATGTGACACGGCAAGATTAAACGCTTCCGTCATTCGCGGACGTTTACTGTGCGTTTACACCGAAAGCGATAAAATCGCCGAGTCGCCAGCATCGCGTCGCGTGGGGGCGTGTCCAACATCACGCCTGCATGCAGCACGTGACAGGTATGCAAATCACGTTTTTAAAGCAGGACGCAGTATTTATTTTAATCTATTGATTACAGGACACACGATTATAAAGGAGTACGTGTATAAAACATAGTGTGTGTATAAAACACATATAGTATATAAACCTAAAATGTTTATGTATTTTTCTTACTTTTTCCCCCAGACCCGAAGATCGAACAGGAATTTAAAAAATCATAACCAATAATCGGGTATACGCTAATTTATTGCAGATGTTTTTTAACAAAAGAACAGTATTCCCTCCAAAAATAAACATCGTAAAGTGCGGGACATCCAGAGACAGCCACTATTAATCTCTCCTCCATTTTGCAATCGGAACAAATAATCAGTAGGAACCAAAGTCAGAGGTGCGGTTTCGGAGGAGGGTGCAAACATACTTTCTGATTGGTAGTCGCCGCCGCGCGTCACTGCTCATTTGCATAAAGT
Organism: Brachyhypopomus gauderio; assembly: GCF_052324685.1. NCBI lineage: Eukaryota > Metazoa > Chordata > Actinopteri > Gymnotiformes > Hypopomidae > Brachyhypopomus > Brachyhypopomus gauderio. Next base: position 16,129,955 of record NC_135225.1, read on the forward strand.
TGAGCCAAGCTCAACTTGTTCTTTTTTTTTTTTTTTAATTGAAGAATAACAAGTACATACACATCACTCGTAGAGGTAGGAGAAAACAAGGTACAGAAACGTCAAGAAAACAAAGAGGGACTAGGGGGCCAAGAAAAAAACTCTAAACACTAAAAACACTAAAACAAAAGAAATTTAGAAACATCAAGAGCCACTTTTTTGGCATACTCAGATCTTACACATTTTAATGAGGAGAAGTACCGCTTAAAGTCAACTAGGAAGCCTGCAAAGCATGGGGCTGAGCGTCTCCATTTACAGCTCAACTTGTTCGCGTCGCTCGAATCGCTCACTTCGCGTCGCGTCGCTGGGTGTCGCTCACTCTCATTGAAAATGAATGACTTCCGGTCGCCGTGTCGCTCTCGTCGCTTTCGGTGTGAACGCACAGTTTACGCGAGGTGTGCGGAGTCGCGCTACGGTCACTCGTGAAAGTATAAACCTAGATTGAATCTATTGTTGAATAAACCTGCAAAATATTTGGAATTATTCTGGATTCATTACACAGTAAAAAAAAAAAACTAATTAACGTGCTGCTGTTCAGAGAGACACTACATCTCTGTATTTTAATCTTAATTTATCGTGGTTCACATCGATATCGGGATATCCAACAATGTTATCGCACATCGTAATTCTAGTCCATATCGTGCACCCCTATTTCAGACATCGGAAGAGCTTCAGAGGTAGATACAAGATAAATTCAGTATTTTATCTTTATTCTGATTGGTTACATTTTTATCAGAAATATAAGAGTGTTTTTTTTTTTTGAGCCGGTACAGGTGGTCAGACGATCTGGTTCATCCTGGCCGCCTTACGGCGTAAGGTGTAATACATGAATAAAAGCACAAAATATTTATTAAATTTATTACATTTTTTATATATAAACTAACTATAATCATAATACTTGTAATTCTTTTAAATTTTATTTGCATAATTTCTTTGAGTTGTCTGGTATCCTATAATTTACTAACAGTAATGAATAAATAATTAATCATGCCTGTTTTTAACATATTGTGTCTAATATAAATCTTTAGGTTACAGCATTTTCTCAGAATATGAATAGAAATTAGTTTTTATTTCACTATAATGATTACCTTTAAGAATGATTAAATATTAATTATAAAATATTCTAAATATGGTACACTAACACTCCACACACACACACACCCCCCCCCCCCCCCCCCCCCGCTCAGAAAAAGTTCAGGCTCAGGAATTTTTCCCACTATCACCCCTGAAGTAGATAGAGGTACAAGGAGATGTGTCGTAAGGCAAAGAGAGCAGTGGCAGAAGCTAAAGAGAAGGCATATAGCAAGCTGTATGAGAAGTTGGATACTAAGGAAGGGGAAAAGGATCTGTACAGATTGGCCAGACAGAGAAACCGTGATGGGCAGGATGTGCAGCAGGTTAGGATGATAAAGGATAAAGATGGAAATGTGTTGTCTTGTGAGGAGAGTGTCTTGGGAAGGTGGAAGGAGTATTTTGAGGAACTGATGAATCAAGAGAATGAAAGGGAAAGAAGGTTATAAGAGGTAGAGGTTGTGAATCAGGAAGTGCCTCAGGTGAGCAAGGAGGAAGTAAGGGCTGCAGTTCGGAGAATGAAGGCTGGATGATATTCCAGTGGAGGCATGGAAATGTTTGGGAAAGACAGTGGAGTTTTTGACTGGGTTATTTAACAGAATCTTGGAAGGTCAGAAGATGCCTGAGGAGTGGAGATGAAGCATAATGGTGCCGATCTTCAAGAATAAGGGTGATGTTCAGAGCTGTAGTAATTACAGTGGAATAAAGTTGATCAGTCACAGCCTGAAAATTTGGGAAAGAGTAGTGGAAGCTAGGCTTAGAGGAGAGGTAGAGATCTGTGAGCAGCAGTATGGTTTCATGCCAGCTAAGTGCACCACAGATGCTATGTTTGCTTTGAGAGTGTTAATGGATAGTATAGGGAAGGACAGAATGAGTTACATTGTGTGTTTGTTGACTTAGAGAAAGCTTATGATAGAGTACCAAGACAGGAGCTGTGGTATTGTATGAGGAAGTCAGGAGTAGCAGAAAAGTATGTGAGGGTAGTGCAGGATATGTATGCGAACAGTGTGACAGCAGTGAGATGTGCGGTAGGAATAACAGTTGGGTTTAAAGTTGGGGTAGGTCTACATCAGGGATCAGCCCTGAGTCCCTTCCTGTTCGCAATTGTCATGGACAGACTGACAGACGAGGTTAAGCAGGAGTCCCCTTGGACTATGATGTTTGCTGATGACATTGTGATCTGTAGTGAGAGTAGGGAGCTGGTGGAGGTGAGCTTGGAAAGATGGAGATATGCTTTGGAGAGCAGGGGAATGAAAGTGAGCAGGAGTAAAACAGAGTACATGTGTATGAATGAGAGGGCAGACGGTGGACAGGTCCAGTTACAAGGAGTTGATTTGGTGAAGGTTGACGAGTTTACCTACTTAGGGTCGAGGGTACAAAGTAATGGAGGAAGTGAAAGAGAGGTAAAGAAGAGAGTGCATGCAGGGTGTTGTGGATGGCATAAAGTGTCTGGGGTGATCTGTGATAGAAGGGTGTCGGCTAGAATGAAAGGAAAGATCTATAGGACAGTAGTGAGACCTGCTATGTTGTATGGACTGGAGACAGTGGCACTGACAAAGAGACAGGTGAGGGAGATGGAGGTGTCTGAGATGAAGATGTTGAGATTCTCATTTGGAGTGACAAGGAAGGATAGGATCAGAAATGAGTTTATTAGAGGATCAGCACATGTAGCATGTTTTGGAGATAAAGTTAAGAGAAGCGAGATTGAGATGGTTTGGATATGTACAGAGGAGGGAGGAGAGTTATATTGGTAGGAGGGTCTTGAGGATGGAACTTCCAGGCAAGAGGAGGAGAGGTAGACCTATGAGGAGTTTTATGGATGCAGTGGTAGAGGATATGAGAGTGGCTGGTGTGTCAGTGGAGGACACTCAGAACAGGGCCAGATGGAGGGGTTTGATTTTCTGTGGCGACCCCTAAACGGGAATTGCCGAAAGAAGAAGAAGAAGATTTGCACACAACACTGCTCTTAAAGAGACCCACATGGTCCACCTGTTTGCAACAACAACTTCAAAGCCGGATTTTTTGCCATCGGCTGCATGTAGATAGCTGAAAATCAATATACATGTAGATGTGATAGGAAATTTTTTATTTATCTGGTTTGTTTGGAATTCCGTTAATGCTTAATACGTGATTTGATGCAGGGCGCACTTCTGCACAAAGCAGTGAATCTCACTCTTCTCTGCAAATGTGTCACCTTCAGACTATAAGAGACAGTGTTTATAAAGATTTGTTCAAAAATGCTTGGGAAAGCAAGCTCATTGAGGTGAGGTGAGGTGAGGACAATAAGTGGGTGATTGGTGTGAGTGGGTGCTGATTGGGACATGAGGTGTATCTTAGTAAATCTCATATATATATATTATTGGATCTTACCATTAGTAAGCCTCAACTAAGCACTTTTCAATAATTAGCATTTTTGAATAAAACATCTAAATTTCAGCCCTTGTGGGAGAAAAAGGGGGGAAATGTGACCAAACATATGTACAGAGATGATTGTTCAGCAATATATGATTAAAACCTTATATGATACTGTAACGTGCGAGGCTGAGGCAGGATATGGAGACAAGGGTTTCACAAGTACGCAACTTTATTAACAATTGCTGCTACGCAAAGGAGCAATTAGCAAAAAACAACATAGAATGGACTCACAAAGACAAGCACAGAACACGACTAAGATGCACATTAAATACTTAATACATAAAAAGCCCTGTGTGTGACACATTAAGGTGAGGAGTAAACACAACCACACCATAGGAAGTACATATATGGCAATGAACAGACGCAGACACATACACACGGCCAAAGGGAGTGGTGCGGGACTGTACCGTGACAGATACATTTCAACAGATTTGAATTCAGTCCAGCACTGGATACTAATCACTATACAGTACGCTATACAGTTCAGGCCTTAGAGAAATATAGAATTTTATTGCCCAGAGTAGCTCATAGTCTTGTAATTTTCAACAGCATCTGAATACAGTTATTTGTAATAACAAATTTCTTCTTTTTTCTACCTTATTTTCCCAATCCACTTAGCAAAACTTTTTGTTTCCTATTTTTGTAGCACCAAGACCACTGTTTTCTTTGCTTATGTTTGTAAATTCCATACACACAAATTACAAAAATAACAAAAAAGTATTTTCAAGGTATTCAAACAGTTTAACACATTATACAGATTGCATTTACATCGCTTCGTCATTACTTTTTGTCAGCACAGCATCTTTTCTTTTGAGGTTTTTTTGACCATATCATTTTGTACCATCACCTGGTGATGCATGATGCTTGTTGGATTCCACAATGTTTGCTAAGCCAAACAAAGCACAAGGGAGTTAGGTAATTGAGGAGTGTCACACAGAGATACTGACAGGTCAGTGTAAACACAAACAAAATTCCACCCTGGAGCATTTTTTCAAAAATGTTTTCTCAGGCACCTAATGCACAGGCTGATGCCATTGCTATAATGATATATATTTTTATTGTGCTATATTTTTCACAGTTTACTTACCAGTAAACAGGCGACATAGTGGTGTAATTGTTAGTGCTGTCACCTTACAACAAGGGGGTCTGGGTTCAAATAGATTCTGTGTGGAGTCTGCGTTTTCTGTTTTCCCTGGGTACTTTGGTTTCCTCCTACAGTCCATGTGTGTTAGATTGATCGGTCACTCTAAATTACCTGTGAGTTTGTGTTCCATGTGGTGGACTGGTGACCTATCCATGGTGTACGGCGCTGTCGATGCTGGGATTGACTCCAGCCCCCTGTGACCCTGATTAGTGGGATAAAGCGGTAAAGATAGTGGATAGTAAACTTGTTTTGAACTAGTAAGAAAAGGGGGAAAGTCAACAGGCACTTTTAACATTCAATTGCTTGTTATACTGACATTGAATATCTTCAGAAGCATGCATGTTTACTTTGCAGAATACCACCTGCTGCTCAGCCAGTCTTGAATCATATACAGTATATATGTTAAACATGAACACAATATGAGACTACTAGTCTGGTGCAAACAGAATTAGTACCAGTCTCCCTATCAGTTTATTTTTCAACTTTCATGTGCTCCAGTCGATATTATATTTTTACATTATTAGTATGTAACAGATGAAGGAAAAAAGGTAATAGATGATTGAAAGCAAGAAAACACAAATTGCACAGCCATCATAAATTTCTTTACCCTGGTGAAATTATGTAACCAAATTTCCATAACTGAACAAATATTTTAGATGTTAATTTTCTTTTTGTTTTATTGAAACAAAATTTTTTCTCATGTACTGCTTTTTATTTATTTTTTTGTTGTTTATTACTTATTTTTCATGTACACACAACCAAACAGTTTATTATTTCAAACATAATTGACATGATTGCTCTGTTACAAAATGACAACTCCTCTTTAGATACAACCTCAATACCACCATTTCAGTTCCTGCTTGTCACGGTGAGGCGGCCCCCTACCGGCCGCCACCGTCCACAGCGGCTGTTGTTGTTGTTTTGTGACGTCATGTGCGTCCCTCAGGTGGGCGGAGCCCGTGATCCGTCTCACCTGAGGGTCGTTTGTTTGCCTATATATGTCTTGTCTTTGTACCAGTTGACCGCTGGTCATTATATCCTTAATTTGGATCTTTTTGCACGGGTTTTGGTTTGCACACTTTCTATTAAACCATCATTTTTCCCTGAGACTTGGCGTGATCACTTCCTTTTAGTTGCTCACCCCTGCCCGTCACACTGCTGCTACGTTTCAAAATAATATTTAGGTTCTTCTTAGGCACAAGACTATAATTAAAGATAACACAATTTTAATTTTGCATCCCACAAGTTTTTGTCCTTTGGGCCTAATTACATTGAAAGCAATCATTAAACATTTTACGATGATGAAATTTACACGCAATCTTATAGGCTATTCAGTTCACTCTTCTGCACTAGCATTAATTGTAGGAGATTAATGGAGAGCTGATTAGTTGTTATACATCTCTTCTTGGGTCCAGTCCCAATAATTTGTATTGGCTGGGATATAGAGTGAGCTTAGAAGGCAGCAGAGACATTCTGTGCTAATGGGTAGCTGTAAATTCAGTATTATAAACTTCAATGCAGCGCTATGAAGAGATGGCCAATTGAAGTCTTATTAGATATAACTATTTTTTAAATGTAACTGGCATGATGGTATAGAGGTTCTGAATGCAGCAATAGTTACTGCAAATTCAGTTCAGAGGCATTTAGGCTCTCTGTAGCTGAACAAATGGCCTAGTATTGATGTAGTGTAATTGAAATGTAATTGCTGTTTTGTCAGAGCTTATGATATTTTACACTAATGAAAACATTCACTTAGAGTATACTAATTCAAACTCATGAAGTCTTATAACATTTCTGTTACTTGTTAGAGTATTTGTAAATGTTGTCTAGTATCCTTCAAACTTACTTTATAGTTTGGAATGTCAAATGAAATTATGTATTTTGCTTGAAAATACTTTACACCCTTTACACATTTACAAAAAATTATATTGCAGGTCTAGACAGTTGTTGTTAGTTTTTTGGTGCATGTTGTCCTTTCTTTTGTCTTCTTTCATCCTCTATTGCCTCCCGACATGGCAGGTTGATCCAAACACAGAACTGAACTTACACTGACAGTAAACACCAATACACTCAAAAGGGGAGACATAAAGACTAGCAATAAAGACATGAAACAGCAAGATATCAAACAGCATATTGTAACGTGGCTTGCGCCACGGAGCGAGGAGACGGACACAATCGCTGAGAGGAGCAAGATTTATTAAAGGGAATACCATACTCATCGTCAGAAAGCCAGGCAGGGTCGATCACAGGAGGGCAGTCCGAAAAACATGCAAACACGGGCATTACAAAACAGGGGAACACGAGTAACAGGCGAGGAATCAAAAGACAGGGACACAAAACGGTCGGGTACAACGCTGAACAAGAACTTAGTCAAAACAATCAAACAAAATACCAGACAAAGGACAAGGGAGACTCAGGGGCTTAAATACAAGGAATCTAACGAGGGGCAGGTGATGACAATGACACAGGGGTGTGGTAACAAACGAGAAATCAAAACCAACGAGCAGGGCGGGACAAACAGGCAGGGAACACAGACATGAGGGAACCCAGAGTGACAGCTACGAGAGGGGGCGTTGCCCTACGTGACAGAACCCCCCCTCAAAGCGTGCCACTCCGGGGCACACAAGGGCAGACAGGACAGGGACAGCAGACACAGGACAGACCGGAGGAACAGACAAGGGGAAAGCAGGGCACGGAGACCGAGGCACAGCAGGGACAGGGGAACCAGAGACGGGCCAGGAGCCGGGCTGGGGCATGGCGATACAGGCAGGGACAGGGCGAGGCACGGGAGCAGGACCGGGAACAGACACAGGAGACGGGCCAGGGGACAGGGCAGAGGCATACACGGAGGCAAACACGGCTTGGACGACTGAGACAGGCACAGGCACAAGGTGGGTGACGACTTGGGGAACAGACACGGGGACAGGGACAGAGACAACACCACAGGAAACAGACACAGGAACAGGAACATGGACACGAACAGACACAACCACCGGGACAGGGACCAAAACAAAACCAGGGACGGGACCAGGGAGCAAGGGGAACACGGGCAACGGAACATAGGAGGCACATGGCGGAGCAGGGGGAACACCAAGTCCATGCCCAACAGGGGGCAGCACAGTCCCAAGGGCAACAGGCGGGGTCCGCTGGCGTGCAGCGGGGACAGGCGGAGTCCGCTGGCGGGCAGCGGGGACAGGCGGAGTCCGCTGGCGGGCAGCGGGGACAGGCGGAGCCGGCAGGCGGGCAGCGGGAACAGGAGCCGGCAGGCGGGCAGCGGGAACAGGAACAGGCCCGGACCTGACGTCCTCGGGGGGCGAAGTCGCCGCACTGACGTCCTCTGGGGGCGGAGTCGCCGCACTGACGTCCTCGGGGGGCGGAGTCGCCGCACTGACGTCATCGGGGGGCGTGTCCGCCGCACTGACGTCATCGGGGGGCGTGTCCGCCATACTGACGTCATCGGGGGGCGTGTCCGCCACACTGACGTCACCGGGGGTCCGAGCCGGCCACTCCTGGGTTGAGTGGCTAGTACTCCCCCCCCAAAAAATTCTTGGGGGGCCTTCGGGGAGCGGCTTCCGGGAGGACGACGATGTCATGCGCTGTGGCGGCGGGGCTCTGAACCGGGGGCGTGGTCTTCCTTCCCCGGTCTGGTCTGCGCCTGGAAGAACATACAGACACAACTGCTTCTCGGTGGCTTTCATTGTGACTCCACCTCGTCTGAGGTATCGGGAGTTCACAATGGCTTTTGAAAGCCAACCGAGAGCCAAGCCAACGCTCGTCTGCACATTCATTCCGTCTACCCGAATCTCGCGCTACAGGTTGCTCCTCCCTGTAGCGTGTGTCGAGTCGGGCAGACACGTAGCGCTTATCAGGGAGCTCGTCGCTAAAGCTAGAAACCGAAAGTGATTTCGCCTTGTTTTTACAGCGACGAGACTCCCCTGTACCCACAGCGCAAGGGGAATTCCTGTCTCTGGTTCGTTCACGCTGTAATACCGGAGAGTCGAACCGAATTAAACCAGCCAACATCTCATCACAGCGATTGAACTTACCAGAGTCTCGCTCTCTCGCTGTGTCCTTGTAGGGTCTGGTATTATGTAACGTGGCTTGCGCCACGGAGCGAGGAGACGGACACAATCGCTGAGAGGAGCGAGATTTATTAAAGGGAATACCATACTCATCGTCAGAAAGCCAGGCAGGGTCGATCACAGGAGGGCAGTCCGAAAAACATGCAAACACGGGCATTACAAAACAGGGGAACACGAGTAACAGGCGAGGAATCAAAAGACAGGGACACAAAACGGACAGATATAAATTAAGAATACTCACAACAACCGAGCAAACAAAAGATTGAACACAGGACTTAAATACTGTATATTGACTAAAACAAGGAACCAAATGAGACACACCAGAAAACAATGAAGAGGGAGTACAAGGGTGGGGTGTGTAAAATAAAAAACACACCAAAAGGAAAACATAACAAAAACACATGAAAAAGGACATGACCAACCATGACCAGTGACCAGTTTCCAAAATCATTGCTTATGAGCAACTGTTTAAATATTCTGGATTCATTTGCTAGGCTGCATAATTTATTTAGACTGTGCAATCATAAAACTGAACTATTATTGATGTAAGGAATATACAACTTCCACTGTTGTGCAAGAGGATGAATGGGTTATGACAATTGATCATTTTGTTCCAGATATTTTTAAATATTTATATAATGGTTGGAGAGAATTGTGACCATTAAACCTGGGCCCGCTATAACCCCCCCCCCCCCCCCCCCCCCGAAAAAAATTTGTTTCCTCTCCTAATAAACTGCAATAAAGAAAAACTGAGATGACAGTACAGCTTTAGAAATGCAATAAACAATAATATCTGTACTATATAACTTCTTAAGCAAAATAAGGTTCCAACAAAATAAGGTTCACAGCTCCGTGTTCCTCGGGAGCGGAATATGTAAACAACGTGCACGAGGGCATCAAAGGAATGAATCGAAACTAGCTAGCGGTGGTACGCTAACGACAGGTAGCGTCGCCACAGCGGGCGGAAATTATCATACAGTTAAGCCCGCCCACTAAGAGGGAAGATGTGATTGGTCAATTTTACGATCATTTGAAACTGGTATTGCGCTGAATTATAACTGCCAGGCCCTCTGTAAACGAACAGCGGGCATCACAGTCCTGATAGGGGGAGACATAGGCTCACAGGCTTCCACTTAACCTCACCTTCCAACACAGATTCTTGTAATTGTTTAGATGTCAATTTTAAAACTGTAAGTAGATCAAATAAAATTGGATAATTATATATATAATGTTTTAAGAATATTTTAGGCCCTCTGAGAGGGTGTAGAGGGCCCTGACGGTCAGAGGTGGGGACTCGAGTCACATGACTTGGACTCGAGTCAGACTCGATCATTAATATTAAGACTTTTGACTTGACTTGAAAAAATATTCAGAGACTTAGACTTGACTTGGACTTTTACACCAATAACTTGGGACTTGAATTGGACTTGAACCTGTTTACTTGCAAAGACTTTATTTTTTTTTACCACAAATCTAAATTTAAAAACGCATATTAATATTTATAAAGTCCGCCCCATTAATTTAATTTCCATCCTTCTGACGCAGACCGGTCCTCTGCTTTTCCACACTCTGTACGTCTGTGTGTGCATGAGCTGCAGCACAACCAATCAAATGAAAAAGACAAGCAAAAAAAAAACGCTAAAGGCAGATAAACTACCGAGAGTAATTTCTTTTGGGTACATAAAAACGAAGTGCAACATGCAAAACCTGCAAAAAGACATTTGTCCGACATTTGAAGTTGCACAAAGAACGGTAGTTGCTACTTTTCTTTTGCTAGCTGACTTTAGCTAACTTCGTATTATCTGTGCTACGTTGATACCGCTGAGCTTTCACGTGTATGCTATGTTGTGTCATGCTATATATCCAGTCCTTTAAGTGCATCCACGATTAATGTGCAGCGTGTTAGGTCATGATTGCCTGTGGATAGTGAGAGGGGGTCTGTTTCAGAAAGCAGGTTCTGTATCTGAACTCAGGGAAGAGAGCCTCTCTCTGTCACCATCATAATATCCAGTTCTATCTCAGCATGGATTGTGATTTTGAAGACATCTACGTCGAGAAAAAAATATATTGACAAAAGTGGAGCGAGTTTGTCAATGGGGGGCATCATTCTACGGCCTCATTGTGCACAAATGACAGACAGACTTTTGGCCAGTTTGGTCTTTTGCAAATGCAATGCAAAATAGTTAACTGAAATGTCTAAAGTTGCAGATTCCTGTTAATTGTTCAGTTCTTATATTTGATTGTCTTGTGTCACTCACACATGGACACACATGTTTGGGCAGTCATGGCCTGGCGTTTAGGGAACTGGACTTGTGACCGGAGGGTCGTGGGTTCGATTCCCAGACAGGCCATGACTGAGGTGCCCTTGAGCAAGGCACCTAACCCCAACTGCTCCCCGGGCGCCGGGCTAGGGCTGCCCACCGCTCTGGGCACGTGTGATCCACAGCCCCTAGTAATCACTAGTGTGTGTGTGTGTTCTGACTGCACAGATGGGTTAAAAGCGGAGGACAAATTTCGATTGGGGTGTAAAAATCACAATTGACAAAATATGGCACATTTCATTTCATGTTCTCTAAAACCAGATAAGAGAAGAGAGGGAAAAATGCTGTTATGGTTCTTTGTATTGTAATGTGAAAATTTTTATTTGAACATGGAGTTCTACTTGTGACTTTTTCACAGAATATTTATTTCTGGAAAATTGTAGTTTAATGTATGAATATTTTTGCAGCTAAGTTTAACAAATTGAACTGTGCAATAAAGAGGTGTAATTTTAATATTTTTTAAATATACTTCGTGTTTTCAGTTGCATGTTTTATCAAGATTTGAGGAGAATACAGATTTAAAAAAGAACACATGTCTATTATTTACATTAAAAATATACCTGCAACATTGGTAAAAAAAAGTCTCGAAAGGACTTGAAATTCCAAGTTTCAGACTTGGGACTTGACTTGACTGTTGCCTGTCTTGACTCGAGACTTGACTTGACTTGACTGTCTTTGCTTGAGACTTGACTCGGGACTTGAGGACAAAGACTTGGACTTACTTGAGACTTGCAAAACACTGACTTGGTCCCACCTCTGCTGACGGTTCCCCACTGTTCAAGAGCTGGGTGGAACTTGGAGAATGAAGATATTTACAGTTGGAGTTCTTCTAATGTCTTCTAAAGTGTATTGCTCAAAAAATATAGCTGAACAAATCCAACAAAGAGGTCAGCCTAAGACACATTTGAGTACCAATATTGACTATTCCTATTCATGAATAGCACTTGGAGTCAAAGGTAAAGCAGATCAGATTTCAGCCACAAATTTTAAGAGAATATCTGTAGGAGGGTTCTTCTCAGGTCTTGCATCAAGAAAATGCTTTAAAAGATCTCAAATCATCTTTCTGATGATCAAGCATTTGGTTGAAATTGTAAAGTCTTTAACAGGTAAGGTAAGAATTGAAAAATGTTATTTGAAAAATGTTATGCAGAAACTGGGATATAATTTCTATATGGCAGGAACAAGCACATATAATAGGATGTCTAGTATTATTTTCCTTGTGAATTTTTGGAGGAGATAGAAATGGCTACAATGAGGAGTATCTACAATAAGATTACATACAGAATCAGGGAGGTCTCCTGTAAAAATGGTATGATGAACAGTGGATTAACAGAAGACTGTAACTGGGGAGTGATAACAACAACAGCTCCAACTTTATCAGCTGATTTAACAGTGTCACTCCTTTTGCATAATTGTTTAATGACAGAATATTCTTCTTTGGACAATTACATTTTCTACTAGGTTTGCTAAAATTTATGTTATTTATTTCTCTTTCACAGGAATTAATATATCCACCTGTATGAAGTGTCTAAATTGCATAAATACTAATCACAAAAAAGGATATTTGGCTTTTGGGTTAAATTTATGGAAAAAAATTTAAAGTTCTCCCTACTGTGATATAATATCACGAAAGTAGGGCATTTAAAAAGAAGCATGCAATGATGATTTCAGCAGTGGTAGGTATATCCCAAAAAAAAAATGTCAATGTCTCAAGACTGTTGACAAGCTGTAATTGATGTTCAAGGGCACATGATCAATAAAGGTTATGTGCCCTTGCGCATCAATTACAGCTTGATAACAATGTCTCATGTTGTTTACAAGTCAACTTATTGTCTGCTGAGGCATGGCATCCCATTCTTCTTTAAAGTTGGCCCTCATGTCATTGAGGTTCTTGGGAGTTAAGAGCCTCTACATGGCGACTCAGTTGATCCCATGGGTTTTGTATAAGATTAAGGTCTGGCAAAAGTGCAGGCCAATCAATTTGAGGTACCCCAGTCTCCAGAAGCCATTCCCTAATGATGTGACCCCGATGAGCTGTAGCATTGTCATCCATGAAGATGGGATTAGGCCTATGTTTTTCATGCAGAAGCACAATAACTTAATAATGTTATTCAAGTAGTATGGGCTTGTCACAAAGTGTAGGACAGTTCTGTTTTGACTAGACACACCTGCCCACACTGTAACATCACTACCACCAAAAGCTTGTCTGGTGACAACAGTGGCTGATACATCGCACTCTCCTTGATGTCTCCAACATCGTTGGCAGCCATCATTTCTGCACAGCCTGAATCAACTTTCATCAGTGAACAGCACTGAGGACCACTCGTCTCTCATCCAGTGTAAATGCTCCCTGGCCCATGCATGACGATGCTGCCTGTGCCAGGTAGTGTGGTCATGTACCTTGCAGGTCACCTAGTACGCAAACCACTCTGATGTAAACAGTTTCAAATCATCTGACATGACACTTGGGTGTCTCTCACCTCCCTTAAATGTGCCTGGAGCTACAGTATGTGGCATTCATTGTTTGGTTCTGCAGGGCACTGTTCACAATGAATTGTAGCATGTTTACATCATTGTGGGATGTAGCCAAAGGACATCCACTTATATGCCTTTCTGTGACTCATCCAGTCTCTGATGTAACCTGCTGATGACACTCTGTGACACTCTAAGCTCAGTGGCCATTTCCATCTGAGAACATCCTGTTTTAGGCCTTGCAATGGCAAGGTATTGTTGATCAGTTGTTAGGCGTCATCTTGATGATGTCAAAATGTGATGAGGAGGACTGTAAATACCAATTCTAATTGAAGCAGGAAATGTATTGGTCAATTCATGGATCAAACACCTGTTGTGAATTTTGTCATTAAGATCATTGTTAAAGAACAGCAAGTGCATAAAGTACTGAAACATTGAAAAGTTGGACATGTGCATTCAAAAATGTAATGGTCACATTAAATTCACCTGTAGAGTGCATTTTAGGGACTTCCTGAAATTTCACCCATAAGCCAAATATCCCTATCTTTTGTTGAAAATTGTTTATACCATGAAAATATGAAAAATTGAATAACCCTTAATTCTATTCTCAAACACCACACTCAATGTTTGCTCTCATGACAAATGCCTGTGCTCAGCCATATTTTAAAGGGGCAGAGGGAAGGATATTGTATTTACAGTATGCACAATACCTTGTATAACCCAGTCGTCTCTCTTCTCTAGGCTTTGGAATGACAACCCCAGTGACAGTAGCTGGCAAAGTTTTCCTGATCTTCTATGGCCTTCTTGGCTGTGCTGCCACCATCCTCTTCTTCAACCTCTTCCTGGAGCGCATCATTACCCTGCTAGCCGTGGTGATGAAGGCTTTTCGCTTGCACCGCCTGCGCACCAGTGGCCTCCTCCCACCAGGGATCTGCCGGGACTTTGCAGCCAGCAATCTGCCTGGCTGGAAACCATCGGTCTACCATGTGATGCTGATCCTGGGCCTGTCAGCCATTGTCATCTCCTGCTGTGCCTCAGCCATGTATTGCCCTGTGGAAGGCTGGGCCTACCTTGATTCCCTCTACTTCTGCTTCGTCACCTTTAGCACCATTGGATTTGGGGACCTGGTGAGCAGTCAGAGTGAGTCCTACCAGCACCAGAGTCTGTACCGAATAACCAACTTCTTCTTCATTCTGACCGGCGTCTGCTGCATCTATTCACTCTTCAATGTGATCTCCATCGTCATTAAGCAGGTGTTAAACTGGATGCTGGGCAAGATGAATTGCCTTTGCTGCCAGCGATGCAACAAAGCCAATGCCTTCTTGGGGCGGCGCAATGCAATCCGGCCTGGTTCACGCCTCAGGCAGGGCCGCTTTGGCAGGCCACCGGACACAGAGGGACCTTGCGATAGTGACACAGAGGGAAGGAGGCTCTCTGGTGAGATGATCTCCATGCGGGACCTGACAGGCTCAAATAAGATTTCACTGGCCATCATGCAGAAGCAGCTCTCAGAGTCAGCGAATGGGTACCCTCGGACAGTGTGTGGGAGCTCACGGCACAATGCATTCTCTGGTGGAGTTGGAGCACTGGGCATTATGAACAACAGACTGGCAGAGACTAGTGACTCCAGGTAGAGCCATCTTATGGATCAACAGAAAAAGTATACTTCTGTAATAATGTTAGTTTTGCAGGGAAGCTTTTCTAGAGAACTTTGAAGTAGAGAGGCACAGAGATTGTATTGGACTTTGGCTGTATTATTGCCTTGTTTAAAAGTACCAGTGGCACAGCATGATATGCATGTTTCTCTGCTATCTTTTTGAGCCATGGTTAATATTGAGGTGACGGTAGTTCATTGGTCAGGGATTTATCTCAGCTAAGTATAGAACTTAGCAACAACCTTTCAGTACCAATCAAAGATAAGCTTGGAAAAAGCATCAGCATATTGGGTTACTGTCAATATTGGGATGACTGAATCACCTGCTTAAGCCTATACATTTTCAAGAATTATACAAGGACTCTGAAATGCATAAAATATATATTTGTGTATATCCAGGGCATTCCAGCTTTACCTCTGTTTTAGGGTGTATAATATATGGAATGGGTTCCTGAGCTACATTGAAAAAACCCAAAAAAAAGACATCTAGTCTTAGACACAAGCACTGTTCAGTAGGCAAGCCATGCCTGATATAGAGGTGCTCTGAGGAGCAGCCTTATCTCTCTGACATGATGGCGAAAGTAGCATTATTGTCAGCTCAGAATGCATTGCACATATCTGTATTTACAGCTATGCATCACTTGTCTTTTTCCCATTAGACTACTGATTTTTTTCATTGCAAATAGCCTTGATTAAGGAGAAAGGAAATTATGTACATATGAATGCAGAACGCGTACTAGAATGTAAATTATATACTATATATAGTATAGTAGTATATCAGATAAAACTTTGTTGGCATGACAATAACTCAAGGTTTAGATAATTGAATCTACATAGTGAACGCTGAGGAGGTTCCATGCTAAAGATTTCATGCTTACGAAATGCTGTGAAAGGGTTTTAAATAAACTGACACATATGACAACATATGTTTATTTATATAGAAGCATTATATAAGTTTTATCTAATGGAATGTTCAGTTCTGGAAATGTTACGGTGTGAGAACTGTTAATTTTGTTGACAAAAGTTGCAAATCAAAGGTTTTTCTGCATCCCTCCTGTACAGTGTGTCTGTTACCTAAGCACAGATTATGTCTAGTCTGATATGCATTCTTGAGCATATAAAGGACCCAGGCATGCATACAGCATCATTTATGCCTGGAATCAATACAGCATTCCTGCATGAGAGCTCTGAGATAAACCCAAGGTTACTCTTACTGTTGAGATAAGCAGCTGAAAGCTTGTCATCTTGGGCGTCTTTAAGGAGGATCAGTCATATTGACCTCTTCTGGTACTATGTATAAATAAGACCCCAGAATAAAGAGTAACCCTCAATATTTTTACAGAAATATATTTGCTTCTTGAAGTCCATGTTGAATCAACAAGGATCTCTTAAACAGTGTTTAATATTTTTACCTTATAGAAAATATTTTCTGCAGTACACAAGTGAACATCAATATTGGGAAATCTCCAATAATGGATAAGGATTTTACCCTCTCAAAGCACTGTGATATGGTACATTAACCTTTAAAATGAAAGAGACAGAGAGTATTGCTCTGCAAGAGAGAAAGAGATACAGGCAAAGATAAAGGAATAAAGAGTAATGTATTAGTGCCTAAACAGGAAAACTAGCACGAGTTGAGAATGCTGCTCTCACTTTCACAGACTATAGTTGGAAGGAGTTAAGCACTAAATTAATTGTCTGTATTTCAAACACTGTTTCTCTCACTCAACCCCCTGTTTGTATGCTGTGTAGTAGAATATCAAGAAACAATAATTTCAAGACAAGAATTCTGAGTTCTGGTAATGCTGTGAGGTCAGGTGGTGACAATCCTCTCTAAACATTAACTTGACCCTACATCAGTGAAACTGTAATCTGAGTGTATTACTTATTACACTTTTAAGAAACTACCAGAGGCACAGTAAAACTGTAGAAAACACACGGTGTTGGTGCCTGTAGAAAACTGTAGAAAACACACAGTGTTTCAAATCTTGAAAGAGAGAGATTTTTTTTCCTTTTAACAAATTGGCACTGACCAGTTTTTATCAATTAAGAACTGTCATAGTACCTGTTATAAGAAGTACCTGCTGCAAGAAGAAACGTGTGTACCATATTATGTATTACAAAAAAGGCTAGTAATATGGAGAGATATGAAGAGAAATAACAGAAAATTGGAAGTAATCCAATGATGACCATATAAAATCTAGAGCTGTCCAGTGCCTTTGGTCATGTATTAGACACATCATCAGGAAGGGTGGCAGGTCTAGATAACATACAGGGTGTCCCACTGTAGAGGAGATGAAGCAGGTAGTGTACATTAGCCATCATTAATGCCCAACTTTCTCACAAACCATGCTCCACACACACACACACACACACACACACACACACACACACACACACACACACACACAATCCTTCTCTGTCTCCTTCTTTCTTATTCTCTTCTTTCCCTCTCATCATCTCTTTCCCTCTCCTTCTCTCTCTCTCTCTCTCTTTTAGTGTGACTGAGGACTGTGCAGCATCCATCAACAGCTCCTACGCCCTTCCAAAGCCTACACACACGGTCCATTCTACCCTTGTCTTCCAGCAGCAGCTCAGCTCAGTGTAGCTAGGATAGCACACTGTCTTTCAGTACAATGTCTCTCGTGGCACCATACACCCAAACCATGCTGTAAATAGCTTTGGGGAGTCCTGAGAATGGTGCAGTGTGTCATAATTGAACTTTTCCACACAAACTGAAAAAAATCAGTTGAGAAAGGACTTGAGAACACACAAAACTGCATTTCCTAAATGAGAGAAAAAACAGAAAGAAAAAAACCTTCAGGTAGTTGATACAGTGAGGAAAATAAGTAATTGAACACCCCACGACTTTGCAAGTTTTCCCACTTTAAATCATGGAGGGGTCTGAAATTTTCATCTTAGGTGCATGCCCACTGTCAGAGACATAATCTAAAAAAGAAAAAAAAAAAACGGAAATCACAATGTATGATCTTTTAAATAATTTATTTGTGTTTACTGCTGCAAATGAGTATTTGAACACCTGTGAAAATCAATGTTAATATTTGGTACAGTAGCCTTTGTTTGCAAATACAGAGGTCAAACCTTTCCTGTAGTTTTTCACCAGGTTTGCACACACTGCAGCAGGGATTTTGTCCCATTCCTCCACACAGATCTTCTCCAGATAAGCCAGGTTTCTAGGCTGTCGCTGAGAAACACGGAGTTTGAGGTCCCTCCAAAGATTTTCTATAGGGTTTAGGTCTGGAGACTGGCTAGGCCACTTCAGAACCTTGATGTGCTTCTTACGGAGCCACTTATTGGTTTTCCTGATTGTGTGCTTTGGGTCATTGTCATGTTGAACGATCCAGCCACGACCCATGCTCTAACTGAGGGAAGGAGGTTGTTCCCCAAAATCTCGCAATACATGGCCCCGGTCATCCTCTCAGTCGTCCTGTCTCATGTGCAGAAAAACATCCCCAAAGCATGATGCTTCCACCCCCATGCTTCACAGTAGGGATGGTACTCATCATAATTTGTCCTCCAAACACAACGAGTGGAATTAAGACCAAAAAGTTCTATTTTGGTCTTATCTACAGATGACTACAGAACTTTCTCCCATGACTCCTCTGGATCATCCAAATGGTCATGGACAAACTTAAGACGGGCCTTGACGTGTGCTGATTTAAGCAGGGGAACTTTCCGTGCCATGTATGATTTTAAACTATGACGTCTTAGTGTATTACCCACAGTAACCTTGGAAACAGTGGTGCCAGCTCTCTTCAGGTCATTGGCCAGCACCTCCCATGTAGTTCTGGGCTGATTCCTCATCTTTCTTAGGATCATTGCTACGCCACGAGGTGAGATCTTGCACTGAGCCCCAGTCCAAGGGAGAATGACAGTAATGTTTAGCTCCTTCCATTTTCTAATAATTGCTCCATGCAACAGTTGTTCTTTTTCACCAAGCTGCTTGGCAGTTGCACCATAACCCTTTCCAGCCTTGTGGAGGTCTACAATTTTGGCTCTGGTGTCTTTGGACGGCTCTGGTGTCTTTGGACAGCTCTTTGGTCTTAGCCATGTTAGCAGTTGGAGTCTTACTGATTGTGTGGGGTGGACAGGTGTTTTTATGCAGCTCATGACCTCAAACAGGTGCTTCTAATTTAGAATAAGTGGAGTGAAGGTAGACTTTTAGAGGTGGACTAACAGGTCCAGAATTTTTGCTGATTAGCAGGTGTTCAAATACTTATTTGCAGTAGTAACACACAAATACATTTTTTAAAGCATACATTGTGATTTACGGATATATATTTTTTTAGATTATGTCTCTCACAGTGGACATGCACCTAATATGAAAAAGTGGGAGAACTTGCAAAGTCGCAAGGTGTTCAAAGACTTATTTTCCTCACTGTACTTTAGACTTGATGTAGTCTCCTGCATATATTTATGTTGAAGCCATACAAATTCACTTGTACAAGCTCTTAAATTAGTCTAATTCTGTACAAATGTGTAGGAGGGTATACATTGGTACAAAGTGCTTAGATAGCCCGTACGTTATTAGGCCAATAAGGCAGACATGACTAACTATGATAATAAGATAATGTGACATAACTAGATTGAAGCTTTGAAATAAAGATGTGCAAAACATCTCTCATAGGTCTGTGTTGGAGCCGGTGACAGCTAGTGTACAATAATGCTGTTTTCAGAAACCTGTGGATGCATTACTCCTTTGAAACCTTATAAATAAATGTATTTAGGATAGTTAGTCACAAAAAAAAATATTGCATGCATGATTCAATATCAATTGCCTTATTTTCTTTGTGTAACGTGATCACCTATTCGGTAGAACATATAATCTTTTGCATTTTGCAAAATGTATCTCCATTGATTGCAATGGACCTTAATGCCTCAGACTCATAATCCCCCCATCTGCAGGAGTAGGGAAGGAATGTTTCTTTTCCTTTTTTCTGGAATCAGTAGCTCCTGTTCTCACCATTGCTTTTACTTCAACCATCTTTGACTGACATATTTTTTTTATCTACAGCAATATGAAAGCCAAATGAGTTGACAGATTGCCGCAAGGCTGCCTGGTTTAAAACATGTAAGCTGAATTTTGATGTATATTGTCTGAATCCATGTTTAGTTTACTGCCTGTTAAGTGAAATGTGTTTTTGTGGGTGTGTAAAGGGTAAAATTCAACGCTGCTTGTGTGAGGTTAGGCAATGTGACATTTATCAGTGCTGACCTGAGGGAAGAGACACTGTGACATTTAGAGCACATGAGATCTGCTGATGTCAGAGGACTTACAGAGCTGTGTTGAGAAACGAATATTCAAGCGTTCAATAAATAAAACGAGACTCAGATTGTGTGACAAGGCTGTGGTATGCCATGGGCATAGCTAAGTGCTTTTTCCACTTCTGTCTTGGGTTTTGTTTATTTGATGTTGTCAGCTAATTACCCAATTATATGTCCATTATATGGCTTGGAGTAAAAAGAGGCAGATTTATTTTAATTACATCTCCTCTTTGATCTCCTCTTTGATGACAGTATTAGCCATTTTCTCATGTCTGATTACAGGTCATTGATTGTGATGGATAGCAAACTAAACTTAGTTATGGTACAGATACAAAATGAGTCATTATGACTTCAATAAACTTGCTTGCATCTTTACATTTACATTTATGGCATTTAGCAGACGCTCTTATCCAGAGCGACTTATACAGTGCTTTGCATCTGATCACAGAATTCATCCTAGGTACTAGTACAGATAGGCCAGAATTCAAGATACCCTTGAGTCAGACTACTACTAAACTACAGGAGTCAATGTCATTACCTAGTGTTTTGCAAGTTAAATGTTTACCAAGAAGCACAAATAACCATAGACAGACATACAATTTAAGAACAATGGCAAGTGCTATCTGCTGAGCTTACTTTCTTTATTAACAGCCACTAAATCTAATGTATCTAATGGGTCCAGTGTGGTAATTACATGACCTAAGGACTTTAAACCTGGCTTCACACCTCTGACTTCTCATTTCTCTTTGTCCCACAACTCTAAATTTCTTATGTTGCTGTATTCTTGATTTATTGTATGCAATTTCCTCCCAGCTGCAAGTTGCACATTTATTAGCAATGATTGTAATTTTATATTTATGCAACTAATTATAAAACTGCAACAAAAGATACCCAATAGATACTTTTTCTTTGGGGAGGTGGGGGGGGGGGGGGTAGTATGGATAAAAATGAATGGTTTTCACATACAGCCATCACCTCTATTATTAATGGCCTGAAACAATAGGAATTGTGATGTACTAGTTTGGGTGTGTGTGTGTGTGTGTGTGTGTGTGTGTGTGTGTGTGTGTGTGTGTGTGTGTGTTTTGCTGTATGACAGTGTGTCCACCCACTTAGCTGAGTCTTTGCCTTTGATGCTCACTCGAAGTGAAGGAACACTCAACATTTCTGCCTTTCCTGTCACTACTGAACGAATTGTTTTCCACACTGAGTGGGCCTGTGATCACTGCACAGGCAAAGGCAAGTAGATGCCTGAGAAAATGCCAAGCTACCTAAGTGCAGTGATCTACTGTCAGACCAGCATCACAGGAATATTCATGATCTGTGCACCTCAGTGAGACGCCTAATGTCAGATATTGAACCACGCTTCCGAAAGCAAGATAATTATGTCCCAGGATCCATTCCTGGTCAAACCGAGATGCAGAGCCATTGATTTTTGGCTGCCTGGGCAAGCTTCTGCATCGAACTGTCACATATCCACGTCTTTTCCTAGCATGTTCTCCTTGTTGGGGAGAGACACATGCAGTCCTCAGACGTGCCTCTAACGGGAGTTATGAGCAGGAGCAACGGCTGTGGAAGGGTGGAATGTTGCTTCCCACTCAACACAAGCCTGCTGACAGCAGCTGTATCTATGCAGAGAAGACTGCACACACTCCTGGGGATCGACTGGTGTCAGAGACCACACACTGATCTTTTCATATGTGGGAGGAACTATTCTTATCATTGCTGCAGTTTGTTAAAAAATGGTCAGAAAGGCCAAATTCTCTATCTCTAGAAAAGAGTTGGGGGGGGGGGGGGGGGGGTTGCGTAGGGCTGCCAATACGCTACTGTTGTTCCAATAACATTTTGATGAGAAAGTACATTTATAATGTCATTCTCTTCAGCTAAAGGTTCTAGGCAATGTGTTACTGGGGACCTGCCCTGCTTTAAATGCACACTAGGTTGAAGATATTGTATCACATGCCCCATCAACAAAGAAACAAAGAAGTTGGTATTTTATTGTTGAATATTGAGTTGAAAACTCAGATTAGAAAGCCAACTATAGGTCAACCTTGCCTAAAATGACTAGTTCTCAATATTGGAGGAAGCCTAATAAGGTAGTAACTGTCGAGACAAGTTTACACAAGAATATCAAATGCAACTATTTAACTAATTAAGAAGTAGTTAACGACAGAATGCAGCAGTAGCTGACCTATCTTTGCCACCCCAAAAGCATAAAAAATGCCTTTGTAGTGGCTGCTGCATGGTTAAGCACAGACAGGTGCATTCAGGTACAAAAAGGCTTCTTTTAATGTTGTACGATCCAAAAGGCAGAAACAATAACAGTCCAGGTCATGCACAAAATACAATCCAAAAATGGCAGTCTATGGTAACAATGGGGGCAAATCCCATAAGAGAATAATCCACATAACAAAATACTAGTCATACACATAAAGATGGCATTGAAGAAATCGCTCGGTATGCAAACTACAAAATAATGTGCTTGGTATCATTCAGAGGTGGGACCAAGTCAGTGTTTTGCAAGTCTCAAGTAAGTCCAAGTCTTTATCCTCAAGTCCCGAGTCAAGTCTCAAGCAAAGACAGTCAAGTCAAGTCAAGTCTCGAGTCAAGACAGGCAACAGTCAAGTCAAGTCCCAAGTCTGAAACTTGGAATTTCAAGTCCTTTCGAGTCTTTTTTTTTTTTAAACCAATGTTGCAGGTATATTTTAAATGTAAATAATAGACATGTGTTCTTTTTTAAATCTGTATTCTCCTCAAATCTTGATAAAACATGTGTAACTGAAAACACGAAGTATAAAAAAAATTTAAATTACACCTCTTTATTGCACAGTTCAATTTGTTAAAATTAGCTGCAAAAATATTCATACTTTAAACTACAATTTTCCAGAAATAAATATTCTGTGAAAAAGTCATAAATAGAACTCCATGTTCAAATAAAAAGTGCTGATATTTTCACAGTACAATACAAAGAACCATAACAGCATTTTTCCCTCTCTTCTCTTATCTGGTTTCTTGGAGAACATGTGTGTCCATGTGTGAGTGACACAAGACAAACAAATATAAGAACTGAACAATTAACAGGAATCAGGAATGCAACTTTAGACATTTCAGTAAACTATTCTGCATTGCATTAGCAAAAGACCAAACTGGCCAAAAGTCTGTATGTCATTTGTGCACGATGAATGATGTCCCACTAGGCTGAAAACTCGCTCCACTTTTGTCAATATATTTTTTTCTCGACGTAGATATCTTCAAATACACAATCCATGCTGAGATAGAACTGGATATGATGGTGACAGAGAGAGGTTCTCTTCCCTGAGTTCAGATACAGAACCCAGGGTTGCCAACCCTCACGCATTGAGCGTGAGACACACGCATTTGACCGTCTTTACACGCTCTCACGCCACACATCCGATTTCTCACGCCGAAAAAAAATCTAGTTTATTTACCTCTGATCCTTATCTATGATTCAATGAGTTACTAGTTCGCTCTGGCACCAACCACTGGCGATTGATCGATCGCGATATAATACTTAATTTGTGTCCATTTTACACCCCGCCCGGTAACAATTCACGTTCGCTGACCCCCCCCCTATTTGATTGGTTGTGCTGCAGCTCATGCACACACACACACACACACACACACACACACACACACACACACACACACACACACATAACGTACAGAGTGTGGAAAAGCAGAGGACCGGTCTGCGTCAGAAGTACGGAAATGAAATTAATGGGGCGCACTTTATAAATATTAATATGCGTTTTAAAATTTAGATTTGGGGTAAAAAAATCAAGTCTTTGCAAGTAAACAGGTTCAAGTCCAATTCAAGTCCCAAGTTATTGGTGTAAAAGTCCAAGTCAAGTCTAAGTCTCTGAATATTTTTTCAAGTCAAGTCAAAAGTCTTAATATTAATGACTCGAGTCTGACTCGAGTCCAAGTCATGTGACTCGAGTCCCCACCTCTGGTATCATTCAATATAAGCCATGTGGTAGCAATGAAATATATCAGTACATATGTTCTACACATCTGTGGATGTTTCAGAGTATCCACAGTATCCTTTGTGCTTTTCTGTATAGAAAAACAGCTAATTACATTGAAGACTCCATATTGTGCAAATATCTTGTACAGTAAATGCAGTAGATAATATTTTAGCTATACAAAACAAAGAAGACTGTCATTTATGATGCAAGCATTTCAGTCAGCCATTTTCTTGCCCAGCCATTTAATGGGGGTTTCCATCAGGTATTCCATCTCTCCACAGGTCTGCTGTAATGTTGCTTGCACTTGGTCTGAGGATATTTGGCCTGCAGCCCAGCAAGTACATTGCTTGGCAAGTGAATCCCACCACTGCAGAAAATCATGGCAGATCCAACAGGCAGGGAGTGTTAACAATTCTCACCGTTTAGACGGACGACTAATTGGAATGCAGTGTGGGGACAGAGCAAAGATGCCATACTTGACAGCCTGATTGACAAAGCTGTTTTCAGAACATCTGTTTGCATGTTTACCAGAGGAGGGAGTCATGTTGGGGAGAATAGCTGACAGCTGGCAGCAGCTGATCAGTGATCAGCAAAGGTGTCAGAAATATTCTCATTCATTACTCAGGTAGAAGTATAGGGTTATCTACCAGGGTTTAAAAATACTTCTGTAGAAGTTGAAGTATCAACTCAAGCTTTTTATTCAAGTAAAAGTGTAAAAATATGGCTTTCAAAACTACTTAAAGTATAAAAGTAAAAGTAATGTAAGGAAAAATAAAGCCATTAAAGACAAAAGCTTAGGTTGCACCACAGGGGTCTATAGTGCACTAGTCCACCTCCCCAAAAACCCCATTCTTCTAAAAGCCATAATGACTATAATGTTATATTAAAATGTTAATGTTGAAAAATGGGCACATATGCCTATTGAAAATGAATCTACTTTAGTACAAGGGTTGGTTGGTCTTCCTGGCTACCAACCTCCTCGCTGGTGCCTAGTTGGGACACTTTGCTCGAATTCTCTTGAGTCTCTGCGACCGGCATCTTTATACTAAGCTATACATTTGCTACGTCCTCGCTGGAGAGTGACGTGACGTGTGCAGGTGCGATGGATCACGTACAAACCAATAGGGTGTCGGAATATTATATGTTTATACTTCTCATCCAACCACAATGAAATTCACTCTATCCGGATGGCGTGATTAGTCAGGATAGGGTTTTATTTTAACGATGACACGCCGGAATGAAAACAAGTTGAAATGAAATAGCAGTAACAAGGCTAATTTTAAAATGTAAGGAGTAGAAAGTACAGATAATGGCGTGAAAATGTGAGGAGTAGAAGTAAAAAGTCAAGAAGTCATTCCCGAGGATGCAGCAATCAAACACATCCCCGACCCAAAACTCATGCGCCACAGGTCCCTGCCCGAAGTCAAAGAATGAATGAATGATTCAATTTATATAGCACCTTATCAAGATACCCAAGGCACTTTACAATTGTAAACACAGCTACGTCACAGACAACCAATCACACACCGGCGAGAAGCGGCAGCCAATTGCGCACAGCGTACTCTCTACCGGGATCCACAGCCCCCTGGGGGACTGAATGGAGTGCAGGAAGGGGAGAGAGGACAGACCTTAGTGGCAGAGCACCATGCACCACTGGGCACACAAGCACACACACTCAGACAACAACTTGTTTTTATTGAACAGAGAGAGACATAGACACACACTTAGGGAGAGACACAGACACACACTCAGGGAGAATTTATCTGGGACTGCCAATTTACCTAACCTCCATGTTTTTGGACTGTGGGAGGAAACCGGAGATCCCGGAGGAAACCCACACAAACACAGGGAGAACATGGAAACTCCACTCAGATAGGGACTTGAACCCAAGACCCCAGTGCTAAGAGGCAAACGTGCTAACCACCAAGCCACCGTGCTGCCAAAGGAGACATTGGTGTGCCCTAGCAGCTCAAACTGCTCGCCGGTTACTGAGCAGTTTACAAGAAGTGCTGCACATTGCGTCAACTGATGCAAGTTACGAACTACCGTCCAGAAAGACAATGTCGTAGAAAATCCAGCAGCTGTATGATGAGGAAAGGGAAGTAAAACAGGTTATTGTGCTGAGCGCCACAAATGTGGCTCTGACTGGGGATCACTGGACCTCTGTTAGCAACAAGAATTATCTTGGTGTGACAGCTCATATTATAGATGATGAATCTATAGATGATGAAGATCCAGTCATTTGCTTTGAGCATGCAGAAGACCACTTCTAGGCACTATGGAGATGTCTGTGGCAGAGGCCTGGGAAATTAAAGAAAAATATACCATCTAAAATGGTATTAAAAACATCTTCTGATTTACTTCAATTCTTCCAAAATGTGTGTGTGTATAGTCATGTACACAGGGAAGTCATGGCCTGGCGGTTAGGGAACTGGTCTTGACGGCATGTGTTTTGGACTGTGGTAAGAAATGGGACAACGCGATTCATCACTATATTGCTGTTTTAATAAATACATAAGAAAATTTCAAGTACTAAATTTAATTAATTCAATTCATGTTAGGACTGCGGGCGGGGGGCGACAGAAATGTGTATGTGGCGAGCGGGTGCGGGATTAAAACAAGCAATTTTCTGGCTGGTGCAGGTGGGAGCGGGACTAAAACATGCCGGTGCGGGCGGGAGCGGGATTAAAAAAGTAGTCCTGCGCAGACCTCTACCTCAGGGCTTCTTTTATGCAGGCCAGAAGAGCTCATGGCCGTATAGCATAAGGGGTAGCTGAAGTATCCTTGGAAAAGAGTACACGAAGGTAAATAATACAAAATGGATGTCCATGTAAATATTGTTCGAAGGTACCTGTGTTGTGTATGTGTTATTATTTGTCTTATGTGTGTGTTTATGTTAAAGCCATTTTATTGCATACCCCTATGAACGCACCCCAGTCGGTAATTGGTTTGGTCCAATTAGGAAGAGGGTGGGGTTATGGGTATAGACAGAGTGCAGTGAGAAGAGAGGATTGGTTTGGTTGAGGTTGGTTTTTGTTTGTAGAGCGTGTCCATACTGGCTGCAGTAAGTCAGTGACAAAGAGGTTGCTATAACGTGCTATTGTACAGTTTAAATCTCTGCTGGTAATCCCAAGATTTTTTACTTTCGTTTGTCCTCTTTTTTGTTTACAAGTTTTTCTTTTCCTTTTGTTCATGTGTGCTGGGAATAAACTTACCCTACGGGATTAAAAAATATATCTTTCGAGCTTGTCTAATCTCTCTGCGACACGAACTCAGCACTCCGCTTAGGAATCATTACGACCAAAGTCTGGTATTTGAACACAAGGGACCTGCGGGCGACCGATGTACCCCCTTGCCTGATGACACCTCCCTTTTGGGCGTGTGTTTACGTTGTCTACGTCTAGTTGTCTGCGTCTGTGGATCTCCGTGGGTGCGGTTACATCTTGTGTTCATCTGTCTCACCTGTGGCTCGTCTCGTCATCACTCGGGACTTATGTAGTTTGTCTATTTAATGTGTGTTCATGCAGTGTCCTGTGCTCGTCTTTGTTTGTGTCTCGCCACGCTTACTGTTGAGTGTTCTTTGTGCGCTGTCTGCACTACTTGTAAAATAAATAAAGTAACGTGTGTGCAAGAAACGCTAGATCTGTGCCTCGTCCATCGTCTTGCACCCACTGTCACAGAGCATATACATGGAAGTACTGAAGAGCTCCACAGTATTGTTCACTAAGTGTCCAAGGTCTCAAAGGCAACGCCTTTATCCAAACATGCCACACCCTTATCCAAGATGTTGGCCATTATACTATAGTATAGTGGTATACTATACTACGCTATAAGAGCATGCAACATTTTTTTTACTAAAACAAAAATAATAACGTTGGACATTGTTGTGGAAATTTCTGAAACAGATGAGGACTCAGACGTGGTTAAAAGAGAAATTTATTGTCACGTAGGGCAACGCCCCCTCTCGTAGCTGTCACTCTGGGTTCCCTCATGTCTGTGTTCCCTGCCTGTTTGTCCCGCCCTGCTCGTTTATTTTGATGATTCCTCGTTTGTTACCACGCCCCTGTGTCATTGTCATCACCTGTCCCTAGTTTAGTTCTGTGTATAATAGTCCCTGTGTCTCCCTTGTCTGTATCGGTCTTTTTGTTCCTACCTATTCTTCGTGAGTACTGCCATTTGTAGTTTGCGCTTTTGTGTTACCTGTATTCCGTGTATCTTGCCTGTCCTCCCTGAGTTAGTCTGATTTGTTGTTTTCCTTGTCCGTATCTATGCCCGTGTATATTTCTTGTATGAACTGCCTTCCCGATGTGACCTGCGCCCGCTATTACGACTCTGCTTTTGGAATTTCCTGTAATAAATCTCACTCTCCTCAGCGTTTGTGTCCGCCTCCCTGTTCTGCCCCACGCAGAACGTTACATTTATTAAATAAGTAAAATAAGTACAAGGGTCTTATCTAGCACAAGAGCTCTCAGGAGAGAGGGCAGTCCTATCTCCTTATATATACAATTCTAGCAGGCAGCATGTTCCAACATATTGACGCACAGTAGGTTGTTTTTGTCTCACATGTGTATTCCTCCTAATATGGAGCTGTCCTGTTTTTAGCAGAAGAAAGCTACATATCAAGTGTACACAGAAACAGCTGATAGGTCAGCTCTTAGTAGAGGGATGACAGGCAGATAACATAGTGCTACTAATCAGAATGGCATGTACTAAATCATAATGTTATGATTAAATCATAGCTAACTTCCGGTATAGCATTCTAGTCAAACAATTCGACATAAACTAGTAAAGTAAACCTTTTCTTTTTATATGATGTTTAAAAGTATATGCAATCAAAATATTCACTAACAAAATAATCAGTGACTGCATCAGTTTCACCAAAGTCAATCACGTGTGCTCTGGAGAGCTTACCTTATTTTAGCTTAGGTTAGCCTGTTTACAACCGATATGGCTTGTGTTGCGCATGTCATTCCCAAAGACAAGCAATCACGAATCACGGCAAGTGAGGTGTTAATATTTTCATCTTCAAATGAGGTATTGGCTGGAACAGCCATCAATCACTTCGAAAGCATCAGCTTGTCGCTTTTGCAGTTACTTGATAACCCCACCTCAACCCTTTACACCTCGCCAGGCAGGTAAAAACTGTGATTGAAAACCACCACCCCCATCCACTGGCAGCATTATGGATTTGTTTCAAATAAAAAGGAGAGCCAGCAAACCTAGATGAGTCAGTGCGTAAGATCTACTTACAAAAATCCTCCACCAAAGATGGAAACACATCAAACATGCATTCTCATATTAAAACGAAGCACCCTTCAATTACAATTCAGCAGGTGCTATAAAAGTCCAGACTCAGTTACCACTTTAATTGGAGCTTTTGCCAAATACAAAAAACACAAAAGAGACGAAAGAAGGCGATTACACTAGCGACATCTGAAGTTTCTGCTTATTGTAGAGAGTCTGTAATCAATGAGGATTAAGACCTGCTTATTTAGTATGCAAGACCTACTTATGCAATCTCTCTCCCCATGATTCCAGCCCAAAACATTACTCCACCTCCACCTTGTTGGTGCCGTAGCCTTGTTTGCATGGGGTGTCCATCAACCAGCTATCTTCCACTCCATCCATCTGGACCATTGAGCGTTGCATGGCACTCATTGGTGAACAAAACAGTTTTGATGTCAGCCTTCATGTATTGTTTGGCCCACTGGAGCCTTTTCTGCTTATGTGTAGTGGATAGAGGAGGTTGATAGTATGGCTTACGCACAGCTGCAAACCTCTGAAGGACCCTGCGTCTTGTGGTTCGGGGGGCGTTGGAGGCACCAGCAGCTTCAAAATCTTGTCTTCTGCTATGACAAGGCATTTTTGCAGCTGCTCTTTTAACTTGACGCAATTGCCTGTTGGAAAGAGTCTTCAATTTTCCCTTATCAGCACGCACATTTAGTTATCAACTATGGATAATTAATGTTTTTGGTATCTAAGGGATTTAACTATGAATTCTTTGGAGGTTTTGGCAACAACCACTTTTGAATGATATCAACACAGACAATTTGGTGAAAATAAATGATACATTTATTTAAAACCAACTTTTCTAAAACACAAGCAGCATCAACAAGGATCAGTATATTTACAGTGAAGACTCGGCATCTAGTGTGTGTGTGTGTGTGTGTGTGTGTAGAAAGGGGAGGAGAGTAAATGTACATGCATGCATGTTTGAGGAGGCGGGAGTTGTAGTATCAGTTCTCCTATGGAGAAGGGGTGGCGGAATCCCAAAGACAACAGTGGAGCCGACGGAAACAACAACAGAAACAACAACAACAACACAAACCACACAAACCATAGCTGTTCTAACCAATAGTTCACTGGAAGCTGAAAAGATGAACACCTCACTTGCCATGATTCGTAAATGTTTGTCTTTGATAAGGACATGCACAAAACAACAAGCCAGTTGGGTTGTAAACAGGTTGGGAGACTCAGAGCCTAACCTGAACACCCCGTGTCTAACCCGTTATGTTGATGAACATAATTTTTGCCTAATCTAGTGCTTTGCCTCTAAGCAATGAGCTGACAAATAATACCTGAACATTCTCTGGTGGTGTTGGGCATGTCAGAAAATAAAAATAAAGGCACAAGGCATGTCTGCATTCATATTCTCCCATCACCAAGTATCATCCAGACCAGATGAGCCTGTAGGCTGTTCAGTTGTCCCAAGTAGTCCTCGCGGTTCATCTGCAATGAAGAGCTAACTTGGTGTACCTTCTTTCTGTCCGCTGCATCCATACACATATTGGTCACCCTGTAACAATGGGTTGTTGGAGGCTGGACGCAGGTGTAGATATTCAAGGGGTTTAAAAAAAACAGAGAACATAGACAGACCATAAACTATCTCTAAAAACCAAATAGCACAAACAAAAGACAATAATACATAAAAACCTGGGAAACATAGAATCAAAAGGGAAACAAGACAACCTAACTACACAAGATGCATATCAGGCATAGAACAAACAAACAAGACATAGCTTGAAACACTGATGAGGGGGAGGAGTTACAAATGACAGGAGAGTGACAGGGGACCACATGGAGAACCAGACATGACACCCATGAACTCTCCAACATAGGCCAATCGCTAATCTGTCTTTCAGTTCTAGAGAAAGTATATTATTTAGGGCATGATGACGGCAAGGCATGATTATGAGAAACTCTCACAGAGAATATAATAAACAGACAACATGAGCAGGGTAAACACTAAACAGTTTTTAAGAACATACAACTAAACTAGACCTGAAACTAGACTATTAAACAAATATTTTCTATAGATAACAAAATCAGAATGCCTGCAGAAATATGAAATTAGTCACTCTGCATGGTTATTCCCCCTTTTACAAAAGACACACACACACAAAACACATACACACCTTCCTTCCTTCATGCTCTGTTCCTTTTAAACACTCCTCCCTACTCTATGGATTGGAATCTGCTGACTGGAGTTAATTGTCCACTCTGCAAAACTGGCTATGGTTTAATTTACAGAGAGAACACTGTTACTCAGATGATCGAACACTTGTGCATAGACACTCTTTCAGTGAGACTGGCCATTAAATCCCTTCTGACTTGAACCCAGATGTGAAACTCCCAGAAGCGGCCAATACATTTGCACCTGTGCCTGCAGAAAGAGGCTCCAACCACACTTTTTGCACTGGATTAATTTGGCTGCAGTGCAAGAACCTAAATTGGTTGGTAATACACTCTACAGTGGCCGAAATTGCTCTTGGGGAGCTTAGAATGAAGTATGTGTGTAACACGCCTGGTAAAGTGAGAAGAGGAAACAGCCTGTTGGATATCATTTAAGTTATGCTTGTAAATCATATGTAGAAGACATGTAGAACACTTTTGCTTTAATCATGGGTTACTGAATAAATCTCGATATCACATCCTTTGGAGCTGTTTTATACAGGCTTTCAGAGACAACACAATAAAAGCCTATGGGGACTTAATGAAAGAGTACAAATTAAATTATTAAATACATTTTCTACAATATACTCATCTCAATGTATAACACACTTAAAGATCAGAATGACACTTAAATACATTTTCCTCTTGGTGTCAAAACAAATTATAGGAGGTATAGGGACTGGTATGTTGCAGACAGAAAACAGCTGCACAGTAGTCCATCTGCCAGGGTTGAGCCGTTGCTAGAAGAACTTAATTGTTGGAGGTTACAGGGCTACCAGGGCCAATTTTAGCTATGGGCAATGTGGGCAACTGCCCAGGGTGCAAACTATTTGAGGACGCACGAATATTCTTTCTGCAAAAAAAAAAAACCAAAAAAAAAAAAACCAGTCTGAGTAATTCAGTAACTGTTGAGCTACTGGGATTTTCATGCACAACCACCTCTAGGGAAGAGAATTCTCTACT
This sequence comes from Brachyhypopomus gauderio, assembly GCF_052324685.1. Classification (NCBI taxonomy): domain Eukaryota; kingdom Metazoa; phylum Chordata; class Actinopteri; order Gymnotiformes; family Hypopomidae; genus Brachyhypopomus; species Brachyhypopomus gauderio. The sequence goes on from NC_135225.1 coordinate 16,162,840, forward strand.
AATGGTCCGAAAAAGAGAAAATATCCAGTGAGCGGCAGTTCTGTGGGTGCAAATGCTTTGTTGATGCCAGAGGTGAGAACAGAATGGCCAGACAACCGAGGCATACAGAAGAGCATGTCTGAACGCACAACATATCGAGCCTTGAGGCAGATGGGCTACAGCAGCAGAAGACCACACCAGATGCCACTCCTGACAGCTAAGAACAGGAAACTAAAGCTACAATTCGCATAAGCTCACCAAAATTGTACAATAAAAGATTGGAAAAACGTTTCCTGGTCTGATGAGTCTCAATTTCTGCTGGGACATTCAGATGGTGGGGTTTGGCGTCAACAATATGAAAGCATGGATCCATCCTGCCTTGTATCAATGGCTATATCAGGCTGGTGGTGGTAGTACAATGGTGTGGAGGATATTTTCCTGGCACACTTAGTACCAATTGAGCATTGTGTTAACGCCACAGCCTACCTGAGTATTGTTGCTGACCATGTTGATCCTTTTATGACCACAGTGTACCCATCTTCTGATGGCTATTCGAGCAGAATAACGCCCCATATCATAAAGCCCAAATCATCTCAGACAGGTTTCTTGAACAGGACAATGAGTTCTCTGCACTTGATTGGCCTACTAGAGCATCTTTGGCATGTGGTGGAATGGGAGATCCGCATCATGGAATCCAACAAATCTGCAGCAACTGCGTGATGCTATCATGTAAATATGGACCAGAGGTTTGGTGTTTGTTTATGATCGACTGGTCATAAGTCTTTCTTGGAGAAGCCTAATTGGTGTTTTCTACATTTCAGTCTTCAGCTTTAATGCAACATGCATCTACAGGAGGAATCGCGTGCCTTTGATTTATGGCATAGCAATAAAGCACAGCAATGTTTTTCCTATGCTTACCAGCCCTGGGGCAAAACACATTAGGACATTGAGGAAGCTGATGAAGTATGTTTGAATATGTATTTGGGCACCCAGTCAGGGATGCCTGAGTGGATACAGATCAAGCCCCCTCCTTCTGCTGTTCTCCAGTACCAGGCAGAGCTTATGGGAGGTAAGCAGGGAGTTGGACAGGGTCTGTGATTGAGGGGTGTGGAAGGGATGCTGGAGTAGTAATGATGTGGCTGGACTGGTTATTTATTCTTTTTACTGCTGCTCTGAAGTGACATTTGTGTTCCAAAGAACCAAATGAATTCAGAGGAACATGGACTATATGGCTGTTCCAATGTGGAGAGTGGTGTACAAGGTCACATTTGCCCCTTTTTGATTGTTGTGCTTTTTTCAACATATCTTTAAAAGCTTTTGAATAAATTGCTTATCGCATCCAGTAGAGTCATTTGGTGTCTGGTCCTAATTAGCAGTGAAATTGGTCCAATCTGATTGGCTGAACTGGAAGCGTCCCTGTTCTGGGTCAGTGGTAGCCGGAGACATAACAGGATGCAATGTGGGTAATGATGATGCATGGCATCATCTGATCTTTAGGACTGGACTGTGTAGCCTGAATTAAACAGGCACCATACACATGATAAGCTGGAACTACAGAATTTAGAATGATGTATAATTGAGCTACTATACTCAAAAACTGTAGGGTGAGATTTTTGGAGAGGCTTTGTTTATCTGTTATTACTGTTATTACTGAGAGCAAAATGTATTTTTTTAATCATTAGACAATACAAAACAGTAGCTGTACCAGGGAACACACATCTGGATTTTCTGCGATATGCTGAAAATGTTAAAACATCACCAGCATGGTGCTAAAATATATTTTTCTTGTTTGTTCTTTTATAAATTCAGTGAAAAGTAGATGGTTGTGTTTGTCATTGTGTGCATATATGTGAAGGATCAGTTTACAGTAAATGTCTCTCTTGAATATTTGGCATTCAAATATTCCCAATCTTCATCTACCATAACATAGTTGCACAGGACTGCATGCATAATGCATTTATGGCACAACAGTGAAATCCCTGCTATCTTTCTTGGAGGGATTTGCAAATATCTGTGGAGATTTATATATGCAGTCTAACAAACAAACCACTGCATGGATATATTCATTTTATCCCTAATTTCTTGTTTCTTCTGAATGCAAATATATATAGTGGTAAATCTGGAAAAGTCCACAGTTCCTTTATTCTTACGCAACTATGTAAAACTCTCCAGTCTTCAACTCTGGACCTGAAATCCAATTTCCAGTTCTGGATCTTTTAATCAATTGTAGATAATTAAACATTTTATATAACTGCTTGGGCAATGCTATCCCACTTGACTCAAAGGTAAAGAGGGCATGGAAAATGTATGGCACAAACAAATTAGCTACCTGTAATTACAAAAGGCAACCAGATTTTTAGTTTGAGTATTTGATGACCTCTGCTCTGCATGGCTCCCAAGAAGTCTTGATAATCATCACCCAAATCTGTTTCTTATCTTATCAGTTGTCAGTATTTTGTGAACCTAAACTGTTGTGTCTATGTCTACCTGTTGTAGTTTTCTTTTTCCTGGTAGTCATCCAGTATTTGACTATGATAGATTCATCGGAGTTATTTCAGCCTGTCCATATTTTAACCACTTTTGCCTGGATTCACAGATTCTTGGATGGACACTAATACAGACATTTTACACTTCCCTCTTATATATTTGTTTCCTGGACAGGGTTTATACAGCTATTCCTTGCCACTGCAGAATAACCTGTTTTGTTGAGAAAGCTGTGGAAAATGATTACTACTGAAAATGATTCTCAGTAGTAAAAAAAAAGAGCGGAAACAGCTCACCTGCTCCACACCTCTAAGCTGATTGGCTAACCACACCTTGTGATGAGATTGCTGTATAATTTATAGTTATAAATAAACTCTGCTGACGTAAATAAATGAAATAAAATTATTTATATAAATTACTATATATAAATTCTTATTATATAATATATATAAATCTCTTTCTCCTATTGATCTGTTTAATTATTTATGTCTCTTTTCCCACCTGGGTTACAAATACAATACACATTAATAATTACAAAGCCACAATCAGAACTACCATAACAGGGCAGCAGCTGCTATAGTTCTAGGGTTCTGCAACAATGATCTGGATCCAGAACAGCTTCAGAGTGGAGCTCTAAGGCAAATAGTCATAGACATATGGAGAACTAAACAATTATTTGTACTCGTAGAGCAATTGAATATGTAAGTGCACTTATGAACATGTGCTACACCATACACATTATCTGGCTATTAATGCTGGAAGATAGTGCTTCACAACTGTCACAACATAACATACACAGGTGGGTAAACTTTTCATATTAGCACATTTAGTTAACAGGTAAGGGTAAAACACAAACAGGCATATCTGAACATGTAAGTATTTTCTTCAGGGCAGTGCTTATAAGTCAAGGACTTGCCTCGGCCTAGTGATACGGCCAAACCTTGATGTGTAACCAGGGAGCTGGTTATTAGGCTGCGGTTGGTCCTTAGGCTCAGTGTGTGGAGGCTGTGTGCTGTTGGTATGTGCGTGCTGGGTGTCTGTGGTGGGTGCATGCTGAGTGTCCATCCTCCTGCTGGAAACGGACAGGCATCCCGACAGATAGTTGGGAGAGTGGTCTTGTGGATCTGTTGTAGTATGTCTCCTGGCGATGTTGGCATGACTCTCTCCTCTCAAGTACAGCTTTCTGACGTGGTACTTGTGGCTACAGCTGTTTCGTTTCAGTAGGGAGTACTGAATGCAATCTGCGGCTCATCTGCTGGGCGGGGGAATACATATTGTCCACTGGGGTGTTTCTGTGTTCCAGCAGGCCCAGGTAGTGTTTCCAGCTTTGGCTTTATCTAGGATGTGCTTTGCCATCTGGACTGTTCTTTTAGCCAGGCCATTGCTCTGCGGGTACTGTGGGCTAGTGGTGGTGTCCCACGACTCTGAGAAAAGGTGGAACTCAGAGGAACTGTAGCATGGCCCATTATTGCTGATCACAGTCTCAGGGATTTCATGGCGTGTGAATGTAGCTTTGCGCTTTGCGATGACTGATGATGACGTGCAACTGGTGAGCTTTTCCATCTCAAAATACCTACTGTAATAGTCTACTATGATGATGAAGTCCTGCAAGTTCCATGTAAACAAATCAGTCTCTACAACCTGCCATGATCTCTCGGGTATGGCATGTGAAAGGAGTGGCCCTTTGATGTTGGAGCTGCGTCGTTCCTGGCAGATGCTACACTGTTTCACAGATGTTTCTATCTGCTTTCCCAGGCCAGGCCAGAAAAGAATGTTACGGGCGCTGGCTTTTGCTTTTCTCTATGCCCATGTGCCCAGTGTGGATGTGTTGTATCATATCATCTCTGAGGGTTCGAGGGATTATGATTTTCTCACCTTTGAACAATATGCTGTCAAAGTGTGGTGAGCTGGCCATCTTGAGCTGTTGCTTCTTTGATTTCTTGTAGTTTGTTCTTGCTTACTGGGACATTGCTGATGAGCATATGCACCTGTGTCTCCAAACCTTATGGTCTTCTAAGGATTTGCGAGATAGGGTGTCAGCCACTGGTATGTCTTTCCCAGGGCGATGTATGATGTGAATGTTGTACCTCTGTAGTTGCAGTATCATCCGTTGTAATCGTGGGGGCGCTGTGGCCAATGGTTTGCGGAGTATGGCTTCAAGGGGTTTGTGGTCTGATTCTACAGTGACCTGGCAGCCATACATGTACTCATGGAAACGCCTGCAACCAAACAGCACTGCATACAGCTCTTTTACTATTTGAGCATAGTTTTTCCTCTGTGCTGCTGAGTGACTTGGATGCATAGGCAATGGGCCTCTCATCCTGGAGCATGACTGAGCCAAGGCCGTTTTTTGAGGCATCTACCTGGAGCTTCAGCTCTTTTTGAGGATCGAAGTATGCGAGTACAGGGTGGTGTGTTATCAGATGCCTCATCGTGATGTGTGTCACATGCAAACTCGTTTTCCTGTTTTAAGAGCTGTCGCAGCGGTGAGTTTACCTGTGACAGGTGTGGTGCAAACCTGGCCAGGTAGTTCAGATCTACTCTTTGGTGGCTGCATTTCCTGGATGGCATCTGGTTTGATGCCCTCGCATGGTAACACGTGGCCAAAATATCTGACCTCAGGGACACATATCTGTCATTTGTTGGGATTCAGTCTCACCCCTCTTTCTCTTGTGCATTGCAGCATGGCCCTGAGATTGTCGTCATGGTCCTGTCTGGTCTTGCCAAATACAAGGATGTCGTCAACAATGGCTGTTACGCCACTGAGTCCTTCATACGTCTTGCCGACTCGCCTTTGGAACTCGCCTTGGGCTGAATTAAGACCGAAGGGTAGCCTGAGGAATTTGTATCTGCCAAACGGCATGTTGAATGTTGTTAGCAGGGATGACTCAGTCCTTAAATTTATGGTCCAATAGCCAGATCTGGCATCCAGGACGCTGAAGTAATGGGCTCCAGCGAGCTTTGTTGTGGCATCTTCTAACATAGGTAAGGGGTAGTGAGGCCTTTGGAGTGCCTTGTTGAGGACCCTTGGGTCCAGACATATTCTCAGTTTGCCACTGTGTGGCTTTTCTACTACCACCAGAGCGTTCACCCACTCAGTGGGTTCGGTTACCTCGCGTATGATGTTGGACCTTTCCATCTTGTCGAGCTCTTGCCTGAGCTTATCTTGCAGTGCGATGGGGTCCCTGCGTTGTGGGTATATGGGCATGGCACTCGGGTCGACACGGAGATGACATTCACCCGGGAACTCTCCAATGCCCTGGAAGACGTCTGCATACTCCTCTAGTAGGCTTTGGGCCTTGTCTTTGCTAGAGACAGACAGTATCAGCTTGATCAGCTTCAGGTCCAGACTAGCCCTCATACCTAATATTGGTGCTTTGGTGTCAACAATGTGAAAATCTAGTGTCACTGAGCTAGCAGGTGCCCCTCTATTTTAGCTGCTCACCCCCATATTCTGTGATCTTCTGGGTGGCTGGTTGTAGAGGAATATTTTTGAATAGCCCTTTAAACACATGCTCAGGAATGGCATTGGTTTGTGCACCCGTGTCTATTTTAAATTTGACTTTGTGTGTGGTTACTTCTAATTCAGCATAGGCCTGTTCAATGTCTTTTCCAGCGTTCTCGGTTGTGAGCCCGTCTATGTAGAGCTCTGCGTTCTCCTCATCACTGTCTTCTATAACAGCATGCATGGCTCTCCGGTGGGGCTGTGCTGCGGTCTTTGATTTGCACACTTTAGCAAAATGGTTTAGCTTCTTGCATTTTAGGCATTGTTTGCCTTTAGCTGGACATGTGTCTTTGGCACCATATTGGCCTCCACATCTGTCACATTCTGTGATGGCTGGAGTGGGTTGCCTTGGTTTAGCCCTTCTGTTGTTAGCTGTCCATTTCTTTTCAGCTGTTTTGCTTATGGCATGCACTGCTTCAGCACTGTGGTCCTTGTTTCCAACCATTTCTTTTAGCTGCACTTGTGCTAGCTCATCAGACTGTGCTATATCTATAGCCTTCTCAAGTGTGAGGTCTGCACCTTGGCTGAGCAACTTCTCGCACACTCGCGGGGAGTTCGTTGCGATAACTATGCAGTCCCTGACCATTTCGTCACTATTTGGGTAGCCATAGTCCTTTACCAGTAACTTCAGCTCGGTTATGAAATGCTCAAAGGTCTCTTTTTCCCCTTGCAATTTCTTGTGGAAGCGATATCTGGCATATATTGGGTTAGATTTGGGAGTGAGGTACTCCGTGTACATGTCGTAGTACGTCTTTAACTTCTTAGCATCGTCTTCTGTTAATGTCCACGTGTTGTACACATCCCTACCTTTCTCTCTGACCCACAATAAAAGATAACTGCACTTATCTTGCTCGCTTTTCTCTCGCAGGGGTCCTGAGAACATCAGCTCTGTGTGCTGTTTGAAATGGTGCCATGCCTCTGGTAGATTCGGCAAATCCCAGTCCATCCTGGGCGCTGGTACTCCAAACATCTCCATATGTAATTGAGTATGTGGGCGAATTACCTCTACTCTGACACCATGTTGTATTTGCCCTCTGGCATTTGACTTTATATATAAAGATGGACACACAGATGCTGTGATCACACAACTACGGTGGCCAACTGGCTCAAGATGTTACAAAACTAGAACTAGAAAATCAGAACAAACAAGGTCTACAGGATGGTCATGGGACATGTAGTCCATGGAAGCATGAACAGGAGCACTTGGAGGGGTGGACATAACAATTATTATTCTTGTTGTCATTGCTGTCATTGCTGTTGTGGTTGTTCAAAGTCAAATGTATTTATGTAGCACTTTTTACAACATATGTTGTCACAAAGCTTCTTACAAACACATGGGTCCAGATCCATAATAAGCAAGCCAGGGGCGACAGTGGCAAGGAAAAACTCCTTTAGGCTGGGATAAAGAAGAACCCTTGGGAGTAAGGCTGGGCGATATGGAGCAAAAATAATATCTCGATATTTTTAAGATGAATGGCGATATACGATATATATCTCGATATTTTTTCTTCCCAAAAGGTAATAACAAAGAGGCAGTAATAAGTCAAATCTACGTCCCAAATGATTTGAGCGAGGAAGAGAGGCGGGGCAGGGCGGAAGTTGTTAAAAAAGAAACTCAAGTAAATTCACTATTCATAGTGTTGTGCGTGAATGATGCGTTCATTGAACACGCTCATTGTGTTCGTTGAACTGAACGCAACACATTTTTTAATAACTTGAACGTGAATTAGTTCACGTTGTGTCATGAACGGTAGACATCACTGTAAATCAGCGTTTCTCAAAGTGTGGGGCGCGCCATTTTGGTGGTGGGGCATAGAATTTCCCCATCTTCTGAGGTGGGGAATTATTGAAAAAGTTTGAGAACCACTGCTGTAAATGAACGTTGGAATTTGTTTTCCATTGAAAACTGAGTGACATCTGTTTTCTCTTTTGAAACGCAATGAGAGAAAGTTCATCCCTCGCTGGTGCCACTTAAATCATGTATCACCAGACAAATGGTTTTGACGTTGTGTGCGCAATGCATTGTGGGCAACGTAGTGTCCAGCTGAGAATTATGGAGTGATTTTTGTTTCAATAGTTCCACAAAAGCAAAAGTAAATCCAAGAGCAGAAAGTATATGTTATGAATGCAAAACAGAAAAAAATATATCAAAAGTATATATTTTTTATATAATTGGTTATTTGAAACTTATTTTCGTTTGCATTTTGACAAGTTTTTGGTTCCATTGTTTTTGTTTTTTTGGATTTTCCCAGTAAGGTCTTTTGCTTCTGGAATCTCTCTTTGCTTCTGCTTCGTTTTTTGCTTCTGACTTTTGGAACACATTTTACGTGTGGGAGGGTCTTAGATGAAGGCGTTCCTCTGCAATCTCCATTGGTCACTGATTCCGGACTGACACAGAGCTCTGAGACCGCCTCTGGGACCAAGCCACGCCCACCCCATCAGCTTCCTAGCGTTTTCAAACATGGCGGAACGCGGTGGTTCTGTTTCACAGTAGCATGTAAACTAAGTTTTACCATAAAAGTTTATACAAAGGTTATAATTAATTGCTAAATGGTCTGTAGATATTGCAAATGTACACTGTATAATAACTACATTAAGCATGGCAGTTAATATTTAGCATACTTCACCAGCGCGAGCTTTTTAAAATTTTAGTGAACTGGATGCAGGCATGAAAATCTGTCACCTTGCGGCGAAATTCGCCGTTTTGAAGTTTTCATATTTTGCGGTAAAACAAACTCTTATGAAAAATAGGTAGATAGTAAAATAAGAAACAAGATTTTTTTTGTAGTTCTAAATGATGAACCCTGGTATTTTTTACACTCATTTTGCCGCTGATGTTATTTATTGGTTCATTAAGATGTAATGGTTTTGATATGGCGTTATTTCTCTGCCAATAGTCGAGAGCACATTTTTTAAGTGCGAGAGCGTGATTCACGCAGCTCGCACGGATTTTCTTTGTTCTCACGCAAAATATTAATGTGCTCTCTCATATTTACTCTGCTCTCGCTCAGATTCGCTTTGCTCCACTACAGAACCGCTCGCGCGTGCTCAGATTTATCCTGCGCGCGCTCAGATTTATCCTGCTCTCGCACGAACATACTCTTCTGTTTACTGGAGCGTGCGTACGCACTCAAACCCCTCCCGCGCGCTCGCGAATCTTTTTATGCTCTCGTGCTCGGAATTCACAGAAAACAGCCAATCAGAAAGCAGTAACGGATTTTGACCAATGACATTGTTCCTGCTGCTCCGGTACTGCGATTAATTGCTTAAATATACATTATATTTACATTATATCCTGTGTTAGATGACTATAGAAAGGATATGGATTTCTGGTCAATATCCTGTGTAAACAATGTTCTGTGTTTTTTTTACTTGTACAGGTAATAATTATACTCCTTTAACCCTACAGGTCTTGCTTAGACAGCAAGTTTTGGAGGGGTTGTTGAATAAACTGCAGAATGTTGTCAGCAATTCTGCATCTGGTCTTGACCTTGACTATCACAACTTTATTTGTACACACGAGCTGATTATTCTACTGATTATACTACTGTATACTACTGTATCTACCTCCTGGTCACTCATTGTGCTGAATGACTCTAACACAGAGAAACTAAAATCCTTCATCTTGCGAAAAACTGTTCTCTCACTAACTCCTAGTAATTTTGCTATGCATGAGACAGGCAGCTGGATGTCCAGCAAGGACTTAAGCCTTTGCCTTGTGATGTTAAATTTAGGACACCCCATTACTCCTTGAACTGCCTCCAACTCAATTGAAGGTACTTCGTTTTGTACCTGCCCTCTTACCAAGGTTCACAGCTCTTGGAGAGCATTCACTATCACTTCAGGTATATCAATTTGTTCTGCCAGGGCATCAATAATAATCAGCTCGTGTGTACAAATAAAGTTGTGATAGTCAAGGTCAAGACCAGATGCAGAATTGCTGACAACATTCTGCAGTTTATTCAACAACCCCTCCAAAACTTGCTGTCTAAGCAAGACCTGTAGGGTTAAAGGAGTATAATTATTACCTGTACAAGTAAAAAAAAACACAGAACATTGTTTACACAGGATATTGACCAGAAATCCATATCCTTTCTATAGTCATCTAACACAGGATATAATGTAAATATAATGTATATTTAAGCAATTAATCGCAGTACCGGAGCAGCAGGAACAATGTCATTGGTCAAAATCCGTTACTGCTTTCTGATTGGCTGTTTTTTGTGAATTCCGAGCGCGAGAGCATAAAAAGATTCGCGAGCGCGCGGCAGGGCTTTGAGTGCGCACGCACGCTCCAGTAAACGGAAGAATAGTATGTTCGTGCGAGAGCAGGATAAATCTGAGCGCGCGCAGGATAAATCTGAGCACGCGCGAGCGGTTCTGTAGTGGAGCAAAGCGAATCTGAGCGAGAGCAGAGTAAATATGAGAGAGCACATTAATATTTTGCGCGAGAACAAAGAAAATCCGTGCGAGCTGCGTGAATCACGCTCTCGCACTTAAAAAATGTGCTCTCGACTATTGGCAGAGAAATAACGCCATATTTTGACTGAGCCATCTGGAATGGCGAAAGCGGCTTCTCGTTTACAGATCTGGCTCCATATATTGACAAGACAGGTCAATATTTTTCAGCGCGACATTACCGTGAGAGAAGTCAACAGGGAAGAGCGTGTTTAAAGCTAGCCTTTAAATTATTTTTAATTTAATCGCTGCTGTAGCTTCTGTCACCGTTTTGCTACTTGCAATAGTAGCGACTATACTCGCTCCTCCTGGATCATTCGCTAGCGTCCCCGCGGGTCTAAAGTGAGAAGGAAACTAATCCGCACTCTGCGTTTCAATGGACTACTCTTCTTACTCCCACCCCTCCAAGTTAAAATCTTTTTTTTAAATCTCTGAGTCAGACAGTGTCTGAATGTCATGTCTGACATGTATTATGTTTAGTATCTCTATGTTCAATGGTTCAATGAATATTGTTCACTTCTTAATAAAATATGGACAGCACAAGATGCATGTGTTGTGTGTTTCTGTGTGGTACCTGCAGAACACTGAAAAACAGTGTGAGTGAACAAAGCTGGTTGTATATAAGGTGGCCACTTTTCAGTATTGCTTTAATTTTGGTATTTGGCTTTAATTTTGGTATTTTTTACTATTATGGATTTTACTATATTTGGCATCACCTCTCGTACACCAGCTGCCCCCCACCCCCCGTCCGTCGCCGTATCCCCGTGCCGTCACCTGTCGCCATACCAGATATTGCAAATACTCATATTTCTTCCACACATCAATGTTCTCTCCATCCAGTTCACTAAAATTTTAAAAAGCTCGTGCTGGTGAGCATGCTTAATGTAGTTATTATACAATGTACATTTGCAATATCTACAGACCATTTAGCAATTAATTATAACCTTTGTATAAACTTTTATGGTAAAACTTAGTTTACATGCTACTGTGAAACAGAACCACCGCGTTCCGCCATGTTTGAAAACCCTGGGAAGCTGGTGGGGTGGGCGTGGCTTGGTCCCAGAGGCGGTCTCAGAGCTCTGTGTCAGTCCGGAATCAGTGACCAATGGAGATGACAGAGGAACGCCTTCATCTAAGACCCTCCCACACGTGAAATGTGTTCCAAAAGTCAGAAGCAAAAAACGAAGCAGAAGCAAAGAGAGATTCCAGAAGCAAAAGACCTTACTGGGAAAATCCAAAAAAACAAAAACAATGGAACCAAAAACTTGTCAAAATGCAAACGAAAATAAGTTTCAAATAACCAATTATATAAAATATATATACTTTTGATATATTTTTTTCTGTTTTGCATTCATAACTTATACTTTCTGCTCTTGGATTTACTTTTGCTTTTGTGGAACTATTGAAACAAAAATCCCACCATAATTAAGCGTTAGTTCTCTATTCATCATGCCACGTCATTCGCGGTCCACTCGCGTGTCGTCTGCAAATGTAAGATGTGAAATAAAATCGAATGAGATTGTACTCTCTACTTCGCATTTGTGTCCGCCCCTTGATTGCGCAACAGCCAAATCGTGAAAAAAAGCATTTGAATATCTCACGAAAAAAGTAAAATGAACTGAACTTTGAACTATTTCATAATTAAAATTGTGAACTTTGAACGTGAACTGTTCACTTTGAGCATGTATGAACTGAACTTGAACTAGTTCAGAAAAGCTGTGAACTGGCACAACACTGACTATTCAGTATGGAAGTAAGCGGTTTCGTACGCAACCCATAACACGTGTAACTAACGCGACATAGACTATATCGATATAACGATATTGTCTCATCTTATATCTCTTATGAAAATATATCGATATTTCTCAAAATCTCGACATATCGCCCAGGCCTAGCTACACGGAATGAAACCTCCCTGTGTTTCTTATCATAGTGTTTCTTCTGCACAGTCCGACTACTTGCCAAGGCTACCCTCACATGTTCATTTGCTTCCCGCAAGGCTGAGGTGAGCTCCATCTTGTAATCGTCAACAGAGTCAGCCATGTATCCTGGACTCGGAGAGATCCACAAATCAAGGGGTTTGTTCAAGTCCTTGCCATATAAGAGATACGCTGGGGTGTCTCCCGTGCTCTGGTGCGGAGCAGTCCTCAATGCAAAAGAGATCAGGGGCAACTGAAGGTCCCAGTCTCTGTGTCTCTGTCCCACATACGATCGGATTGCAGTCTTGATTGTGCGGTTAACACGTTCCGTCTGATTAGACTGTGGGTGATACGCTGTGGTCAGTCTGTGATCTGAGCCCAGTGCCGAAATGACTGCCTCAAAAAAGTCACTCACAAACTGAACACCTCTATCTGAGACCAGGTGGGTGGGAGCTCCATGTCTCGCAAACACTTCTGAGACGAACCTCCATGCTGCAGTTGCCGCTGTGGTCTCTTTACTAGGTCAGATTTCCACCCATTTAGTAAAGTAGCTTCTCTGGCTGGTTGGCTGAATATAACTGCTGGGAATTCGCTCACACAGTAGCACAAGCATTTTCTTCTGTATTAGAGGCTGTATTAAATAGAACCAAAATTATGTAAATATAAGCCATAATCAATATGTTGGCCCAACTGTCATTCTTAAGTTTGAGCCCTGAATGATCATTTTCCTATATGTACAACTTGTGTTAAACTAGTGTTACCGTAAAGTGTACTAGTACTCAAAAATGACTCTAAATGGGCTGAAAATGGCCTCTGCACATCCCCTTCCTATTTAGGCGTAACCAAGACAGTAGTCTGAAGTGAGCAGTCACTATGACGACACTACTGACCTACACCTCAAGTCATGTTAATAAGTTATGCCATAAGTATTTGGCTATGGCTAATGTTTTAGCAGACTCAGCAATTACACCGTGAAACCTGACTATTGCTGACTAAGAGCTGTATGAATTTAACACATGAATGTGAGACAACCAACATACATTAGTCTGGGACTACCACGATTTCGTATTTCTGTGTTCTTATTCAAGCTTATTCAAGCCAAAGTTTAAAGAATTAACTGAGCACGAAGCTGGTGTGTTTGGTTATTTATGAGCTGAGCTGTGTCTGTCAAATTGGAGTAATGACAGCTTTGAAGATGGCTAATGTTAAAAAGAAGTAGGGGTGGGCATAGATAAATTTTTTAAATCTAGATTAATCTCACTGAAATCTTGAAATGAATCTAGATTAATCTAGATTAATCTATATTAAAATGGCTCATATGCGTGCTACCCAAGTAATGACTAAAAGTCAGTTTTTGAGATAGGGTTTCTTAATACAGAGGGTGCATTAGACCAGGGGCTCATCTCCTGTTTCCAAAATGCATCAATGACTGCTTGAGAAAGCTGTTCTACTTTGATACTTGAAAAAAAAACATGCTCAATAAAATATAGGCTACTCGTGTTCAATGGTTTATTCAGTTAAACATGAATTTGTAAGCCTATATACTGTACATTAAAAGGGGCTGATAACATGTTTATTCAGCTAAACATGATATTTGAAATGTAAGCCAACATTTAGTACATTTAACCTCACGGACGTAATTTGGGGGAGACTTTTTCAAAAGCCGGTTTTGGTCCTCTGCAGTTTTAACGGTTAAAAGGAAATATTTAAATAGTGACGAATCTAGCACTAGGACCATGCAGAAAACGACCGCTCCGAGCTCCGCTCCGGTAACACTACGTTCCTAAAAATGAATTTTCCATGAAGCAAACCTGGCGACTTCGTGGCTGCATCCATGTAAACACACGTACAATTTGTAATTCACAGGTTTGAAAACTCGTTCTCGCCCCTACTGTGCAATTTGGTTAGGAATACAGCCGAGCTAAACTATCAAGTTAAAAGTCATCATAGTTTGCTTACCCATTTTGACCCAGTTCCCCACCCAACTTTAAGAATAGATTAACGGCGATAATTTTTGTATCGCCCGATAAGCGTATCAAATTAACGAACGCGGTTAACGGCCCACCACTAATAAGAAGCCTTGTTTTTTTAAAAACTACTTCAAAAATCTTGTCACATCCAGCTCCTCCCTCCTCCCTGGTCCTGCCTAGTTTTCCCCATTCCCTTGGTTTCCCCTCTGTCTGCCACGCCCCTGTCCTCAGTGTTCCCACCTGCGTCTCGTTTCACCTCCATGTTTCTGTGCATATAATTAAGGCAGGGCTGCAATGAAATTGAAATGTGTTTTGGGGGATAAAGGGTACACTGTGGGTACACTGTGGTCATAAAGGGATGGACATGGTCAGCAACAATACTCAGGTAGGTTGTGATGTTGACACAATGCTCAATTGGTACTAATGTGCCATGAAAATGTCCCCCACACCACTGCACCATCACCAACAGCCTGATATAGCCATTGATACAAGGCAGGATGGATCCATGCTTTCATGTTGTTGATGCCAAATTCTGACTCTACCATTTGAATGCCACAGCAGAATTTGAGACTCATCAGACCAGTCAACGTTTTCCCAATCTTCTATTGTCCAATTTTGGTGAACCTGTGCGAATTGTAGCTGCAGTTTCCTGTTCTTAGCTGACAGGAGTGGCACCTGGTGTGGTCTTCTGCTGCTGGAGCCCATCCACCTCAAGATTCAATGTGTTGTGTGTTCAGAGATGCTCTTCTGCATGCCTCGGTTGCACTGTTGCCATTCTATCAGCTCAAATCAGTCTGGCCATTCTCCTCTGACCTCTGGCATCAACAAGTTATTTGTGCCCGCAGAACTGCCGCTCACTGGATATTTTCTCTTTTTCGGACCATTCTCTGTAAACCCTAGAGATGGTTGTGCATGAAAATCCCAGTAGATCAGCAGTTTCTGAAATACTCAGACCAGCCTGTCTGAGTATTTCAGAAGCTTTTGGATGCATAAGCTTTTGGATGCATCATTGCTATATATCACTGCTATATATTGGCTAAGTTTCCCTGGTTCTATGTTTTGCTATATATTTCAGTCTTTGTTGGTTTAATTCTCCACTCTATCTAGTTTGTCTTGGTCTTTTGTTCTAGAGTGTTATTATTGGTTTCCCTTTTCGTGTATGGTCTTTGTGCTATTTGTTGTCACGGTACGGCGGGCCCCTTGCTGGTCACCCCCATATACAGCGGCAGTTGTCTTGATGTTGTGTTGTGTTCATTCCTCAGGAGGGCGGGGCCTGTGATCCACATCGCCTGAGGGTCATGTGTTTATCCATATATGTTTTGTCTTTGTACCAGTTGACTGCTGGTCATCGTATCCTTCATTTGGATTGTGTCACGGGTTTTTGGTTTGCGCACTTTCTGCATTAAAACCTCCTTTTTCCCTGAGACATAATTTATAGTAATACATAATTTATATTATATCTTTATTGAGTTCCCATTAGTATACCGATTTTGGCTCTGCATTCGTGTTCTTGTTTTGTCTCCATTGTCCATCTTATTATTCTGTTTTTTATGCCTCGCCATCCCCAGGCCCTCTGTGTTGGTACAGTTAGGCTACAGGAGGCTACTAATGGCCCTGTTAATAAACCCAGCTCTCCTCAGCAATTGTGTCCATCTCCTACCTCCCCTATGTTACAGTAGTTGTATCTGAACAGAGTAATCACTTTTTTGTTTTTCCTTCCTGAAAGAAGAGCAGAAAGTGTACCTAAGACATACAGCACAAATGACTGTGATGTATGTGTATGTGTGAGTGTGTGTTTAAGTAAGTGCAACATACGATAAATGCACGGAATGCACCCCCCGGAGAGGAGAAGTAACCACGGGGAAGCAGCCGAGAGAGGACCGGACACGACAAGCCCCAGACCCAGATCCAGCTGTACTCACACATATACTCAACCTCATATATACATTCACCCCCATATATACACCCACACACTCACCCGCACACCTTCACCCCCATATACACCCACACACCTTCGTTCACACCCATATACACTCCTACATACATATACACACCCCCATATATACACCCTCATTATATATACACCCACACACCCCCACCCACACTCACCCTCATATACAGTGGGGAAAATAAGTATTTAGTCAGTCACCAATTGTGCAAGTTTTCCCACTTAAAAAGATGAGAGGCCTGTAATTGACATCATAGGTAGACCTCAACTATGAGAGACAAAATGTGAAAAAAAATTGAGAAAATCATTTTGTCTGACTTTTAAAGAATTTATTTGCAAATAATGGTGGAAAATAAGTATTTGGTCACCTACAAACAAGCAAGATTTCTGGCTGTCACAGACCTGTAATTTCTTTTTTAAGAGGCTCCTCTTTCCCCCACTCATTACCTGTATTAACGGCACCTGTTTGAAGTCGTTAACAGTATAAAAGACACCTGCCCACAACCTCAAACAGTCACACTCCAAACTCCACTATGGTGAAGACAAGAGCTGTCGGAGGACACCAGAAACCGAATTGTAGACCTGCACCAGGCTGGGAAGACTGAATCTGCAATAGGCAAGCAGCTTGGTGTGAAGAAATCTACTGTGGGAGCAATAATCAGAAAATGGAAGACCTACAAGACCACTACTAATTTCCCTCGATCTGGGGCTCCACGCAAGATCTCAGCCCGTGGGGTCAAAATGATCACAAGAACGGTGAGGAAAAATCCCAGAACCACAAGGGGGGATCTAGTGAATGACCTGCAGAAAGCTGGGACCAACGTTACAAAGGCTACCATCAGCAACACACTACGACGCCAGGGACTCAGATCTTGCACTGCCAGACGTGTCCCCCTGCTTAAGCCAGGCACGTCTGAAGTTTGCTAGAGAGCATTTGGATGTTCCAGAAGAGTATTGGGAGAATGTCATATGGTCAGATGAAACCAAAGTAGAACTATTTGGTAAAAACACAACTCGTCGTGTTTGGAGGACAGTGAATGCTGAGTTGCATCCAAAGAACACCATACCAACTGTGAAGCATGGGGGTGGCAACATCATGCTTTGGGGCTGTTTCTCTGCAAAGGGACCAGGACGACTGGTCCGCGTACATGAAAGAATGAATGGGGCCATGTATTGTCAGGGTTGCCAACTCTCACCCATTGAGCGTGAGACACACGCATTTGACCGTTTTCACACGCTCTCACGCCACACTTCCGATATCTCACGCCGAAAAAAAATATCTAGTTTATTTACCTCTGATCCATATCTATGATTCAATGAGTTACTAGTTCGCTCTGGCGCCAACCACCCGCGATCGATAGATCGCGATACAACACTTAATTTGTGTCCATTTTACGCTCCCCCCCCCCCCCCCTGTCAACAACTTACGCTCGCCACCTCTCCTCCGGGTTCAAATCTCACGCAAAGCGATCTTCAAAAGTTGGCAACTCTGTATTGTGAGATTTTGGGTGCAAACCTCCTTCAATCAGCAAGGGCAATGAAGATGAAACGTGGCTGGGTCTTTCAGCATGACAATGATCCCAAGCACACTGCCAGGGCAACAAAGGAGTGGCTTCGTAAGAAACATTTCAAAGTCCTGGAGTGGCCTAGCCAGTCTCCCAATCTCAACCCCATCGAAAACCTTTGGAGGGAGTTAAAAGTCCGTGTTGCCTGCCGACAGCCCCAAAACATCACTGCTCTAGAGGAGATCTGCATGGAGGAATGGGCCAACATACCAGCAACAGTGTGTGCCAACCTTGTGAAGACTTACAGAAAACGTTTGACCTCTGTCATTGCCAACATAGGATATACAACAAAGTATTGAGATGAACTTTTGTTATTGACCAAATACTTATTTTCCACCATTATTTGCAAATAAATTCTTTAAAAGTCAGACAAAATGATTTTCTCAAATTTTTTTTCACATTTTGTCTCTCATAGTTGAGGTCTACCTATGATGTCAATTACCGGCCTCTCTCATCTTTTTAAGTGGGAGAACTTGCACAATTGGTGACTGACTAAATACTTATTTTCCCCACTGTATAGACCCTCACACATATATACACCTACACACACATATACATCCATAAAAACACTCCTACACACATTCACCCATACCCATATACACTCTTACGGATATATATACACCCACAAATATATGCACACACACCCATATATACACCCCCCCCCAACACATACACATTCACCCACCTTTACAAAAAGAGACAAGGACAAAGATAGACACTCATCCACATTCACACACCCTCCAAGGCTGGGGGCAAATGGATGGCCCACCCAGAATCAGCAGCAGCCCCAGGACGCCACCAACCTAGCTTTGCACCAGTGTCCAATTTCTGCCCCAGCAGGGACCAGGAAATGGGTGAAGGAAGACTTTCCCACCCTTCCACCCCCAGTGCAGTGTTGTGTGTAGGTGTTGCTGTATATGAATGTAGGGTAGTGCGTGATACTATGGTGCAGTTAAAATTGAGCGGACAGGTGCTGGGACAGGTGCTTGGACTCTGTGTCCCCACAGAGTAATCACTTATCTTTGATGGACTCTGGTCCTCCAGGAATTAACTTTTGACACTCCTGAACTAGACCTAAATATACACCGAAAGTGTTAATTCAGTGATGGGACTTTTACTATGTATAGATATCTCTCCACTTAGTGACACCAAGAGAGATAAGAGTATGGATTCAATCTGGATTATGTCCAACCTACTTTCTCGGACTGCTTTTGTATTTTTTATTTATGATCCTGTCACATGCAGCAGGGTTCCACATTACAGGTTTGCAATGAGGAGAGCCTTTCGTTTCAGCATCAGAATGTTGGAGACCAATGCAGAGTTTACTATTTCCTTTTGAAGGTCTGGGAATGACATTTATCATATTTGTACAAATCCACCTCCTTACTCCGTCTCTTTGCCTCTGTATAATTAGCTCCTGTGTTTTTTTTGGCATGCCATACCTTTGTTGACCTTTTCTAAAATACATGCACACAATTGGGCCAACATTCAAAACAGTCAGCTACAGTCTGACATGGACACTCCCACACACATGGCCTATTAGAAATATTACAGAATGTCAACTAATGCAAGACCATTGCATTTAGTCCATAGGCCTATATTATGTATTCATTATGTCAGTTATGTAATGGTTTCAGTTTAATTTCTTAATCCTTTTTTGTGAACAACAAAATCCAGTGATAGCTTAGTTATTCAATAGTGATACTTAATTGAAAATAACTACCTGAAATTGAGTTGTCACATCTTCACAGAATGCATCTGTTTATCAGCAGAAACCTTTATACTCTTTAGGTTTTAAGTCAGTATGCATATTCCATGACATAACACTGACTTTAGATTTTGTTTCTATTACCTCTGCTATGCATTAATCATAAGGAAGAGTGAGTTGCTGATTCATTTCACTGTGATTTCTGCAGATCTCAGTTGTCTAACTCAAATTGCAGTTATAATGGTTCCTGCCAGCGGAAATGTCTTCAAATGACAGTCGAAGTCATGAATAATCAATGCAAATAAATGTATTTTAGGTTCAACTGTGGTAATTAACCACCTCATAGCTCATTTTACATTTTACTCACTAAGTTATTGTATTATGGTAATTATAGTGTGTGTGTGTGTGTGTGTGTGTGTGTGTGTGAGAGAGAGAGAGAGAGAGAGAGAAAGAGAGAGAGAAATGTTGAGCCATTCTCAATTTCATGATTTAAGCAATGGTAAATGTCATGGTGCAGTCTTCTCTGATTCACTTTAACATTTACATTTTATATGGGCCCCAAAGCATACTATAACCAAATGTACTGATATTGAGCAAAACTTATTCCAATGATTCAATTCATTCCATGATGATGATGATGATGATGATGATATTGATTATACCTACATGCAGGTTGCTTGAGTGATGCTTACCTTTTCTGCATTTAGGTCTAATTACCCTTTGTTTGGCAAACATTTTGGATAAATAGTCTAAAATAAATGTTTAAAATAAATGTAGAGGACTTTAGGGTTGAGTGATGGTGGCCCAAGAACTTGGCCCTGAACCATGAAGCAAAAGGTCACTGATATGATCCCAGCTGGTAACATCTTTTTGCTGCAATATGCCCTTAAGCAAGGTTCTTACCTCCTATTGGCTCTAGGAGTGAATGTAACCGGCCAAGCAATTGGCCAGTGTTGCTACTAAGTCGCTATTAGGCAAAAGTCTTGAATATATTTGCAAATTAATATGTGTAATAGATATGAGAGTGTAATTACTGTGTACCGAAAGGTTGTCTAAATTCTAACAATCTGCATCCATCCTGTCCATTAATTAACTGTATATTTTATACCAATAACTGTATAGGTTTTGTATCCTGAAGAACAGTCCTGATTTGGGGGAGTATTGTGGAAAGTAACAGTGGTAAGTCTTCTCTGAAATGACACTAAAGATTTTATATATTTGTATTTCCTAAATAAATGTATTAACTGTTACGTATAGCTCCGCCCTCCGCCCCTTAAGTTAGTTATCCTAGTCCCACCTTGTTTATATGGTTTCCCCGTTGTCTGTCATGGTCCTGTATTGTGTTTCCCTGCCCCTTGATTATTGTTCCCACCTGTGTCTGGTTAAGTCCCTGGTGTTTCAGTGTATTTATTTACGGGGGGGGGGGGGTATATTCCAGAAAGCGTGTTAAGTGTCTAACTCTGGGTAAGTTAACTCTGAATTCACTAAAACCCGGAGTTTTCTGTTCCAGAAAGTTGCTATAGCAACTTGCGCTCTGAAGCTAACCTGCTTGCTGACAGGTTAACTTGAACCTAAACCTGAGTTACAAACACATCATCATGGCGTGTCCTTTCCTCAAGGATCCTGTGGATATTGAAGCTCAGTTTATTTGTCGAGCTCTTCATTTGGAACGTGTTTGTAACGATCTGCGTAGCACAGAGCAGGGAGGCGGACACAAACGCTAAGGAGAGCGAGATTTATTAAATGGAATTCCATAATCAGAGTCGTGACAACAGGCATGGGTCATAACGGGCAGGCAATCCAGACATGAAATACGAACAGACATGACGAAACACAACCAGGAGGACTCACGGACCAGGCAGGAACACACAGAGATCACGGGGAAACAATGAGGCATGAAACGGAAACCAATGAACATGAATGCACAAAATAACCGACACTGACTAGGGGAACACTAGGACTATAAATACACAGAACTTAACTAGGAACAGGTGATAACAATGACGACACGGGCATGGCAGACGAGGGGAAACCATAGAAACAGACGAGCAGGGCCAGATCCAGGAGCAGGGAACAACAAAGACACGAGAGAACAGGGAAACCAGAGTGACAGCTAGGAGAGGGGACGTAGCCCTACGTGACAGAACCCCCCCTCAAAGCGTGCTACTCCAGGGCACGCAAGGGCAGACAGGACAGGGAACACATCCACATGCACACACACACACACACACACACACACACACACACTAGCCTACCCTGTTGCCCCCTTTGTTTGCTATGCTTTAACTGTTATGCTTTGTGATAAATAAATGTTTTTATGTTTAAATGCTGTCGTTTGATTCGTTGTTTCCCTGTTACAACCTGAAGCCAGAACAATTATTTGAACTGTAACCTTCAGATTTATAGTTTGTTAATCAAACAATTTGGGCTATGGGAGTTGACCACAATTAGTGGAGACCTTAGTTAAATTGAGTTTATATAAAATTGGGGAAATTTAACAATGTCTGAACTCCCACCATTTCGTATGTAATTTTATGAGACTGATTACTAAATAAATTTGGCCAGCACCTACATAAGTAAGTAACTTTTACTCAAATTACATTTTAAATGAAGTCATTTTTGTGACGCTGGCGTGTGGGAGGAAGGAGGAGACACGACGAGCGTCTTGCGATGCACATAAAACGTTTAATTACACAAAACACGCAAAAGCCCAGCACGCTGATGCGGATGCTTACACGGGCATGAACTTTAGACAAAGATGAGCACAAGACACTGCGCGAACACACATTAAATAGGTGAATTACACAGACCCACGTGACCTCGGGACAAGGCACAGGTGATACCACGAACACGCTCACAGACAACCCACGCCCACGGAAGTACAAACATGGACATAACGACACGCAGACAACGTAACGGCACGCCCACAGGGAAGGGTCCGGAGCTGTCACCGTGACAATTTTGTACTTTTACTCGAGTAAATTTTGAGATGGGTAATTTTACTTTTACTAGAATTTAGACAAAGTAAAGATACTTTTACTCAATTAAATATTTTCAGTACTCTTTCCACCTCTGTCCCTGCCTGCACTATACCTCATGACTCCCTATTCAGATCCTGCACCTGGACCACAGTCCCGCTACAATTAGGCCACAGCAAAACCAGGGCAAGAATTTAAATGACCCTAGGAATCCTCGAGGCCAGGTTCCAGTGACTGAAGGGGCTCGGAGTTACCCCTGAGAGGGCATACCACATAATAATAGCATGTGTGGTATTACACAACATTGCAACCATCCAGAAAGAGCGACAGCCCCATCTCGGACATGCCCACAGATGAGGAACATTACATGCATGTGGGTGACAACAGAGATAGAAACAGTGATCTGCAATCACTGTTTCTACATTAAATCATGCACCACCACCCCCCCCACCCTGTAACCTTTTAATATACATTACAGTCAAATTCACTGTTATGTTTCATTATTTCATTTTTCCTGTAAAGAAATATATTTAAGAATACATATTAAGAACATGGGCGGTTTGTTAATTAGGGCGATTGGTGACGCACTGAAACGAACTTGGGTTCTGCAGCAGGACAATGATCCAAAACACACCAGCAAGTCCACCTCTGAATGGCTGAAGAAAAACAAAATTAAGACTTGGAGTGGCCTAGTCAAAGTCCTGACCTCAACCCGATTGAGATTCTGTGGCATCACCTTAAAAAGGCAGTTCATGCTCAAAAACCCTCCAATGTGGCTGAATTACAACAATTCTGCAAAGATGAGTGGGCCAAAATTCCTCCACAATGCAGTAAAAGACTCATTGTAAGTTATCGCAAACGCTTGATTGCAGTTGTTGCTGCTAAGGGTGGCCCGACCAGGGGCAATCACTTTTTCACACAGGGCCATGTAGTTTTGGATTTTTTTCTCCCTTAATAATAAACACCTTCATTTTAAAATAGCATTTTGTGTTTACCTGTGTTGTCTTTGACTAATATTTAAATTGGTTTGATGTTCTGAAACATTTAAGTGTGACAAACATGGAAAAAATCTGGAAATCAGGAAGAGGTCAAAAACTTTTTCACACCACTGTGTATATATATATATATATATATATATATATATATATATATATATATATATATATATATATATATATATATATATGTGTAACCAGGTTGATCTGTCACTTGTATAATTACACAAAATGTACTGTATTTGTTTATCTGTTTATCTAGTTGTGAATATGTGGGATCCAGACTCCTCCCCTTTCTGTTTTCTTCTTTTGTGGTGTTTCCCCCCAAGTATAAATAGCGACCACCCATCTTAACTCCCCCCTTTTCATTTTAATATCGTGGGAGAGGTATGTCACTATTTGTTATCCACCCATTTTATTTCAGTTATGGTGGTGATGGGGAAATGTTTTACAAATCTGTTATTTGTGCTTCACTCACTTTTCTTCTATTATGTTTTTAGAGTGCTGGAGTGAGTTTGTCAGCATTGTTCAATGCACTTGTTGTGTATTAACAGGTATGTGCAGCAAGGCATGCGCGTTGCGCGCGCGACCCCCTTTTCATTTTAATATCGTGGGAGAGAGTGCTGGAGTGAGTTTGTCAGCATTGTTCAATGCACTTGTTGTGTATTAACAGGAGTGGCTGATCGAATAAAAAGAAGATCGCCTACAAAGATTGCATGTGGCGGATAATTTTTACACAACGCAGAAACACACCGGTCACACTTGGTGCCGTTCGACCCTCCACTTCGCAGACCTGCGTTCATCAGTTGGCGCGGACTGCTGCACCCCACCTGTCATCGCGGGCCGCACTTCTGGATCTTCCCTGCTGCTCTAGCTGCTGCTAGACGTGCCTTTGGACAGTGTTGCATTCATCAGGTTTTATTTTTCTTTCTCTTTTCTTTTCTCAAAGTTAGCGATCGCGCGGTTTGTTGCTGATATCGCAAGCGAGTGATTATCCGTTATTTTTGAATGTATATGTCCCGGTATATGTTATATTGATGGTCGTTGGTCCGACGAAAGTTTTATGTTTGATTTGGATTTTTATAATTTTTTTTCCTTCGTGTGTCGCATGCTATATTTGAGCGGGAAGTTTGTTTTTTTTTTCTCTTTCTCCTTCTCTCCCTCGCGACTGTACAGTACTCTAGCTTCACTCCTTTTAGCGCCATTTTGAGTTAGCCCGTTTCGCTTGCTGTTTAAAAAAAAAAAAAAAAACGACTGCCGTTACTATGGCTGAACAGAATTTTAAGGAGCCTTCGGATGCACTTGGTTTGGGAAGGGGTAGGAAATTATTTTCTTTTGGTAGGGGCAGACCAATAGCCGATAGCGAATATGAACACGATATTCACCATCCGGATATACCGACGTCGGACCCAGTGGCTAGTTCCACCCCTATTGTTAATACACGGACTCGGCCCACCCAGGTTATTTCGACTGAGGCGTTTAGCAGTATGATCGCAGATCTAGCTAAAGAAATTGGCGAGAATGTGGCTGCGAGTCTTGCCGCCATTGGCCTCCCTAGCCCTCCCACACAGAGGACTGCGAGCAGCCAATCAGGCCCTTCTGATCCATCCCAGTTGAAGATTGTGGTCCAATCAGAAACTAAAGCACCGCCATACTTTAGGGGAGATGGTACAGATGCATTCTGTATCCAAGAATGGGAGGATATGATGAAGTGCTACTTATCTAGGTCCAATTGTGAGACACATGCAGAGAGGTTTGATCTGACTATGTCCAGATTGTCAGGCAAGGCTAGAGACGTAGTGAAAGTATCTCTTCGTTGCCGACCGGAGCTAGGTGATGCTGACCTACCGGCTGCAGTGTTTGATATCCTCAGGCGCAACTTTAGCAAACTGGCCTACTCTAGTCTACCCATGAAGGATTTTTATAACACTTTGCCACAGCCCGGTGAATGTGCTATGGATTACTGGATCCGCTTGAACAAATCTATTGATGCAGCTAACGAGTGTCTCCGCAGGAGGGGTAAACTAGTTGAGGATGCTGGCGCTGAGGTTGCCATGATGTTCGTCACTCACTGTCCTGATCCCAACCTCTTTCTAACATTTCAACTAAAGCCACCAGAGGAATGGACTGCGGCCGAGGTACAGAGACGTCTGGACAACCATGTTGGACAGACTAGAGGTTTGATGGTTCAGTCCCAGCAAACTATGAGCATGGTCTGCCCTGCCCAGACTCAAATTAACCCCACTTGCCAATACACACGTGACTCCCCTGTAGCGGTTGGTGGGCCAGTGAATCATTTCAATTCCCCATCCGGTCCTGTTAGTGATCAGGGTCAGGTTCAGCCTGTAGTAGGTCAGCAGAGCCATCTTTCGCCCGGCACTCCCGTTATGCAAACGTCATGTACTACTCCAGCACCGTCTGCGGCCGAGCATGCTACTCAGCAATTGGTGGGTGTATTTGACAGAGTTTTGTCTTTGTGCACTTCATCTGTTGGCAGCAACCCGCGTGCTCGTGAGCGGTTTGACCGATCTCAGGGCCGGCGAGACTGGCAGCAAGCTGCATGCAGAGTCTGTAAATCAGCAGAGCACACAACACACGCACACTGCAAGTTGTTTAGGTTGTGTCTTACCTGTTTCAAATCTGGCCACATGAAACGCGATTGCCCGTTAGTGGCTCAGCAGTCACCCAGACCCGTGCCTCTTCCAATTCAGCAGTCACCCAGACCCGTGCCTCTCCCATCTGATGCTGATTTAAACTAGCTAGCCCATGTGATGAGAGGGTAAACATGGACGGCATTAGGGACACCCTCACTGAAGTGCTGGACCCATTTTCTATATATATGAACTGTTGTGAAAGCTTTCCTAATGATAAAGTCATTTTTGAGGGCTCGCAGAAGCTTGGGGGAGCTAGTGAATTGTTCTATACTCCGGTTTTAGTAAATGGTCAGGTAAATCTGAGTGGGATGCTTGATTCTGGGAGCATGTCGTGCACTATGAGTACTGAAGCGCTGAACAAAATAAGGGCCGCTGGTATAGTGTTGAATCCTCAGCCTGTCCCAGAGAGAGTAGTGTTTGTTGGCTGTGGTGGCCTCCTTACGCAACCGGATTGTATCTATGAGTTGGATATTGAAGTCTGTGGTGGTAAATTTACAGTGCCAACATTTCTAGTATCAGGGCAGCGGGATGAGTTGATTGTGGGCAGTAATGTACTCCGCCCTATTATCCAAATGATGAAATCTGATCCGAAATACTGGCAGTTAGTGTCCTCTAAGAGTACGGACCCAGAGTGTGAACAGTTCCTCCAGCTCCTGAGCTGTGTTTCCAAATGGCAGGGTTCAGATGACCCAGACAAGATTGGCACAGTAAAATTGAGGCAAGCAGTCACCCTGCTGCCTCGTCATGAACACATAGTGTGGGGCAAGCTGCCACCCTCGTCCCCTATGTCCCCGGGCAGCACAGTTATCGTTGAACCCTCGTCCACCCATTCCTCTCCGAGGAACATATTGGTTGGGCGGGTTGTGACACCTATGTGGGGAGACCGGTGGATCCCGGTGAAAATCTTAAATCCCACGCATGTGCCTGTGTTGTTGAAACGCAATACAAAAATTGCTGACGTCTTTGCATGTACTGCATTGGAGGACTTGCCTCTTTTTCAGGGCCTATGTGAAACTCGTTGTGTTCAGTCAGAGACGCCACTTGAACCATCGCGCTCTTTGTCTGATTATGTGCGACAACTTGAGGACTGTGGGCTATCTGATATTGACATCAGGGGTTGTGAGGTATCAGATGAGTGGCGGAAGAGACTAGCTGACCTAGTACTGTCTTATCAGGACATATTCTCCAGAGGCAAGCTGGACTGTGGTGAAGCGAAGGACTTTGTGCACCGCATTCATCTCACTGATGAACAACCCTTCCGGCTACCGTACCGCCGTGTGCCCCCAGCACATTATGAACACTTGAGGGAAGTGTTGAGTGACATGGAGATGAAGGGCATTATCAGTAAGTCCATCAGTGAATATGCTTCGCCTCTAGTCATGGTGTGGAAGAAGTCTGGTGACATGAGGATATGCACAGACTTCCGCCGGCTTAATGCAAAAACAGTTAAGGATGCCCACCCTCTGCCACATCAAGCTGACTGCTTGGCATCACTTGGTGGTAATGCATTCTTTTGCTCTATGGATTTAACGTCGGGGTTTTACAACATCCCCCTTCATAGATCTGACAGGCATTACACAGCTTTCACCACGCCTTTGGGTCTGTACGAATATAACCGTCTCCCACAAGGTTTGTGTAACAGCCCGGCGTCGTTTATGAGAATGATGCTCAGCATCTTTGGTGATCTAAATTTTTCCAGTCTGCTATGCTACCTTGATGACTTGTTGGTGTTTGCACCCTCCGAAGGGGAGGCCCTGGAAAGGCTAGAAATAGTTTTCCGCCGTTTGAGAGCCAATAATTTAAAATTGGCGCAAAAAAAATGTCACTTCCTCAGACGGTCGGTGCAGTTTTTGGGTCATGTGGTGGATGCGAGTGGAGTCTCTGTTGATCAAGGGAAAATTGAGGTCATTTCCAACTTCCGGAAGGAAGATCTCATGGATTCAGATGGCTGCACCCCGTCACAGCGGAAAGTGCGCTCCTTCCTTGGCATGGTGTTATTTTACCAGCACTTCATCCCGGGGTGTTCTCAGATTGCCAAACCACTGTATGCACTGACAGCGGGTCAGAAGAGGAGAATTAAAGGATATGGAGGCGGTAAGGCTGGTACATATCGGGTGTTGTGTCCTCATGACTGGACTCCGGAGTGCGAAAGAGCATTTGAGGAGCTTAAGTCTGCGCTTTTGAACTGCGTGGTCCTGGCTCACCCTGATTTTGGGAGGCCTTTCATTCTTTCAACTGATGCTTCGCTGCAGGGGTTGGGCGCTGTTTTGTCGCAGGTTCCACCTGGTGGAGACAAGGCTAGGCCTGTTGCCTTCGCCAGCAAGTCTCTCAGTCGCAGCCAAACAAAATACCCAGCACATAGGCTCGAATTTTTGGCCTTGAAATGGGCTGTGTGCGAAAAATTCAGCCACTGGCTTAAGGGCCACAAATTTACTGTGTGGACCGATAATAACCCCTTAACTTATATTTTGACCAAGCCAAAACTGGACGCCTGTGAGCAACGGTGGGTTTCCAAACTCGCCCCGTACTGTTTTGACATCAAATACGTCCCTGGCAGACACAATGTGGTTGCGGACGCACTGAGTAGAGTTCCTTTTGTCAAGCCTCTGTCCCAACGTCTCCTGTCAGAACCGTACTCTGCATTGCTTGATCAGGTCTGTGATGTGGGAGATGAGAATGTGCAGAGTGCATTTCATTTAACCTGTCAACCTCAATCCCTGAAAAATCCACCTGACTCGAATGCTGGTGAAGTCACCATGTCAGAAAGTGAAACCTCTGCCTTAATGTCTTCTGTTAGAGACTGGGATGCAGGTCCCTCACAGCGTGCTGCGTCTCTGGTTGATCACCTGTCATCAGTGGCTCCACCTAGTCAGGACGTTTTCTCTGAGTTGCCTTTGACTGATCTCCTTTCCCATCAGGAGTCAGATCCTGTTGTTTCCAGGGTAGCCTTCTATGTTGGGAGGCGACGCCGACCTTCAAGGCGTGAGCGTTGTGGTGAATGTGTGCAGACCCTTAGGATTCTGAAACAGTGGGATAAACTCACATTTTTGGATGGCATACTCTACCGAGTCACGAGAAACCCTATGACTAAACACAAGAGGTTCCAGTTTGTTGTACCTAACTCCCTGAAATCGCTGGTCCTGTCTGGTGTTCATGACAACGCGGGTCACCAAGGTCAACCACGCACACTCTCATTAGCTCGCCAGCGCTTCTTCTGGTATGATATGGAGAGGGATATTCGTGACCATGTAAGAAACTGTCACAGATGTGTTCTCAGTAAAACTTTAGAGCCTGCAGCAAGAGCCCCTTTGGAGAGTATTAAGACCTGCGCTCCATTGGAACTTGTATGCATTGATTTTTGGTCAGCTGAGGACAGCAACAACAAATCTGTAGATATTTTGGTGATCTCTGATCATTTCACTAAATTGGCACATGCGTTTCGATGTCAAGACCAAACTGCACGGACCGTTGCAAAGAAGCTTTGGGATGAATTTTTTTGTGTTTACGGTTTCCCTCAGCGCATTCACTCCGACCAGGGAGCAAACTTTGAGAGCGAGCTAATCGCGGAGCTCCTTAATTTGTGTGGTGTTCAGAAATCTCACACGACTCCTTACCACCCTATGGGCAATGGACAAACGGAGAGGTTTAACCGTTCTCTCGGTAACATGTTGCGGTCTTTACCTCCAGGATCTAAACAGAAATGGCCGCAGATGATTCAGTCGATGACGTTTGCATACAACTGCACTGCCCATGAGACCACCGGATTTGCACCATTCTATTTAATGTTCGGTAGGGTTCCCAGGTTACCGGTTGACCTCCTGTTTAAAAATGTCCTTCATGATAGCGACGTCTGTGATTATAACGCCTATGTTACATCTCTGGTGGATAATTTGCGTTCTGCCATGCTTTTAGCGCAGCGTAACAGCATGAAAGAACAGAAACAGCAGTCTGACCAGTATAACAAAAAGACCAAGGGTCTTCCTCTCTCTCTTGGGGATCAAGTACTGGTAGCTAACAAAGGGGTTAAGGGGAAACGGAAGCTTTCTGATAAATGGGAGCCAGTTCTTTACACGGTGGTAGCCTCAAAGCCTAATCTGCACGTTTACAAGATCAGGGACCGAGAGGGAAATGAACGTGTGGTGCACCGCAACCTACTTCTTGATGTGAGCTTCTTGCCTGTCACTACAGACACAGACGGTTGTGACTTTCACCCTGCTGGTGATTTTGCTAGTGATGTAACTGGCTCTGATGCACGTGAGACTGAAGTGACTGTTGTGGACACTGGAGCAGCCACTGCTGCATCTTCTCTAGCCGCTTCTCCCTCTTGGTGCAGTAATGATGACCGCACAGCATCATGGGTTCAACAGCAACCTTCTGCTGTGTCGAGCTATACTGTGGAATCAGATTCCTGTCCTGAGTCCTGGTCCTCTGTCCCTGAAGGGCCAGTTGATTCAGATGCTACTGTAGATCACCTGCCTGTTCTCCACTTCATTCGTCCTTCTGACGAGCACAGCACCGACTTGAGTAGTAGGTTCACCTCACGTTTTGGTAGGGTGCTCAGACCTGTTTGCCGTTTGATAGAGTCTATGACTCAAAGAGAGTCGCTATTTGACACTGAGAATGTTCGCTCACCTTTAATGAATGTGTGAATTTTTATATATATTATTATTATTATTATTATTATTATTATATATACTCTTTTCTCCACCTGCTGTTTGATGGATAGTTGTTTGCTTGTTTTTTTTCTCATGTGTTTTTATTTCCACTTTATTGGAGGACAGCTCCTCCTAGGATTTCCCAGTAATTGTATGTGACATGCATTTTGAGGTGTAAATGGCACCTCTTTGTGTCTATGGGGTATCTGGGGCCTTGCCGGGCGCCAGGCGGTCCTCAGGTCTCCTAGCCCTTCATTTGGGTAGCGTTTTGCTGACATATGTCACCGTTTTCTTACTGGTTCATGTAATATTGCTGAGTGTTTTTGTGCGTCTTGTGATTTTGTGTAATTCTGGGGGGTGAATGTAACCAGGTTGATCTGTCACTTGTATAATTACACAAAATGTACTGTATTTGTTTATCTGTTTATCTAGTTGTGAATATGTGGGATCCAGACTCCTCCCCTTTCTGTTTTCTTCTTTTGTGGTGTTTCCCCCCAAGTATAAATAGCGACCACCCATCTTAACTCCCCCCTTTTCATTTTAATATCGTGGGAGAGGTATGTCACTATTTGTTATCCACCCATTTTATTTCAGTTATGGTGGTGATGGGGAAATGTTTTACAAATCTGTTATTTGTGCTTCACTCACTTTTCTTCTATTATGTTTTTAGAGTGCTGGAGTGAGTTTGTCAGCATTGTTCAATGCACTTGTTGTGTATTAACAGGTATGTGCAGCAAGGCATGCGCGTTGCGCGCGCGACCCCCTTTTCATTTTAATATCGTGGGAGAGAGTGCTGGAGTGAGTTTGTCAGCATTGTTCAATGCACTTGTTGTGTATTAACAGGAGTGGCTGATCGAATAAAAAGAAGATCGCCTACAAAGATTGCATGTGGCGGATAATTTTTACACAACGCAGAAACACACCGGTCACATATATATATATATATATATATATATATAATAATATAATCGTGCTCTTCTGCTAAATATTAAAATATAATTTTCACTCACATATTAACTAAATTTTTGACATGCTGACTGCCTTTCTCTAGCTGCAGCCGCAGTATTACATTTACGCTTAATTAATAGGCCTACCTCAAGCTACAGTGGTGTAAAATACGATGCTCGGCTGATTTTCGCATTTAAGTCCATGATAAATCTTATTTATCGGCGTTCCATTAAGACTTCTAGCTTCTGCGACGCCCACCTGCCGTGGTGTGGGGGGCCGTGTATGGAATAAAAAACCAACTTGCGCCACTGGGCGGGGACAATAGGCCTAGGCCGGCCCATGGACACGTCACAGAGGAGCGTCACACCTGCATCACTGAAGGGAACGTCCACCAACTGCAGGCCGGTGATTGTCGTCCTGTAAGCCTGGACCTCCGGGTTCGACGCCTGGGTCTGCTGCCTTACGGGAGTAGTCGATGCCGAGGTTCACAGCGCCGACAACACCACGAGAGAGGCAGTCGGCCACCGAGGTGTCTTTCCCCGCAACGTGCTGAATGTTCTTGGTGAACTCTGAGATGAAGGCCAGCTGACACTGCTGACGGGCAAACCACAGTTCAGAAACCTTAGCCATCGCGAATGCCAATGGCTTGTGGTCCACGAACGCAGTACACGGGCGACCTTCCAGAAGAAAACAAAAATGCCGTACAGCCAGGTACAGGGCGAGTAGCTCGCGGTCAAACGTGCTGTACTTGCACTCGGCGGGCAGAGCTGGCGACTGAAGAATGCCAAGGGCTGCCAAGCCCTATCGACCCATTGCTCATGCACCACGCCCACGGCTTAATCTGACGCGTCTGTTGTGATGGCAATGGGCGCATCAGGAGAGGGGTGTGCCAACAAAGTGGCATCCACCAACGCGCGCTTAGCTGCGTCAAAAGCCAGGACCCACTCACTAGTCCAATCTACCATGTGCTTGGCGGCCTTGCCTTTGAGGGCCGTGTAGAGTGGGTGCATGAGGCCGGCTGCTTGTGGGATAAAACAGTGATAGAAGTTCACCATGACCAGGAACTCCTGCAGGGCCTTAATTGTAAGAGGACACTGGATAGCTTCCACCTTGGTAGGGTGTGGAACAACAACGGCCCTGGTGATGCGGTGGCCGAGAAAATCAATAAGGCGAAGTCCGAACTGGCACTTCGACGGGTTGATGATCAGTCCGTGCTGGCTGAGACACTTGAACAGGAGCCTGAGGTGCCGCAGGTGCTCCGACCTTGAGGCGCTGGCCAGTAAAATGTCATCCAGGTAGACAAAAAGGAAAGGAAAATCACGCAGGACACTGTCCATGAGACGCTAGAATGTCTGGGCAGCATTTTTGAGGCCAAAAGGCATGCGGAGGAACTCTAACAGGCCGAATGGAGTGATCACTGCTGTCTTCGGAACATCTGCAGGATGCATGGGGACCTGGTGGTAGCCACGGACTAAGTCCACTTTTGAAAATATGACCTTTCCGGCCAGACAAGTAGAAAAATCTTGCACATGAGGAACAGGACAGCGATCAGGAGTGGTGGCGTTGTTGAGCCGGCCACCGCAAGGGCGCCAGCCACCGCCTGGCTTCTCAACAATGTGCAGTGGCAAGGCCCAGGGGCTGTCAGACCTACGCACAATATCCAGGAGCTCCATTGTCCCAAACTCAGCTTTCGCTATTGCGAGCTTGGCGGGGTCCAAATGTCTAGCACGAGCATGAACAGGTGGGCCCGAGGTTGCGATGTGATGCTCAACCCCATGCCTGCTGCTGTCCGAAGAGAACGTGGGTTCCGTCAGACCAGGAAACTCCGCGAGGAGACGAGAGAAATTGTCTGAGACAGAAAACGCACCCGACAGGTTGGAGGAGCTTAAACAACTGAAAGTCTGCGGATTTACGAGGCGTCTGTTCCTAATATCGACCAGCAAGCTGTTGGCACACAGGAAATCGGCAGCTAAGAGGGGAGTGGAAACCTTCACCAGCACAAAAGGCCATGTGAACCGCATCCCACCGAAGCACAGTGGCACCGACCGTTGGCCGTATGTGGGAATAGAGCTACCGTTGGCGGCCTCAAGGGCAGGGCCAGCGTGGCCTGACTTCATGTCCATCTCGAAGGCAGGCAGAACGCTCAACTGAGCGCCTGTGTAGCAGAGGAAACAATGCCCCGAGACCGCGTCCATGAGGAAAAGCAGGCTACTGGAACGGTCGATGCCTGTAGCCACTAGCAGGCGTCGGCCCTCACTTTTCCCGGCTTCCTGAAACTGCATGGCAGGCGGCAGCTTCTGGCCTTGACTCCGAAATGCGCATGGTAAAAACATAGAGTTGGAGAGGGCGGCGGCATGGACGCACAAACGGCAGTGCCAGAGGGGAGTGGAGGTGTACAGACATGCGTGGCTTCTTGGTTAAGAAAATCTTGTTGGCCTCCCTAGCCATGGTTGCTCGAACGTCACTGGGTAACTGCTGAAGGAAAATCTCTCTGAACAGAAAACACGGCGGGTGGTCGCCCAGTAGGGACAGCATGTGATCCATCAGCTCTGAAGGTTTGGAATCACCCAAACCAGACAGCGAAAGAAGCCTGCGGGCACGCTCTGACTCGAAAATTTGTAGGAGGCGCTACTTAAGGGCTTCATACTTATCGTCCTCCGAAGGGTCTTGAAGAAAACTCACCACTCTGGAGGCGATGCCGTTGTTCAGGGCAGCGACGACATAATAATACATCTTGTCGTCCTCCGTGATTTTACGGATGGCGAACTGAGCCTCGGCTTGAGCTAACCAAACGGCGGCATGCTGCTCCCAAAACTCTGGTAATTTAAGCGCTACTGCGTTCGCCAACATGACGCGAATACTTCGGAGTTGTCCGAATAGACCTCGGGGTCACCACTGAAGCGGGTTCGGGAACCAAGGCAGAAACTGCTTAATCCAAAAATCCTGAGGAGGGAAACTTTATTTTCAACGCAACTCAAACAATAACACTGTTTGCTTTCTCACCCCTTCCCCCCTCCACTCCTTCACCCCGGCACACGCAGGCTCCGCCCCCCCAGTGTCACTTAAAGGGATAAGACCCCTTGAGTGGCCAAGTGCCTGTCCATTAGGGAATTCGCTGTGAGGAGTAGTAGTCGCTACAACGTTATCAACATTAACACATAACTTTACATATAACTATAACTCAGAAAACGGTTTCAGTTTCATCACAGTTCAGATTAGCTTTTTGATTCTATTGGTTATAGACATTTAAGGCCAACTTCAGGTGAGTTCATTCTGAGATAGGGTGAATGCGATGCACATCAGGCTGCCTCCAATCAATCACTGGAACCCCTGAGCAGATTTACACTTCAGTGTCTCAATGAGGAAAAAATGCTAATCTCCTCGTGGAAGCTTTTCTCATGCCAACACAAATCACTGTGTGGGTGTCTAAGGATATTTGGTGGAAATATGGAAGTGGAGAGGCCATTTTTAAATCCATTCACTCAGCTTCAATTGAGTTTTGTTGGGTTTTTTTTATTCCATAGTTAGTGAATCCCCACTAGCTTTCTAACCTTTGATTGCTTACAGCTATAGCCTACTTACATCTGCAAAACTGAGCAAGGACCAAATCAATCTGCAAAAAGAAATGCTGAGAAACTTTCGTTAGATATGCATCTTTGTACTGAAAACACAGTGAGAAGACCACTATATTATGTGCATTTCACACTACAAAAACAGTACAGGGACCAAGGTGGTGGAGCTCATCTCACTCTATATACAAGAATCCTATAACACATTTAAATGTCTCTGAGCTCTTAAGCAGCACCAAGAGTGGTGAAAGGAGTGCATGACATCTGAGGAGTGAGACATCAAACCACGAGAATTTTGTCATGCACCATTTGCACAGGTTAAAACACTGTACTTACACTGAATTCTACACATAGTCAAATGATAAATATGGGTTCTGTCAGCCTTTAGACCCACAGGGGCTAAGGTGAGGGTCACAGTGCCAAAACACTTCACTTCTCAGCCTACAGTACCATGTCACTGATTCAGTCAGTACAAGACAAGTATGAGCCCTTGTCAAGCTGTTTATAGCAACAGTGCTGTATGTACAACTACTCTGATTGCTGTTGAAACAAGTGTTAAACCAGATGTATAGTCTGCTGAATTATAGAAACCATCTGCTACATTTTTGAGGATAGTGTGAATTCCTCCTAGTGTATGATTGTTTTAAAATGCACCAGCCTGTAAGATATATGACACAGCACAATAGTGAGCGTATTGATATCAGCACTGCTTGAGAGTGACTGTTCTTCAAGAGAGCACTTGAAAACTTGCTGGGATGAGGAATGACAGATGAACATGACCAGACAGAAGCGGGATGACTATGAGATGGGGATCTACCATCAGTCAAAATAGTTCAAACCACTTCATATTGAAGTTAGCATTAATTGCATCAGTGTGTATCCCACCACTATGGGATATTTCCTCTCCCAAACTGGCACCCTACACAAAAGTGGTAATCCTAATCAATACATTTACAATTCCTAATGTAATTCTGGCAGAGGTTAAAAATCATAATAATAAAGAACATATTACATGTGAGTTCTTGTTTATGTTCACACAGAATGCTAGAAATTCATTTGATTTTGGACATTCGTGTTACAGACTGTCTTGAGATCCCCTGAGAGAAAAATTAAGACTTGTAAGGTGTTTACAGTGGCAGGTATTTGCATTGTAATTTACTGTGCTTGAAACTTTATTTGCACATAAACTTTAAACACACGTGTTACGATGCTTGTACCGATAGATTACAGTGCCATCTAGAGCAATGACAAAGCACAACAGCAACATTTCAGTTAAGTAAATGTACAGGTGCACATTACTTTCAAATAATCTGTACTGTGAAGAAAATCCAATAATTAGAGATCATCAACTGGGTAATTAATCCAGGAATTCCAACTCCAGACCATAACAAAGAAGACAAAGGATACATCGTTCTCAGTTAAAGGGTCACAGTTATGGAACGCTTTAACACAGGATCTATTCTGTCATTGTCATTGTCAGACATGAGGTTGTTCACAATAAAACTGAAGCATTGGCTGAAAGAACAACAACACTGTGAACATTGAGGTTCAAGCTGGGCATGAAATTGTTAAGTATGTTATTTGTCTAACCTGTGATTGCATTGCATTTATTAATCTGTCATTCTCCTTGAATTTTTAGATTAAAAGCCTAACCAGGGACAAGGGTTGTAAATTAGCCTTTGGCTAGAATCCCTGTGTACGATGCATTTTTTGCCCATGGATGATAATGTTTTGCTGTACTGTCCCTGTAAAAATAAATAAATAAATTAGAAGAAAATTAATAGGAAATTACATTTCAAAGATGACAAACCTACTTCTAGCATTCTACATCTTCTACACTGCAATTATCCCATTGAAATTGTATATATGTTCAAATAAAACTGCAGTGTACATTGGGTAAGATACATATAAAAAAGATGCTTTGGACAGAGGTCTTTTTTCAGCTGTGCAAGCAAAGTGCTTGCAAAGTTCATCCAAAGTGTGACACATCCTGTTTCTCTGGAAACTTTTGTAGTGTTTTTCACAATATTTAATATCACTTACATTCTGACATTGTAAGGAGGGAGTGAGAAAGGATGCAGAAACAGAGGTTTTGCTTTAAACAATGTTTATTGAAAGTATGGCGATAGCGCTTAGTGACAGAATATTTACTACACAAACTCAACAGGTAATAGGTTCAGCCAAAGATGAGGAAAAGGTGGTGACAGCCCATTAGTCTGGGGAACACTTCAAGATTATCTGCAACGACTACGATTCCAGCTCCATCTGTCCACTGTAAGACAAATAATTTTCAAATGGAGGGCACTCAGCATCACCGCAACTCTGCCTAGTGGACAACCATCAAAACGTACACCAAGAAGCACCAAAAATAATAATTTAGGCAAAGGCCAACTCACACATCATCTCCAGAGAGTTGCAGACCTCTCTAGCAGCATCTGATAAAAATGTACATGCATCTACAATCAATAGACATGGCATTCATGGGAGAGTTGCTAGAAGGAAGCCTTTGCTCTCAAGAAAGAAAAAAGTTGCCCTTTGAAACTTTGCCAGAGAGCGCTTGGAAGTCCATTCTCTGGACACATGAGTCCAAAATTGAACTTAAATTTGGAGTTTGGATAAAATTACTTTTGTTGGATAAATAATGAAAATAAATAACTTTTTTTCTGTGTGTCCTGTTCCTTTTTCTATACTAGAGGTCTGGGATTGTGAGGTCCTGAGGGTCCTGTTGTCATTAAAATTTTGAACCTTAATGGTGACCAAGAATAGTTAAAAGCATTTGGGTAAAGTATCTAAGTAAATACAAAGTTTATTAAAGAAAGAAAGATGGATTGATCCAGTGATCTCCATTACATACACTCAAAAGCTTCTTCAAGACAGACCATGGTTCTTATAATATTTGCTATATTATTACATCATAATTCAGGGCGTTCTCGCACTAGGCTCTGTGATCCGGGCCCGTGTCGAAGCACGGTTCGTTTGGCTAGTGTGAGCGCTCCACCCGTGCCCGGGCCCGCTTGGTGCCTCGTCTGATTGGTTCATTTCGCTGGAACTCAAACATGACGTCAGTGATGCGACGTGCACTTTAAACAGTCATAGCGGCAAAGCGATTAGCAGACAATCGTGTTAAATTATCGATAAGTCTGTATTTGCACCGTAAAGAATACAATAATCGTGTGATTGGTCTTACACATGTTCAATATATGTTAATATGTTGATTTCCATTCTACTCATTACTAAGTGTGAACAATACATATACATACACACACACACACACACACACACACACACACACACACACACACACACACACACACACAGGTAAACGAGGAGCGATTCACACCTCACAACCAACTCTCGATCAGAAATCGCAGCGTCGCAAAAATATCAAACATGTTTGAAATTCAAATCGCTCCTCGTGAGAGTATAGCACTGTTGAAACAGCTCCACGAGCTGACTCTCCCTGCGATTTAGTCGTACAGTTTGAGCTGGAGCTGAGTACAGTGTACGCCCAGCTTAAACTGGACCAGCCTGGTGGCCAATCTTCATTAATTGCACATTGCACCAGTGAGAGCAGAGTGTGAAGGTTCAATTAGCAGGGTAAGAGCACAGTTTTGCTCAAAATATTGCAATGCACACAACATTATGAGTGACATACCAGAGTTCAAAAGATCATAAATTGTTGGTGCACGTCTTGCTGGCGCATCTGAGACCAAGAAAGCAAGTATTTGTGATGTATTAAGAGCCACGGTATCCAGGGTAATGTGAACATACCACCAAGAAGGATGAACTACATCCAATGGGATTAGTTGTGGATGAAAAAGGAAGCTGTCTGAAAGGGATGTTCAGGTGCTAACCTGGCTGCCTAAATTACGGCTGAATTAAATGTGCACCTCAACTCTCCTGTCCTGTCTGTCGGGAGCTTCACAGGGTCAGTATACATGGTTGGGCTGCAATAGCCAAACCTTTGGTCACTCGTGCCAATGCCAAACGTCAGTTTTAATGGTGCAAGGAGCACAAATCTTGGGCTGTAGACAATGTGAAACATGTATTGTTCTCTGATGAGTCCACCTTTACTGTTTTTCACGCATCTGGGAGAGTTAGTGTGGAGAAGCCCCAAAGAAGCGTACCACCCAGACTGTTGCATGACCAGAGTGAAGCATGGGGGTGGATCAGTGATTGTTTGGGCTGCCATATCATGGCATTCCCTTGGCCCAATACTTGTGCTAGATGGGCGCATCACTGCCAAGGACTACCAAACCATTCTGGAGGACCATGTGCATCCAATGGTTCAAACCTTGTATCCTGAAGGCGGTGCCGTGTATCAGGATGACAATGCATCAATACACACAACAAGACTGGTGAAAGATTGGTTTGATGAAC
The DNA here is from genome assembly GCF_052324685.1 of Brachyhypopomus gauderio. Classification (NCBI taxonomy): domain Eukaryota; kingdom Metazoa; phylum Chordata; class Actinopteri; order Gymnotiformes; family Hypopomidae; genus Brachyhypopomus; species Brachyhypopomus gauderio. Next base: position 16,202,555 of record NC_135225.1, read on the forward strand.
ATGAAAGTAAAGTTGAATATCTCCCATGGCCTGCACAGTCACCAGATCTAAATATTATTGAACCATTCTGGGGTGTTTTGGAGGAGTAAGTCAGGAAACGTTTTCCTCCACCACCATCACATAGTGACCTGGCCACTATCCGGCAAGAAGAATGGATAAAAATCCGTCTGACCACTGTGCAGGACTTGTATATGTCATTCTCAAGATGAATTGTTGCTGTATTGGCTGCAAAATTACACCATACTACACCATAGTAATAAATTATTTTGGTCTAAAACCAGGTGTTTCAGTTTCATTGTCCAAACCCTGTGTGTGTGTGTGTGTGTGTGTGTGTGTGTGTGTGTGTATATATATATATATAATAGAAAACACCACTGTTATTAAAACAGCTAACATGGTGCTCCAGTTAACACTTTCATCATTGTCCACATCCTTTCTAGCTCTTCTTCCAGCCCTTGGTATTTCTCAGGGTTTTTGTGTTCAATCAAATTTTATTTATATAGTGCTTTTTTACAACAGTTGTTGTCACAAAGCAACTTTATAAGTGTCCGAGTCCTAGCCATGGAGTCCTCTTTTCCATCACCATGTCCAGTTGGTTACCCATTAGGCCTACCATTTTGATTGTGTGTGTGTGTGTGTGTGTGTGTGTGTGTGTGTGTGTGTGTGTGTGTGTGTTCTAGGCACCAAGTGCAGCATATTGCCGACCAATTGTAGTTTAGGACATGCAGTGTAGTTAGAATACTTTATTAGTCCCACACTGGGAAGTTCAGTGCACTATTTTCACAGATATGTTTTTTGCTTTAAAAGTTTTATTTATTTATTTATTTTGTTTTTATTGATTGCGACAAACTTTGCTCAGCACATCAATCAGATGGTTTTCACGTAGTGCTTTTTCATCTTCAATCTAATTTAGTACTTAATTAGCTGTCCTCATGACAGCTACCAGAGGCTGTTTTATATTTATTCTTTTTGAGCCTTTTGGTCTGCCATAGCTGCCTGTTTTGCTCCACGTAGCTGCATCTGCGCAGTGTTTCACACACTGACATGAGAGAGAAGCCCAAACACAGTAACAGTCTCCGAAGGTTGGATGCAGGGCCAAACATAAAAATAGCTAATACAACTGTTAAGAAGTGAGAGATATTGTATGACATCATGTTTAAGAAACTGAAGCAAAAAATTAACGAAGAACAGTCACCACAAAGGAATGTCCAGTCATCACCACAGGCCGAGGTTAGTAGCTAACTAGTTAGCTAGGTTAGCTAGGCTGACAAATGGCACACTCTTAGGCGCTAACGTTTCTTATTAACCGGTCGGCAAAGTGATATATTTAGTCGCTACTTAGAATAGTTATATTGTAACATAGCTAGTAAACGTTAATAATGTACGAGAACATTTTAGCTAGTAAGCAAAGCTTTGTTAGGTTTGTTAGCAAGTTAGCTACATTGTGATTTAATATAGTAGAAAAGTCATGTGACATTTAAAGGTCTATCGCAAGGTCGTGCTTACTTTATTTAATGACAACAGTCTGAAGTGGGTGTCTAACTTAGCTAACCACTTATCAAAACAGCGTTAATAACTGACAGAATTCTATATTGGTCTGAAAGTTAATTCATTTCCGTGTACGTCACAAGCGGTTTGTAGACCCAAAAGTCAACTGGAGCAAAAACCAGCTTGACCAGGTGACACAGTCAACAAAAGTTGTATAATGAAATGCTAATTGTTCTACAATATTCTTGTACATACCACGTTTATTATGTTCTCAAACGATGTAAACCAAATTTGTCACTAAATTGTAACCTTTTCAATGTCTTTGTTGTGCTGAGTAACACGTGTGTTGTGTTAAAAGCAAATACATGGTACAAAGACCTACATTTGAAAATATTGCCATACTATCAGTCATACTATTCTTGCATGCACAAGACTGTGTTGTAACTGGTTACAATGTTCCTGGCATTAGATGAGCTTAGGTGAGAGGCGTGGTCAACCATCTGGCCTGCACCAAGATATCCCCACTTTGCCAAGTGATAGAGAGGTAAGGAGTGGTTTTGTATGTTAGTGTTTATACTGTATGCACTAGTACTCATGAAAGAATTTTGTACCCTGTTAATTCCCTAAAGACCTTTTAAAGTCCCCCCCCCCCCCCCCCCCCCCAACATAGCTTACTTATGGACATTTATCTACTTTCTAGCACAATTTAGTTTGAAGGCTTCCACACTTCATCAAAATAGATTTTATTCAAACATGCTCATTTATGAAGTAAATATTGTATGATATTAAGACAACAGAATCTGTGCAAGGCCTACGACACTTAGATGCTCTATTTCAGGAGCTTAATCAGTAATGTTGTATAAGAGATAAAACTAGGCCTGGGTGATATGGGGAAAAAAAGTATATAACAAAATTCTCGTTTCTGGCTAAAAACCTGCAGATTGTTATTCACAAGAGTTGTTATACAGTGCAAAGTTTTTGATATCGTCTGCAGACATAGATCATAGCCACTAAGGATCATAAACAGCATTATAATTTGTTCAGTCCGCAGTGTGTTAACAGATTCACGTGTGTTAGGAAAAGTTTAATAAGAATCGAGAGAAAGAAAAGTACCTGAGGGGCAGATACATGGATAAGGGAATTAACAAAGTCAGAGTGCTCTGATTTAGTGTAATGGACAGTGAATCTTACATCCCCTTACATACAGTCTCTCATTACAGTGAATGGCGCTGTTCCAAATTCTGACTCATCGGCAGAATCCGACTCCCCTCATTTGCATGCACATAAAGATGCTACAAATGATATTCGCAATTTTTGTTGTTTCTATGCATAAATAAGAGCTAATCTTTAATTATCCATCATAGCAAACGGCACTGCATTATCTATATTCAAACAAAGACACACTGATTTGTGGGTGTTAATTGTTTTTAATAAAATGTAATGTACCAAAGATTGGTTGCTACCGTAGCATTCTTGGGGATCGAATGCCTTTCATGCTAACAATGATGAAAACACTACATATATTTTAATTCTCAGGCCTGGAGCAGTAACATACTTGTTTTACCGAAGTTCACCTCTGACCACGGGACTTTGACTTTATTTTCCTCATCATTACTGATAATATTACGTTTTATGCATCTTACAACAACCTGACTTATTTTCTTTTAAATATGATTTTTGCCAGATATTTTGTTTAATTATGTCTAATTATCGAGTAGGACAAAACTAGAGTGCTCAATGAACTGTTATAGGCTAATCATTGTAAATCACAGTACTAAATTTGCTTTACGTATTTTTGATAAACTAATATTCTTACAGATAGTCTTGGGTATTTTAGACATTTGTAAGGTGCTGCATACTAACTTGGCTACCCAGAAATACACAATTATAGACTAAACATTTGACTTTTAGATTAAATGTTGCTTCAAATGCAAATTCTTGTAATTCTCAGATCAATCAGAATTTATTTATATAGCACGTTTTACAACAGTTGTTGTCACAAGAAAAGAAAAGATGGGAATGATAAATAATTCTCATCTTTGTGTGTGTTATATATATTTATATATTTGTGTGTTCTCTATGTAATTCTTATTCAGTCCTAAACGTCTTGATGGTTGGTAATAGTAGTCCAGGGCTGCAGAGTTACAGGCATTGCAGGGGAGAATTCAGGGTGGTGAGAGGAGCCAGGGCAGTGGGTTTATCCTTCATCCACAGCTGGTTAGGCAGGTGGTGGCTGGCCCAAGGTGGATATCAGGAAAGGCTTGTCTCTCTTCGTCTCTCCTTACATACATATTGGGACCATGATGTAACATTTTGTTGCATATGATATTTGTATTTCATATCCAAAGATGAATATTAGAAGAAACATACAGAATGTTAGTTTTCATTTCTAGGTTTTTGATAGACCATGTAGCACAGGGGTGCACAAGATCTGGTTTCACAGACCTGAACAAAGGTTCTCAGATATTTATATTACACGTTTATAGACTTCCCACATATTTATTATAGTATGCCACTTCAACATTACACAATGATGTTTTTACAAGAAATGTCTTGCAAATATTGTATCACTTCTCAGAAAACAAGTGGATTAATGTCATGCTCTAGTGCGGTGGTTTCAGGTCTGAGTGCTACCTGCAAGTTCTCATCTGTCCTTCTTGTTCATAGAGATTTATTCCACATCATTAACAAAGACATTTCTTCACATTTGTAAGGTGTTCCATACATGGAGATCCACTTCTCAGGTGCATCTCAATAAATTAGATTAATTTATTATTATTATTTATTATATTATAGACATTCACTGACTTTGGTCTTGATATAACACAGTGGACCTACACCAGCAAATTACATGGCTACCCAAACCATCACTGATGTAGGGGTTTTAGTTATGATATTTAACTACCCTACCTGCTTGCCTACAACCAAGGACGGAATAAAACTCAATAAAATATCTGACTCCAAATTACAGTTGGTAAGAAACTAAAATAACTCACTTTTCAAATTGCACAGAGCAGGTTATAGAATATACCTAACCAACCTTATAAAGGTTTATATAAGTTCCTTGCTATAAACAATAGCCTGCTTTGTCAGAGGTTTATTATAAACATGCTCAGTAGATGGGATACTTTAGAGGGAATTGGTGTTAGCATTGATTTACCTTTTTCTGATACTAATAATGAGCTCATCTGGTCCACTATAGCAGGAGTGGCCAACCTGCGGCTCTTTGCCTGGTTTCATGCGGCTCCCCAGCCGGTCCGCGCGCTCACCTGCACAAACGGTCTGTGCCGTGGCCTGGTTACCTCATCAGCTCTGAGGGTGACACACTGCTACATCTTCGTGGTGCGCGGTTTGTTTACAAGCCTAGCGAGCCGCTAATACTTTTAAAACCGGCGTAGTGGAAATCACGCATTTGACTGTCTTCACACGCACACACGAGTTACTAATTCGCCAACTACTGCTGATCGATCGATCACGATTATAATACTTATTTATTTTTTGTCCATTACACCCCCCCCCCCCCCGTCAACAATCTACACTCGCCACCCCCCCCCCCCCCCCAAACAATTTACATGCCCATGTATGATGTGGCTCACAGTAACACAGTAACACAGTAAAAAAAAGTGGCTATGCCCCTGCACTATAGCTATAACCAAGGAAGACTGTGGCCACACAATTAACCAGATTTATTAAATATCTAACAAAGTATAAAACAATAACATGACCATTCTAGATTAAAGTAATAAGGATAATACCTAATGGAAACAGAAATACTGATCAGTGCAGGTTGCCTCACGGTGCAAGGAAGAAGCCGAGGAAGAAAAGAAGAGAAAGAGCAAGAGACCCTGCACCCACAGAGTACAGAGTGCATTTCCACACAGGACAGCCACCTTTGGGCCACCTTTGGGGTGAAGTCTGAAAACATTCTTAGTGAGTGGTGGAACTCTTGCACTGTTAGCATAACCTTTCCCAGTATGCAACAAGCTGTAAAATGAGACAAAACATGCCACACAAACACACCGATATAACAAAAATACAAATGGTCAGTTTTATCCCATTGTTTGGGGATAAAATTTCCAAATTAAATGCAAAGTGTACTTTAATCTGAAAAAAAACACTTCCCGGGACCCTGATCACCAGTTAATTAATTGGAACTATATTCACACAATCTACCTTACTCCTTGCGACTCTACTCCAAGTCTCTCCCGGATGACTATGCTCCGTACCTTATCTCTAAGGGAGAGCCCGTACACCCTGCAGAGAAAACTAATTTCAGCCGATTGTATTTGCAGCTAGTATCTCATTCTTTCGGTCACTACCCAGAGCTCGTGATCATAGGTAAGAGTCGGAACGTAGATTGACCAGTAAATCGAAAGCTTTGCCTTTCAGCTCAGCTCTCTCTTCACCACAACGATCCAGTACAGCGTCCGCAATACTGCAGCTGCAGCACCGATCCGCCTATCAATCGCTCGTTCCATCCTTCCTTCACTCAAGAACCCGAGATACTTGAACTCCTTCACTTGAGGCAAGGACACATTTTCGACCCAGACAGGGCACTCCACTCTTGTCCGACTGAGTGCCATGGTCTCAGTTTGAGGTGCTGGGAAACAGTCTGACTTGCTGCCGGCCATGCGAACCAAGCTCCTGCTCCGTTTGTACAGGGACTGGATAGCCCGTGGCAGCAAGCCCCGTACCCTATAGTTTCGGAGCACCCCCCAGAGGAATCCCAGAGGGACACGGTCGAACACCTTCTCCAAATCCACAAAACACATGTGGACTGGTTGAGCAAACTCCCATGCACCCTCTAGGACCCTCGCAGGGGTGAAAAGCTGGTCCAGTGTTCCACAACCAGGATGGAACCCATATTGTTCCTCTTGTTACTGATATTCGACTATCGACCGGACTATCTTCAGTACCCCTGCATAGACCTTACCGGGTAGGCTGAGAAGTGTGATCCCCAGATAGTTCGTGCACACCCTCTGGTCCCCTTTCTTAAAAAACTTTCTTAACGTTCTTAATAACCCTTAATAGCCATTGTGTTCTACAATAGCCTGTGGTACGTTGTATTGGGAATGCCCTCCTGTAACTTCATTTTGGGGCAAGGTTGCTTCTAGGCTTTCAGATCTTTTTTTGCTGGAGATACCCACCACCGTGCCTACTCTGCTGCTTAATGACTTTTCTGAACTTTCTATATCCCAAATATTCTGGCGTGAGTCACTGCGGCAATTAGAGTCATTGCAGTTTGTTGGAAACTTCCTCATTCTCTCTTTTAGAGCATGTATTTTTTTCTTTCTTGGACATCATGTATATGGAACTCTACTGCCCGAGTAAATGGTGCTAATGGAGCTAATGTTAATATTTGGTATGGTACGAAGCAATTAACACCCTGAAAAATACGTTGTAGATACACCCTTCTTTATTCCCCTCTTATGGTCCTGTTATGTCCTTTGTTCTGCGTGTGTTCATATTGGCATTAACAGAAATAATTGATTGAAATAGATCACTCTGTCATTAATCTATATAATATTTGCTTCACTTTTTGTATTGAATTACTGAAATAAATTAACCTTTTGATAATATTCTAATTTATTGAGATGCACATGTAGATTAGATTCAAGATTCAATACTTTATTGCCATGCAACTTGTGCTAGTTGCTAGGGATTTGTTTCAGTGTGCTCATTGACAAGAAACATAAAAACACAGTAAAAGACATAAATAACATATTACACACAAGATACATAATAAATATATATAGCAAATATCAAATAAAAGTATTAACAACTATATGTCAGTCACAGTGGCTTAATTTAAAGTGTTGGTGCAGCGTAGGGAGGCTATTTAAGTGCCTGATGGCGCTGCAGTATGTGCTGTTGAGAAAACGTGATGTTTTAGATGTTATGGCTCTCAACCTTCTACCTGATGGGAGGACGCTAAAGAAGGAGTTAGCTGGATGTGATCGATCATGTAGTATTTTCAGTGCTTTCCGACAGATGCGTGTTTTGTAAATGCTAGAGATGCAGGGAAGTTTGCAGCCAATGATTTTTGAGGCTGTGCGAATTACCTTGTCTATCTGCATCCTCTGCTGGACCGTGGAGTTGCCATACCAGACAGTGATAGAAAAGGTCAGAACACTTTCAATAACTGCATGGTAAAACTGCAACATCCCCTCACGGGCCACCCCAAACTTCCTTAGCTGACACAAGAAGAAGAGTCTCTGGTGAGCTTTTTTGATGATACAATTAAGATTTTGGTCCCATGCAGCGGTAAGACATAGAACGACACTCAAACTCTCTGCTTCTTTCAGAAGTTTCCTAGCAATATCTTGTACTGTTGAAAAAAGCTTCTCAGTAGATGACAGTCCATTTAATCTAGGCTTGCCTAGATGTCTTTTTCATTTTGAGTTTGAGTGTCTTTTAGTTCCCCTGGTTTTATCATAATGTAAATGAACCTCTATTCATTTATTATTAATGCCACTGCTGCTGATGGTAGTAGAAAACTGAATCCTGCAGTGTAAAAAACCTCATGGTATTTATGTCAAAAGAAAAAAAAAAGATTTGCAGATCACGAATGAGACATCTCAAACATGTGCATCTCAAACATGAACATAGGAAGTGTTTGAACATGAGAGGGTCATTGCATGTAAGCATTTATTTTGTATGCTCAGGTAAAACTTTAGCGCTAAGCACTGTAAATGACATTTTGCCAACATGGTTTATGATCTGTTTTAAAAAAATGCCACAATTTATAGTGTCATTCTGAAATTTAGAATTTCATTGTTCATCATTGTTTGGTCTGAAATACTAGTTTTAGATTTAAATTACATAATATGTGTGCCTCTTGCTTGATCATTTGTAGGAAACATGGCTTCTAAACTATGAAATTGATATTTACTATAAAATTAAGTGTTTATAGTATTGGATTGGATTTTGTTGCTTACACCTTTCTAAGACCTCTATGGTGTTCTATGGCATCAACACCTTGTAATGGGTAAGAAAAAGGTTGGATTAACAGTACCTGGACAATATCATTATCACTATGTTCATTTAATATTACAACAGGGAACTACATGCACTGAACTTCAATCAGCTATACTTTAAAGCTTGGATTTTTCTGATGTCTTTCCTTGTGGCTTTTGTCTTCAAAGTATAAATATATGGCTTATCTATAAGTGTGTAAATATGCCTAAATGTTGAATGGAACAGAAGTCTGTAGTGTTGATTATGCTGCATTTTTAGGTGCTGCATTTTTTTATGCTGCAAATTCATGAAAACTTCGATCCATTTCATCTCAGCATTTCTGCTGCATCAGCAGCTAGGTTTACCTTTTTGATGTTCCTAATATTTAAAAAAACATTCCATGATACATGTCTCACTAGTCAGTAGTAATTCTGGATGATGAATCCAAATACCAAATAAAACAAAACGTTATTGAATTTATACTTGGTGTTAGTTGCGTTGAATGGGACATCAAAAGTGTAATGCCAACCTTAATACAGTTTGATTGTTCTTTACTCTCTGTCTGTCTGTCTCTCTCTCTCTTTCACTCTCTCTGTATATTTCTTACACTCATGGCCCTTCACTTGTTTTTTTTTCCATGGTGATGTTTTCTCATTGCTCTTTGTCTCCCTCTCCTTTCACTTCCTGGCTCCATCGGTAATGCGCTGACTGATTTTTATGGGGTGGGTTGTGGTCAGCTGCTTGCCGGGATGATAGCAGAGCCCGCTTTTCTCTCTGAATATACTATCTTTGCTCTGGACCATTCAAAACGACCCAAAACGGCCCAAGTGCCCAGTGCGGTGAGTCCATCCTCACATGTTGCCTCCTCTTCTCCAACCCAACCTCCCCAGTAAGGCCCTTTAGACCTGCTGCTCCTGTCGCCCCCTTCCCCCCTCCACCTCTTTAGGCGATGCCCTTGGGAATTTTGGGCTTGAGGATGCCTGTGTAAATCAAGTCAACAACTGCTTGTAACCTTCTGTCCTTTTCTCTTCCCTTTTCCTTGCTACCTCACATAGGTCAAAGACCTTTGACCCTTAACTCTTGCATCTAATCCCTTTTGGTGTTTTTATTATTTGCCAGTTGCTTGTGTGCTCTGCAGCTTGCCCATTTCTTTTGTTTCCCTTTTGCCATTTCAAAGAATGAATGGTCCTCTCATGTACTGAAGTATTTCCCTAGCCCAAAACTGTTGCATTTCTCTCAGTGGTGAGTAAAGCCTGGTACACTCTATGGGATTTTGAAAATCTAAACCGATTTGAAAATTGGAGCACATCTCACAATTAACATCAATCATTATACACATTCTTACTGTGCACACAATAAGATATTGAAAATCATAATCAATATAATCTCAGACCATATATACTTAATATCAAGTCTCTTTGACACGAAAAACATGAAAAATCTCCCACACCTCAGATCTGGTTGTAATGTGTGTGGTCTTGCACGTGTAAGGCAAGCATCATTGTTTTGCATTTCTTTTGCACCAAGAGCTGGAAGCATGAGTGTTTTGCTCTTTTCACCATTTTCAGCTAGGCTGCTATTAGGCTAAAGCTCTTCTACTCATGTATTGTGTCGTTGTTCATCTCATGCCAGAGAAATTCCTTAAGATTTCAGTCATAAACAAACATAAAAAAAAAAAATCAGCATCATAGTCATCTTTGGAGCTCAATCGCAAGGTTTAGGATTGGCTTGTTGCTGCTCTCACTTAGGCCTGCCGCGAACGATTATTTTTATAGTCAACTAATCGCCGATTAATTTTTATGATTAGTCGACTAATCGGATCGTATGTGTAACGGTGAGCGGCGGCAGACGGAAGAGACATGGATCCGCTGGTTGACTCACGGTTACGTTTATTGGACACGTGTATTGCGCAATAGCGCACGTACAACACACAGTGAACACTCACAACGCGCAAACTTAGACAACGACGAGCACAAGACACTGCGCGAACGCACATTAAATAGACAGACCACATCAACCCCACGTGATGACGAGACGAGCCACAGGTGAGATGGATAATGACAGGACGCACCCGCACCCACGGAGATACACTGACGCAGACGAATAACGCCCCAAAGGAAGGGTTCAGGGACCGTAACATATCAGTATGTTAATTTAATATAAAACATTCAGCTATATGTTAACTAAAAATTAAAACAATTAAGATCATAGTTCATTAAACCTTTAATGAAATATGCAGCTTGTTGCAACAAACAATTATTAAATTAAGTATAAGGCACTGGCTTAAACAATGCAAAAATAAATACATTAATAAAGAAATTATATTATATATTCTTTCATTTGTCTCTGGCATCAAACTTAGCTACATTTAAATCAAATTAGGTAGGTACCTGAAACTAAAGAATTATTCACAAAAATAAAGTTTTGGTCTCACTGATGTTACAGAAAACACACAAATGCGTGCTAAGGCTAATGAAACAAATCGCCATCACTGATGTTAACTTTTACAGCTACCACGATAAGCAAGTACAAAGTTAACCCTCTGTTTACGCTAACTTTAGCAGCTAACTAACAATTTAGATTACAGAAATGACGGTCCCTCTTCATCATTGTCACAATCAGCCACAACATGCTTCAGGTGCTCGTGCATTGCAGTTGTGCTGCCGTGGAAGGCAAGTTTGGCCTTGCAGATATTGCACGCGTTTCGGAACCCGGCTACAGAAAATGATCCCACACTTGAGTTCCAAAGCCGCGTAGCCATTATACCAGTCTGTATAATGTCCTGGGATGTCGTCCACCGTCTACCCGGGTTTCCACTACTGCCCATGTGCATCAAGGACAGAAAGGCAGACGCAGCAGTGGAAACTGCCGCAGCAGTGAAAACTGCCGCAGCAGTTTGGAGAGGAAAAAAAGACGCATCGACTATTAAATTAGTCGTCGACATTGTGACTAGTCGACTAATCATGACAGCCCTACTCTCACATGATAATTATTAAAGATTATCCACCCAACAATTTATTTTTTTCACCTAGAAGTTGTTTTCGATTGGCAAAAATTGTCAGAAGGTGCATTAATGTAGTTATAATTGGTCTAAAATCACACTATAATTGCATAGTGTGCACCAGGCTTAACTGAATATTTATAGTTTACTTCTTACCCCTCAAGAAGCCTGTTTAACATTTGCTTTCCTTAAAATGTTAATCAAATAGGCTGTCCTTTGTGAGCTAAACAAACTCCTGCTTGCTTTAGTTGTAGTTTAGTTGTTGCTTTAGTTGTATTTATTAGAAGTATTTTGCATCTACCAAGAGTACAGTTAGGCTACTTATAAAAATAAAGGTTAAATACTAAGGTGAATACATTTAGTCATGAGGTTTTGGTAAGATGTTTTCATTAAGAAGGATTTATTTAATTTTAAAACTTTTTACATTTAATCTCGCTGGTTTAACTGTTTCCGCATCAGGGATTGTTGCTGTATATGAAAATGTCTTTGCAATGCTCACGTTCTTTAATTGCTTTATTTGAACTGCTTGATGTTAGACAGCTGGAACATACCCATCATGTGATCTCGAGAAGAATGAGCCTTACTAATGAGGAGGGGAGAATTGATGAAGCATTCCATGGTCAGGCATAATTAGCTAGTACTATGGAGCTAAGGCTAAGCTATGTTTCCCTTATATCTGTAAGATATTACAATAAATAGGATAGACCAAAGTGCAAAACTCATACCATATTCAGCCAGTTTCCTCCTTTCCCTATCATTGAATTTTGTGCAATTTCTTGCTGTTGGTTGTATTTGAGTTGGTTGCTGCTGTTGGTGCTCTTTTGACAGTTATCTAGGCTTGATTAACTCTATAGGCTTTTGATTGTTAAAATCTAAAGTCCAGATAGTGAAGTTCAAGGAGGCTTTCCTTAATTTTCCTCTGTGACGTGTGTTCATACGTTGCTTATTTTACATTGATAATCGTCACCGGTATTTGTGCTGTATTCTCACAGTGGATGTAGTTTGGGGATGTACACCAGTATTTTGTTTGGTATATTGATTTGTTGTTTATTTGTAGGCTATTTGAATAAAAAGACATCCATTTTGGGAAATACTGTCACTAAGTGTTTTGGGGACAGGAAACACTTCTAACTATTAACTATTAATATTATTAACTATTAAAAAACAGTTAAGCTGACTGGCTCTATTGCAAATATTGCAAAAAGGGGAGAAGCCTAATGATGTGTTTACCTAATCTCATCCCAGTCAAATGAGCTCTGCTGCATCAGTGTCTTCTAAGGTGATATAGTGGCACAGCCTGCTTTACTAGAATAGTCATAAATGTGCTGTTTCTCCAGTTTGAGATCTGTAATCTCCGTAACCATGTGAGACACAGGCTTATTGAGCAGTGAGCACATTATATAGTGGGTATGGAAAGTATTCAGACTCCTTAAAAATTTTCACTCTTTGTTCCATTGCAGGCATTTGCTAAAATCAATAAAAGTTAGTTTTATATCTCATTAAAGTGCACTCAACACCCCATCTTGACAGAAAAAACAAAAATGTAGAATTATTAGCAAATACACTGCTCAAAAAAATAAAGGGAACACTTAAACAACACAATGTAACTCCGTCATCCACACTGTGTTCAGAAGCAACACTGATTGTGAATCAATTTCCACTGCTCTTGTGCAAATGGAACAGACAACAGGTAGAAATGAGAGATTTTCAACTGATTTCAAAGATTTTTATTAATTGAGATCTAGGATGTGTTATTTTAGTGTTCCCTTTATTTTTTTGAGCAGTATATATTAAAAAAAGAAAAACTGCAATATCACTGCAAACTGCAATAAGTATTCAGACCCTGAATGAAAGTGAACAATTTTAAGGGGTCTGAATACTTTCCATACCCACTGTGTATGTGAACTAGCTAGTAACAAGTAGCAGGATTTGGCTCTACTCCAAACTGATGTTATATTTTATAACATAACTGAATATTCTCCATGTTTTTGATGCTTTAAAAGTTTGGACTTCATTTAATATATGAAGTTTTTGAATTTTGAAAAGAAAAATTAATTTTGGTTGTTTTGGAAACGATGTCAACCTTGGCCATGTTTCAGTACTTGAGATCTTAATGTCTATAGAGGTCAGATGGCCCAATTGTTCACTTTTACTACGAATTCTTGATATATATGTTAGCTTTTACAATGTATTGCATTTAGATAACACAATAGATTTTGTGCCTCTGTCTACACAGTAGTGCCTCATAACAGTATGACTCTGGTCAGACATTCCCATTTAGTTTTTGTTATAGAGAGAACATAGTGCTCTTATTACCATAGCCAAATGTTGGAATGGCAAACTCAGAAACCTATGCCTGTAATTAGTTTTGATTGGCTGTGACCTTTGGCTCAATGGTGTATAATGGGAGTTGTAAAGCTTTCTTTTAAACCTCCTGCTATATTGTGTAGTAGAGAATGCTCTCTGTTTAACCCAGTGTTTCTTTCCAAATTGCATGTGGGGTAGCCAGAGGCCCTTGCATTGCTTATAGCAATACTAATATTGCCTGTAGAGTAATCAGGGTGCAGCCAACTGAACTGCCAGGATACTAACAGGACACAATATTGAACCTTGTGGCCTTTTTTGGTTTTTCAATGTGCTTCTTCGTCTGTTCCTGTACAGAACACTGCTAAGGAAACGGCTAGCTCTCCCAGAGGCAGTGTGAATGGAGATGGAGCTGCCTCTCCATTGGCAAGTATTCTTTAAAAAAAAAAAAAAAAATTTATTGTTCTAAGACGTCAATTGAAGCATCTCCACATTTGGATTGGATACAGTTTAGGCTTTGTTTACTATGTTTCCATTAACTTTATTCAAGGAATGAAATGAAATGAATACTCATCAAAAGATAATTTTACATTTTTCTGCTAACCAACTTGTTTACGTCAAACTTGTCACTCCGCAAGTGCATTTAGTGATGTCATTTCCTGCAAAAATCTGTAGTTTTGGTTAGCAACATGAAAAGTTGGGGTTGACATGTTCCCATTTCTAATTTCACAAATTGTGTATGTTTTGGCTTTCTTAACTTAGCCCTAACAGTTGACAAGTGTCACAAGACAAAATGGACAGACAGATGGATGGCTAATAATATACGCCAGCATAATAATTATGTGCTGGCTTATTAGCACAATTTGCCTGTTAATATCTGCTGTGTTAATATTGGTATCATTGGTTGAAAAAATTGATAATTATAGCAGGTTGTGTCAGAACCAGCATAAATTCAAAAAACTCAAAATCAGCAACTAGCCTAAATCAGTTATTTTTTTCTTTAGCTGATAATTTTTTCTTCCAGAATTATAGCAGTCTTCCCATCTACTGATTGGACACTTCCCATTTACTGCATGGGATGTGCTATAGTAGAGACTTTGATCTCATCCTCAGTCCAACTATAGGGTATTTGTGTTTTTTAAGAGCCCTGATTAGGCAAATGTCATCCCTTCTCATGACATTTGTGTAAATGTGTTTTTGTGACACATTTGCATTGTGTTTTTTTTTTTTTTTTTTTTTTTTTTTTTTTTGGACATTTTCATTGCCTGTATAGTAAATATAGTAAAAAGCACTAAAGAAAGTTATTTGAGTGGAAGCATGGCTGAGATATATATACCGGTATGTATGTATAGACTTTATTTATTTTTTATTTTTTTGTTCTCCTCTAGCAGGAAGAGTCACAGTCTCTTGCTCAGAAACTGCAACAGAGAGTGTCCTCAGTTGAATCTCTCTTCAGGGGTTCGGGGCGTGCAGAGGGTCTCTTTCGCGCTGGATCTAGGGAAAGTCTGGTCCGCAGCTCATCCCGGGAGTCCCTTACCCCAATGGGAGAGAGTGAGGTCTCAAGCAGCCAAGCCTTTGACCCGCCTTCTGACATTGAGAGTGAGGCAGAAGATACTCCTGGCAATGCAGAGGCTCTTTCTAAAGAACATCTCTTGCATCGCCTGCATAGGGTGGAAAAGAGCTTGGCAAACTATAGAGGGAAATACTCTGAGGTACTGGAGAAATACAGAATATATACTGGGAAAGAAATATGCCTTAAGTAAATCTTAACAATTGTTGTAAACAGTGGTTTTATGTGTTTTTAGCAGAAGATGTTTATAGCATATTATTTATAACTCTGATAATAAAACTTTACATTTAAATGTAAAAATCATTTAAACTTTGTTCACTTTAATATGCATAGTATGAAGCTTAATTGATTTTGCCTGTATATGACCATTAGAAGTGTTTTTCATAAATTCTCTGGCTTCTTGCTTGACCATAAGTTATTTGCAAGCTGAATTAGGTGGCATTACTTAGGCAGACATTTACTTGCCTTGAGCTTTGCTTATTTTGAAAATGCAAAAAATATTTTTAGGCAACATGCCATTGTCATTTTATATGAAAGTAATGTTAGGGTTCACAGTTTTTACCAGCAATTTTAATGTTATCTCTGTCATCTCTTCACCAGCTGGTCATAGCCTACAGGACAGTACAGAAAGAGAAGGAGAAAACACAGGTAATACTCATGAGCTAAAAATGGACTTGAGTTGCTCTTGTTAAGGTACCTCTGTATCTCTACCTCAGAAATAGATTTCCTGAAGGTGATGGCTAGATGTCAGACTCATTTGCACATTTTGTGTTGTGGACTTGTTTAAATGGTTACAATTGTAATTTTACCCATTAATAATGCCATCAGAAACTGAAATCTCCCTCACAGAGGTATTCGGAGCCTTTATTCAATTCTTATTAAAAGTTCCCTCAGTGAAAATTACAGCTGCAAGTCTCTAGAACCTCTATAAAAGCTTTGCACTCTTGGACTTGTACAGTTTGTTCCAGTCTTCATGGCAGATCCTCTTAAGGTCCATCAGATTGGATGACAAGCATCTGTAAACTGCCATCTTCTGGTCCCTCCACAAATGGGATTTAACTGTAGTATTTGGCTACTCAAGACTATGCAGAGACGTTTGCCTCAAAACTACTTCAGTGTTGTGTTGGCTGTATGCTGCAAGTCATTGTCACATTGATTCCTGAACTTTTTGAGTGTGCTCTGGAGACTTTCTTCAAGGATGTTTATGAAATTTGGCAGTCATTGTTATCTATTATAACCTGCATATTTATCACCAAGACAGCACAAGTGCTCCCTGAGAATTGAACCAATGATCGTCTGCCAGGATGAGCTACATTATGTGAATGAATTTAGCTAAATTATTTAGTCGTTTCCAGTCTCTATCTGTCCTGCACACTGAATTGCACCCTCTTAGCATGATGTTTCTTTTACCACCATGTTTCACCATAGATGTGGTATTAGCTAGATGATGTGCAGGGCCTCTTTTTCTCCCAAAGAGTTAAATTTTCATTTCATTTCATCTCATCTCAAATGTAGAAGGAACCTTTTCCAGAGGTTTAGTTAAACTCCAAGCTGGTTGTCATATGCCATTGGCTATGATAACTAAGCTGATATCTTACTGTTTTTACTTGTATCATGTCTTAGAAATGTTTTTGGAGTTTTGCACATAATTTGCATAATTTAAACATAATTAAATTCACATAATTACTAGTAGTGACTTATTTGGCCAACACATGGCTAGAACCAAAATTCTAACACATATAGCATGCAGTTATGTCATGCACAGTTTTATATTTGATTATTAATTGTGCTATTAGTTCTAAAGGAATTTTTTAATTCTCTCACAGGTCATTCTCAGCCAAAGTCAGGACAAGTCATTGCGAAGAATTGGGGAGCTTAGAGAAGTATGCCTCTTTCTTGCATTTTGTATAACCGCACAAAGAGTTTTCAATAATTTTTAATGTCCATGGCTTTAGGAACTGCAGATGGATCAGCAAGCCAAGAAACATCTGCAGGAGGAATTTGATGCTGCCCTAGAGGAAAAAGACCAGATGATCACTGTGTTGCAGACTCAAGTATGTGTTTGCACAAATGTGTATTTACAGGTAACACATTGTTTATACATTTCAATAAAGCATTTTCCCCCCTGCTAGGTTGCTCTTATGAAAAAACGGCTGCAGGTTGTTCCTGGGGTTTTGGTCTCTACTGAAGGAGAGGTGTCCCAGCCTGCTGCTACTAACATGACCTCTGAGTCTCAAAGCCCTGCCCAAGGGAACAGTCCTGAACAAAATGAAGGTATATACACATAGCTGTTTAATGTATCACAGTTACCTTTTTATTTTAGCATTTTATTTTACATCTTAGCCCACCATATTATCGTTAATGTGGAAATTTGTGTGTGTGATGCACTTGTGTGCAGCAGGGGGAGGCATTGAGCCAGGTGGCACTGTGGACCAGGAGGTACTTCAGAAGCGGGTGCGCAGGCAAGAGACGCTCCTGCAACGCTGCAAGGAGATGATCCGCACCAGCAAGGAGTGCAGCGCGCAGCTCAGCAGCGAGAACGAAGCCTTACAGCAGCAGCTGCAGGAGAGGCTGCAGGAACTTGAGAAGATGAAGGTACATGTGCGATCGCTGAGCACAACAGGCCGTTACTGAACACTGGGTGTCCCTTTGTAGCTAAGCGCCCTGGAATGAATCCCTTAGATTTAGAGTGTAACTAACAGCATGTTTGATTTTCCCCTTTGGTTGAGTAAAATTGATTTAGTTGTTAATGTTGACATAGTGTTTGAGAGTCATAACTTAATGTTGAATTTCATATTAGAGAAAGCAACTTGATTTCTAAGATTGAGTGATTTGAACTTTTGTTTTGCTATTGTAGAGATTAGCTATTGTTATAGCTATTGTTGCTATTGTTAGAAAAGTATGTATTGTTAGAATGGTCTGTTGTCACACTTAAGTAATGTTTCATAAGCTTTGAAGTGCTAATACCTGATACGCCTCATTTCGTGTGTTCAGATTCCTAGTATATTAGGGTTACGCATGTAAGCTGTGTGTATTATATGCATATGTTTGTGTTTCATTGAGGCTATGGGGTGGGAGGAAAGCAGTAAGGATGTTTTCTGTATATGAGGTAGGACATGTGCACATACATACATGTGTGCGCATGTGTCAAATGGGACTCTTTTAGAGATGGAGAGAGCAGAGGTTGGCAGCCTGCTTCTTGACAGCCGAAGCAGTGAGCACTGTCACAATTAGACATGCACCAACTGAATCAGCCTTCAAAGACTCACATGATTTAGGATTACCTGCACATTGCTTTGCAAACAGAAATGACTCAAGTTACAAATGAAAATTTTTCACTTAGGTTCATGAATGAGTTTGAAGGATTAACAATATTTTGTGTAAAAATATATAAGCATGTTTGTTACTTAACAGATTGGGAAGTTGATTAATAGTAATTTCAACATTTCAACAACAGCTGGAGTTAATAAATTCTTGTGGACTCAAAGGGACCTAAATGGGCCCTTGACACTTTGAACATCTTTTCTCAGTCAGTGGGCTGGAAAAATAATAAACATGTTCCTAAGTGGAAATACAGTGAGGAAAATAAGTATTTGAACACCCTGCGACTTTGCTTTGTTCTCCCACTTTGAAATCATCTCCAGACCTAAACCCTATACAAAATCTTTGGAGGGAGCTCAAACTCAGTGTTTCTCAGCGACAGCCCAGAAACCTGGCTTATCTGGAGAAGATCTGTGTGGAGGAATGGGCCAAAACCCGCTGCAGTGTGTGCAAACCTGATGGAAAAACAACAGGAAATGTTTGAACTCTCTAATTGCAAACAAAGGCTACTGTACCAAATATTAACATAGATTTTCATACAACTTATGAAATAAATACTTATTTGCAGCAGTAACACACAAATAAATTATTTAAAAATCATACATTGTGACATGCACCTAAGATGAACATTTCAGACCCCTCCATGATTTCTAAGTGGGAGAACTTGCAAAGTCGCTGGGTGTTCAAATACTTATTGTCCTCACTGTAGATGGTGCTGAAAGGCCTGCATCTATGAAAAAGCAGACTGAACAAAAATATATATTTTTTCTCGCTCCTTATTTGCCAGGAACTCCACACCACGGAGAAGACCAAGCTGATTACACAGCTGAGGGATGCCAAGAACCTTATTGAGCAGTTGGAGCAGGACAAAGTGAGACACTAGAGTGAGACCACATATGGCTCCTCACGTGGGTTCAATTGTGAGAGTTGCCTGATGTACAGCTGTGTATATGAAACACTGAATCTGGGAAAATGGATTCCACAGCTTTTCTAAGTAAAACAAAAAAGGATTTGTTATTGTAAGAAGTGAAATGCTCTAAGCTGTTGGTCCATTTGTTTATTGGGCAGACTTAGGAATGAAATCTGAGAATTTATGTTCAATCTAGAGGTGTTTTCGAAAGGCATGGCAATGTTTTTGTGTCATTATCACTACAATTGTCTCCTTTAAGATTAATGGAAATCCCGTTCACTGTACATTCACTGTTGACTTTGAAGAATGCTACAGATATCCGCACATCTGGATACTTGAGGGTTTTCTTGTCAGTTCTGAGTTTTAGTAAATGTTCCTCTCCAACATTCTTCTATCAGCAGTGTTACAGACCATGAGGTCATTAAATGGGATGCAGATAAGCAAAGAAACATATCAAAACCAATTAGAATTATTTAATTACATCCAGAAACTGCAGTTAATGTAGTCAGAGGTTTAATGTATCATTTATAATATTGTAATGAAATTATGAATGAAATGAAGTAATTTGTTCCTGTAAAGATTCTAATAAATGATAAATAAAATTCTCTACCAGGTATTCTCTACCAGGAATGTAGTTTTAATAAAAATAATCAACAACTAAAATATAGTCACAAACCAGCTATGTTCAGTTATCAGTGATATAACTACCTATCAACAACTTGCAAATGACACATTGTGACTGTAATCGCAGGAGTCTCTTGTTAATGAAAACCTAGAACTGAGGTTAAGTATGGTTAAAAAACGGTTTCCAAATGTACAGGAGAAGAAATAAATTCCATGTATGATGGCACCTACCCACGTATAACTTTTTCAGGTCAAAAATGTTAATTGCATTAGCTCCTGATTTAGATGCTAGACAAAATGTGTAAATTTTTTTTTTTATTATGTAGATACCTCTCCAGAAAAGCATCCTGTGCTAATGGTGCCTATTGCCAGGAAACGCTGCTCGCTGATCAGAGAACTGTGCAGGACATGGTTGTTTACTCAGGGTCTGGTCTGGTGTTGTAGGGCATGGTGATTGCTGAGACAAAGCGGCAGATGCACGAGACCCTGGAGATGAAAGAAGAGGAGATTGCTCAACTGCGCTCCAGGATCCAGCAGACTGTGACCCAAAAAGAGGAGCTTCAGGAGCAGAAGGAGAAAGCGGAGAAAGCCGGTGTGTGAGGTCAAGGGGTCGACTGTCTCACTTCTTGGCTGTTTGTTTCGCCATTAGGTTTATGTATACTTGCCCTTTGTGTATGTTGGTGGCTTAGAGTGTGTGTGTGATTCCTACCCAGCATTTGAGGAACTGGAGCGAGCCCTAGGTGTGGCCCAGCGAGCAGAGGAGGCACGGAGACAACTAAAGGCACACATGGAGGAGCAGGTGAAGCAGGTAGAGCAGGCCAGTGAGGAGGACAGGAGGAGTCTACAGCAGGAGCTCACCAGGGTCAAACAGGAGGTGATATCCATCATGAAGGTAGGTTCAGCAATACTTATCATTTAGTGTAACAGTTTGTGTAAAAATGTACTTTAATATATTTTTAACAACTTTCAATACTTAATACTGAATATGGGTCTGCCCTTTCTGTGGCATCTGAGAGTCATTGGTCAGTAGGTTAAAGTAAAAGCATGGTTTAGCAAGCATTTCCCACATTGTGGTTGTGGTACGACCACCTGCTTTTTCATTTAAGTCCATAGCTGTGATTCACTATGGAAATAACAAATGATATTTATTACATATTTAGTATTTGTTCTGAAATTATTTATTACAGTGTGAACATCAGAAGGCATGTTATTGTCACTGATATAATAATAATCTGAATAGTTATCAATAAAATGCTTTGACCAATCTTCATGAAGGCACTACAGTACTCAAAAACCTCAAAAATCATAAAAAACCCACGCTGCAGTCCTGTTAGGCAGAATACAGACAAGTAATGGGTCTTGTATGATTCAGATCATTGAGATAAATCACTTTGTAATTACAAAAAAAGATTCAATTGAGGCACTAAAGGCCCAAAAGGATCAAAATAAATTGTATTGGCAAAATGATTTGGATCACAGAACTAAATCACATGCTGAGATTAGCTTTGTGTATGTTTGAAAAGTATCGCTTACATCAGGGGTCGGCATCCTTTGAGACATGGAGCGCCAACTTTAACATGTTTAGTCAATGAGTTTGCCGAGTAGCGATTTTAAATTGTCGAGGGGGGGATGGGTTGGGGAGGAGGTGGCGGCGAGTTTAAATTGTCGGGGGGGTAAATGGACACAAATTAAGTATTATATCGCGATCGATCGCCAAGTATAACCGCCTCCGCTGAGCAGAGCGTTGAGGAGTGATTTCAATTGGAGGATCGTGCTCTCGTGAGATTTTTTTGCCGACCCCTAGCTTACATGAAAGACCACACAGTCAGTTCCAGTATTTGGCCAGTAGATGGAGCCCAAGTACTACCATACTGATATTACAGTAATGAAATAAGAAATTTTTGTGTTATGTTATGAGGTGTAATTTCACAGGTATTTACCCTATTGATCTGAATCATAAAAGCCCTATTACTTGACTGTATTCTGCATAACAGGATTGCAGCGTGAGTTTTTATGATATTTTAGGTTTTTGGGTACTGTAACTCCCCCGACAGGCCAATTTGAACCAAACTTGGCAGACCTCACAAGGGCCTCAGTCTACAAAAGTCTTTCAAATTGGGAGTTGATCACTTGGATGGTTTATAAATTATAGCAATATAGGTGATATATGGCATGGCCACAATGATATAATGAAAAATGGACCAAACTGAAAATTTAAAAGTCCAACATTTTTTACATAATTATTTACCTACAGAGTCTACAGATTAGGCCCAAACCAATTTTGCCATCATTGGACCAAATTGGATCAAAGCCACCACACATTTGAACTTTTCCTCTCTGCACTAAAGTATTATTCTTCAAAGTCCTGGCTATTGTAAATCATTAGTACCTAAGTGGATGTTGAGCAGACATATTCAGTCGCCAATATTCTCTGTGTGGATTTTAACAATGGAGCCCATTTCTGTTTTTCCATTAGCCCCCTAAATAGGAGTGACATATTTTCATTATGCCCATTACACTTATATTAGTTGATAACAATATACCAAGGTATATTAAAAAAAAAAACAGTTTCTCTGAGACCTAAATACAGCAGCCTACCCAGCTGTATGTAGCTGCATCTACAAAAGATGCAGTGTAAATCAACTTTCTGCACATGCGAGGAACTTGTACCCTCTTGTTATGGTAACTATAAGTATCTTACATGTTTTGCACAGCCTAGTTGTTTCCTGTAAGCTTAACCAACTGTAACCAACAGCAACTCTTTATGTAACTTACACTTTGGAGGGGTTGAAAAAGAATGAGTTGTACCCAACAAGAATGACTGTAATGACATCTCATTCAGAACACTAGCTTTTTAGATGTGATATTATATGATAATATCATAGAAGTTTTGATGTCTCACATATATATGTCAAATATGATAATAGTTGTGTTATTTTGGAAATAACTATTAAAATCATGTTTTGTTGCTTGGTGTGCATTAGTGTGCAAATTTGCAGAAGATCTAGGTTATGAACGCAGTAAAATTGAAGGGTTTGAATGGGCGTTTATTCTTTTAACAATTTATTGAATTAAACCACCACCTGTTTTGCTTGAATTTAAATTACATTTGGTGAGAACTCTGTGAACTCACTGGACTCTATTCTAATTGAGGTGTTTATATAAAATGTTTATATCCCATTCAGGCTAGAATCCTTTTACTAAAGCATTATTAGGCTACATGTTAATTTTAAGGTAAATGTAGCTGTTATACGCCTTTTAAGAGCTGTCGCTCTAATGATGCTTGCAGTATTAAGCATTATATCATATAGCATAATTTCAGAATTTGGTATTTGATAGTTTGTTGTGATTAAGTAGAAATATGTTTGTTTTCAGAAATCTGCAGAAGAAAGAATAGCAGAAATGGAGCGTTTGCATTCAGAGTCTCTGGCCAACAAGGACAAGGAAATCAGTGTGCAGATAAATCAGGCAGTGGTACATTTGCTGTATTATTTTTAAGAACACCTGTGATGGTTCAACATAAATCAAAGACTTGACTACATTAATTTAAAATGTTTAATGTGTGTCATTCTGCTTGTCATATACAAATGTTTTGTTGTTCATTGTTAAGGACCAGTGTCGTGAAGAGCTGCTCCAGGCAGCGCAGGAGAGGGAGCAGCAGGCCTCGTTGGCTCTGGAGGAGGAGCAGTTGCAGAAGGCAGCCCTGCAGACTGAAGCTGAGAACAGGGCCAAGGAGCTCCTGCTGGAACTGGAGAGTGCCAAAACTGTAAGTTTATCTCTTCTTACCTAGAATGCCTTGATCTACGGGCAACACAATTGGATCTTTTCATGCCAAAATTTGGCATTGTCCAAATGAAATATTTTATTTATGGTAAAATTATGACCATGTTACTTTTATAGTTAACAAAGTTTCATAAGTTTCTTAATGCATTTTACTTTTTCTTTTTTGTAGAGAATTCTTGAACTGGAAAGTTCTTTGGTCCAGAGCTCAGAGACGAAGGTTACACATGACCTTTCAGCAGATTCGGAAGAGCAGAGGAGGATGCATGAGAATGAGATAGCTGCTCTAAAAGAGAGGCATCAGCAAGAGCTGGAGAGTCTGAAGTTAGAGCTGACTGAGACCTTGAACAAACAGCACCTCACTACGATTGAAGAGCTGGTACAGAAACACAAGTCTGAGACTGAAGTCATCTTGAAAGACAAAGAAATTCAGTTTCATGCCCATATTGAGGACATGAACCAAAAAACATTAGAGAAATTAGATGTAAAGCAGACTGAGTTGGAAGCCCTGTCCTCTGAGCTCTGTGAGATGCAGAAATGTAAACAGCAGCTAGAGGAGAAGCTTGCAGATGTTGAGAGTGCTGGTCACTCAGCAAGGCAAGAGTTTGAGATGAGACTGAAGGAGGAACAGTTGAACTATCAGAAGGAGGTTGAAGACATAAAGCAACAGCAAAGGACAGTGCTAGATGAGAAGGATAAAGAGTTAGAAGAACTTATTCTAAAGGCAAGAATCTTTGAGGAAGATAGCAAAAAGGCTCAGCAAGGTGTTGAGGCACAACTAAAGGAAATGGAAGATGTGAGGTGTGTTGCACAGTCTGAGAAAGCAGCCCTTGCTGATGCCAGTGCTCAACTCGAGTCTCTGAAAGCAGAACTGGAAAAGTCAAAGAGTGAATTAAAAGGTCTCGAGAAGCTTCTTGAAGCCAGCCATAGTGATTGTCAACAGAAAGCAGATTATCTTCAACAAAAGACTAATGAAACTACAGAACTACAACAAAGTCTACAGCAACTTATGAATGACCTGTCTGAAAAAGACAGTTCACATGCTGAAACATGCAAAGCAATGCAAGAGGAGAAGAAACAATTAAGGAAGCAGATGGATGATAACACGTGTTCTTATGAGAAAAGAATTGAGAATCTAAAAAAAGAAATGGATGTCAAGTTAAAATCCCAGGAGACAAAAATGGAGAAAGTCAAACAGAAAGCCAAAGAAATGCAAGAAAGGTTTAAGAAAAAGCTTCAAGAACAAGAGGAAAATGCCAAAACTGAACTAGCCAGAAGGGATAAAGAACTTCAGGAAAAAGACCAGCAATTGAAAGAGAAAATTCTTGAGATGGCCAGCTCGGAGGACCTCAGCAGTGCTATATCAGATTTAGAGACAAATCAAAAGGAGCAGTTACAGAAGCTTCAAGATATACACCAGCATGAGCAAGAGAACCTTCTTCGTAACTGTGAAGAAAAGCTATGCCAGCAAGAGGAAGAGATGGAGGCAAAGCATATACTGTCTTTGCAAGAGAAAGTGCAAGAGCTGGGGAACCTCTCTCAAGAGCTTGTAGCTACCAGAGAAGAGAAGGAGCAAGTAGTCCAAGAAGTAAATAACCTTAGAGAAGAGCTTGCCATGAGAGAAGCCACTGTACATAAACTTCAAGCTGAGCTCAGGGAAGCTGCAGTCAAGCTGGAAAGTTTGTCTGAAGGAAAGAACATTCTCAAAAAGCAGGTAGAGACTGTCGAAAAAAATCTGAACCAAGCCTTGACTGAAAGGAACCTCTTTCAGGATCAACTCAGCAAAGCTGAGGAGATGAGTAAAGAGAGATTGCAAGCCCAGTCTGAAGAGCTAGATGATGCACGCCAGAAGCTTGATGTACTTAAAGCTTCAAGGTGTAAGGAAGGTGAGGATCAGCAGAGAATCCTTGAAGAGAAAGTCAGTGAACTTCAAACTAAGGAGAGAGAATTTCAAACACAAATTGGTACCATTAGCAAGGAGCTGAAGCAAAACTGTCAAGATGCGCAGGCAATGTTAAGTGGTTTCTCAGATGATCTGTGCAATAAAGTGGAGGTCAAAGTAATTGAGCTGCAAAATAGGGTTATATACAGTCACAAAAATGTTTCACATCTCAAAAATGTAATCTTGGCCAAGAATGACAAAATCTGTTCATTAGAGAAA
The DNA here is from genome assembly GCF_052324685.1 of Brachyhypopomus gauderio. NCBI lineage: Eukaryota > Metazoa > Chordata > Actinopteri > Gymnotiformes > Hypopomidae > Brachyhypopomus > Brachyhypopomus gauderio. The sequence continues at coordinate 16,228,671 of NC_135225.1, forward strand.
GAACTTCTGCAAACTATAGAGGAGAGCCAGAACCTTAAGAGGTCTCTCGACCAGATGACTCTTCAGCTAAATGTAAATTCTGAGAATCTTAAAGCCTTAATGGTTGAGAAGGAGTTTTTGCAAAAAGATGCTGAAAATAACTCCCAAGTACTTTCTGAGAAAGTTCTTTCTATAGAGAAACTTGATGAAGAAAACAAAAGCATATCAGAAAAACTTAAAGCAAATATTTTGCATACAAGTAATTTGGAAGGTATCATACAAGACCTGAAGACCCAGTTAGCAAGTAGCATAACTGAAAAGGATGAAGCCATATGTCTGCTGAATCAGCAGCACAGTGAGGAGAAACAAAATCTCAAATGCGAAATGGAGGAGGCTGTAAAAAGAGCAGAAAAAGAAAAGAGTTTGGCTCTTGAACAAGTCGACACACTCAAGAATAAGATGACTGAGATGAAAAGGAAAGTAGAGTCCAGGTTTGCTCAGAACCATAACACTATGAAGTCTCTACAGAGTAAGGTAGAGGATATGGAAAAACAGATAGCAGAGAAGGAAGAACACCTTCAGACACTCACTGCAAGCATCGACAATCAGTCCATTAGTAAGTCAGAAATGGACCAGGTACTGAGTGAGAAAGAACAAACGGTAAGTGCCTTGACCATAGAGATGGAAAACTGCACAAGGAGGATCAGTGAGCTGGAGTTCCAGCTTGAGATGCAGACAAAAGGCAAGGAACATCTCATGAGTGAATTGGAGCACCACCACAGCATAAAGGAGAGTGAAAAAAATGAGCTGATCCAACAGCTACAGCAAGCCCAGGAACAGTTCTCTCAGAGAAGTTGTCTTGTTCAGGAAACCGAAGAAAAGCTCAAGGCTTTAGAGCAAGACATCCAGACTGCCAGACAGAAACTAGAAGGTCAGCAAGAAGACTTTGATAGGGAGAAGGCAGACATCATAAAAGCAAAAGATGAAGCTTTGAAGACAGCTGAGGAAAGTGCATCTAAAGTAGTAGAGTTAAAAAAGAAAGCTGAGCATAAAATTGGCTTGATTCGGAAACAGCTAACCTCACAGATTGAGGAAAAGGAGCAAACTATCCAGGCTCTTCAAGCACAGCTGAAGGACATCAGGCAGATGCAGAATGAGAGGGAAATGCAGATTAAGAGTTTAGAAGAGAATGGGACGATATTGGAGGAGGTAATCAACAACCTAAAAGAAGAGCACACAAACGCACTGCAAATCTTGAAGGACACATATGAGGAGAAGCTGACCACTCTTTATAAAGAGGCATCTGTAGAGAGTGAGACTGCTGCAGCAGGTAGAGAAAGAGAGGGAAACAGCCTTTCAAGGCTCAGGGATCTGGAAACCAAAATTGTTGAATCTGAACAACAGAATGCTACCCACAAAGCTGAAATCAGTTGCCTTAAAGAAGAACTTCTTAAACAGTCTGCATTGGTTCAGGAGCTTCAGGTACAAATTAAAGAGAAAGAAACTAATGCTATACAAAGGGAGGAGTGCTCTGTAGAGCAAACCTACAAAATCTTAGGTATGGAGCCTTTGAGATCTGTGCTGATGGAAGAAAATGACACAAACATGAAACAGGTAGACTGGGAACGTGAAAAGGATCTCTTGGTGAAAGAGTATGAGATGAAACTGCAGGACCTCAATAGGATACTGGAGGAAAAAGAGGATCAGCTTAGATCCAAGGAAAATGTACAGAAGAGACTTGAGACTGATGGTGAATGTGTTATTGATGGACCCAAGGGCTCTGAGAATGACCTAAAGGAAAAACTGATGGAAGCTGAGAAAGAAAAGCATAAGATTCAAAAAGATTACTCTCAAATACAGAAAGACCTTCGCTCACTGAGGAAAGAGCATGAAAAGGAACTGGAATACCTGAAGAAAGAAATGTCAGAGGAGAATGAGAAGAAACTTAAGTAAGTAATCGTTGCTTAGTTTTTTCCCTCCGGTTATCACTCCTGGAAATGACTCAAGTGACAGAGACATATCCTTCAAATCACTGTTTCTTAACAGACTTGAAATGGAAGATATGGAAATGAAACACAACTCTGCTCTTAAGCAGCTGATGAGGGAGTTTAACACCCAAATGGCTCTGAAAGAAAAAGAACTTGAGGCCTCTGTGAAGGAGGCTGTTGGTAAGAGTATGCTTTATTTGTGTCAGATTTTAAACTTTTTTCCAAGTACCTAGTAGCTTTAATTCCTCTAAATGATCCAGTTGATCTTTAATAGATAAACGTACCTATTTACTACAGTGAAAATGTAAAACATCACATCAAATCTTATTTATCATGTTTCTGCCTCTATTTTTAAAGAAGGATTTCATGACTGATTTTGTTCTGTATGAGCTTAACTTAATGTGTTATCTCTATTGTTTCTGGACAGAAAAGGCCCAGATCGTTGAAGCTGAGCTAATGGAAAGCCATAGAGATGAAGTTTGTCAGCTCCAAAAGTTAATTGGCCAGAAAGATGATGACTTAAACAAAACTGTTCAACGTTACGAGCAAGTCCTTCAGGTGTGATGCACTCAGCATTTTAAACTTCAGATGACATTTTAGCAGCAAGTTTGTTTGGCATGGGTGATAAAAAAAATTCTTAGTTAATGTAATCTTAGTCACAATCTGAAGGTGAAGGTAGGAAAAAGCTGCTGCTTTCAGAGACTGAAATATTATGTCTATTAACAGTATTTAGGCTGAAACATTTTGGCATGTCCATTTAAGGGAATTAATATAAAATGTGATTTCTTGCTCTAACTGTACTTTTCAGCATGATTGAAGTATCACTTTAACCATTACTCCCTGGATCCCCTCAGAGCTATGTTACGTTTTATACCTGAAGTGTTTTAAATCAGCTCTTACAATTGTGACGGAGAAAGTTTTTGCATACATGACCTGTGTAGTCTGATGAACGGCATGATTATTTTCAGCTGTCTCAATATAAAAAAAGATTCATATTTGAAGTCTGGAAACAGAATTCTGTAATCTGACTCTTTCTTGGGAAACTGTCAAATCTAACTGCAGAGTCGTGAAGAGGAGATGGGAACTCGCGTATGGGAGGTACAGAAAGAGCTAGATGAACTTCAGCAGAGGAGCCTCAGTGATCCTCAGGTATGTGTGAGAGGTTCCCACAGCCACTACCAGATGGAGCTATTTACCTCCCCATAAAATCTACAGTTATGTTCTCTCATCTCGCATGGCTCACTAAGAGAATTTGTTATGGCAGGACTCTTATGTCAGAGATACTGGGGCAAAATGGCTGCTTTCCAGAAACACTGGGGTTGTTTTATAGATTTCCTAGAGAAGTTCCTTCAGCATTTTTAGAGTTTTATACTGTAAGGATATGGTTTAAAACCCTGTTCTTGATTAAACCTTCAGAGAGAGTTTTATACTGTAAGGATATGGTTTAAAACCCTGTTCTTGATTAAACCTTCAGAGAGAGCATCCTAGTAAGGTAGATTTATGTCTTGTGTGAGTACATACAAACGTTTTCCCCATGTTTTTTAAGGGTGGTTTCAAAGTTTTGTCCCCTTAAGCATTGATGCCTCTAGCTCTCATACTTTTGTGCCTTCCATACATTTTTAATATAAGGATTTATTACAGAAGGTTGATCACTAAACAGGTTCTAATCTCCTCCATTTGTGTCTATGTAGACCAACCATGAACTGTTTACCACATTTTCCATATTCAGCTAGGTTTGGTGCATGATCATTGTCAATGAACTGATGAACCTCACCCAAATTTGCATTCAATATTCATGACAGTTCATGAATTAACTATATGCATCAATCCTGTATTTCAGAGTCTGGAAGACCTTCAGGTCAGTTTCACAGCAAAACCTTTTTCTTTCTTGGTTAATTTTTTTGTCTTCATTGATCAAACTTGTTTATTGTTATTAGTGGGTTTTTTTTTTTTTTTTTTTTACCGTAAGTCGTACTTGCTTAAAACTGTTTAAACCTTCTAACAATGCTTAGGTCCAGCTTGCTGAAAAGACAACCCAGCTGAGTGAAGCCAGGCTGAAGGAGCAGGAGTACCACGAGAAGGTGGGTGAGGACCGTGAGAGAAGAATAGAAGGAATGCCACTGGTCATGGCATACACCAGTTTTGACATTTACAACAAAAAAAAGCCAAACTAACAAAAAACATTACCTAAAGTTAATTGTTCATAAGTTTACTCGTACTTAAAGTTTACATTGGACTTCAACAAAACTCTTACTGTGCTCCTTATATAGTAAGTAGGCATTTTCACAGGTAGTTCTTTATTCCATGTTTCAGTCAAGGTTACTACTCGGTTTAACAGGCAGTTATGGCTGTTTTTGAACAGATTCATACTCTGGAGGACAAGGTACGAAGCACAATTAAAAAAACGGTGGTGACTCACCTAGGAAGCACATACAGAGGTAAATAATCCCACACATAAAACGAGCAACCATTGAATGATGGTATCATCATGTATTTTAAAGCTTTAAAGCACTACCCCCCTACTGCAGAGTTGTATTGTAGTACTGGGGTTGAAATTCCAGCCGCACCATGTGCCGACCATGATCAAGATGTGCTTGCATATAGCGGCTGCTTTACAGACCTTGCAGGGAAATTGCATCAATCAGGCAGCTCTGTTACAAACACAGACAATTAAACAAGCGTCTAAAACATGGGGAACAAGGGGGAGGTGTGGGCTGGTCATGTCCTAGACCAGGGGTGGCCAACCCGTCATAGACAAAGAGCCACTTTTCTTACTGTGTTACGACAAAGAGCCACATCATACATGGGCGAGTGTAGATTGTTGGGGGGGATAATCTGTCTGTGGGTAAAGGAGTAGAGGAGGTTAAAAGCTCATCTCTGTATATAATGGTTTTCTCAGAATGTACTCACCCCAGTCTCTCCAATCTTCCCATGAAATATTTGAATTGATGGTCTTTAGGCAAAAGTCTGAAACCTTGATTGTTCTCATTCAATACTTGTAGCATACATTTAAGAACTCAACTAGAGTATTGAAGCATTGCCATTGAAGCACTGTGCTACTGATTTGGATCTTGGTGAAACCTCCCGAGTGATCATTAATTTATTTAATCTCCCACTGAGACGTTGCGCTAAAGAAGGGGGCTTCCCACCAAATTTCACAGGTGTAATTATAATTCACCCTTCTAAAAAAAATGGCCTCTTAACAACCTAATTGTGTGTAAACAAAAAAACCATCAACTGTTACCCTCTCTTACTAATTCAAAGTAGTCCAGTGTTTCATTAAACCTTATTGCATGTGAAATGCTCTCAGCATTAAGAAAACTCTGTTCACCTCAAGCTGCTCATGCTTGTAATTAAAGTTTTGTGGTGTTAATTCCTTATCTCCTCCTTAAATAAAAAAAATGGTAGTATATGCTTCTTTCTTGTAGGAGGTATGATGCAAATCATGAATTGCATTATAACATTTTTATTCACAAGTAGTTTTAAATGTGTGCTAATATCAGAAGTAAACCAAAGCGTATATCTTTATTGAACTCTGTTGTCTGGTGTTGTCAGGCTTAGAGAAAGTAGAATCTCAGGTTCCCCCCTTTTGCTCCTGCTGTGCCTGCAGCATGGGTTCAGACAGGCCATCTCGAGGTCAGTTAGCTGGACAGGATTATTTACAACACTCCCTCTTTATCTTTGCTTCTGGATCAAAGACTTGTTTGCGTTAGCCAGACACCTCTGCTCCCTGTACAGTTGTCTGTTTCAACACATCCTGAGGCCTGAGTGTCATCTACCACTGTTAAATGGATATTGCAGAGAGGCAAACGGCTCCGTCTGCCTTAATGCAGACTGCCTGGAGTGATACAAGGCTAATCTGGTCACAGCTGGGTACTGTAAATTGAAGTCTTTCTCAAAATTTTTCTAGTTGGCACTTTATGGAAGGCTGCTGCATCTTTCCTGTGTTTGTTTTATTTGCATCCATGGTTGCATGTATAATCAACTATTACTTCAGAATGAGTAATGCAGAATTAATAGAAAGCATATAACAATTTTTTTTCAATCATATACATGATTTCATAGTTAAAATGTTTCTTGCTCCTGCTATAGGAAAGGTGCTTTGATTAGTTCCCAATCCAATAAATAGATGCTATATATAGTATAAATATATACACATTTATTTATGAATTGTTTTTCTTTTACTAAACCTGCATGCCTAACTAACATGATTGGAATCAGAGACCTAACTCTGTAACTGTGTGTGTGTGTGTGTGTGTGTGTGTGTGTGTGTGTGTGTGTGTGTGTGTGTGTGTGTGTGTGTGTGTGTGTGTGTGTGTGTGTGTGTGTGTGTGTGTGCGCGCGCGCGCGTGTGTGTGCGCCTGCCAAAAGCAACACTACAGCACGCATGCATATTTATGTATATTCTGCCTATAAATGTCCATGCATGGACCAAACCCTCAAGCACCAGCTTGTATAATAAGTGAACTAGTTGTCTAAACAAAGGTGCACATTGATCCCTTTTCCACCAGCTACAGTGCAACAGTGATCGTCTCTTTGCACTAACACTAAATCACTGATGTTAAGGTAATACAGACTAAGCAGAATCAAGTTTGCTTAGTTCATAAAGCTGTCATCTGCCTGATCTGGTTGTAATTAGGGTACTGACAGAGCAGCATGTGGGAGAGACACAAGCTGGAGGGCAAAGAGAGGAAGACAGGGGCTGGTTACCAGCAACATTTAACTATAGTGTACATTAAATTGTCTTATTTTGTGTTCTGCAGAACCCTCAAACTACAGTGCTGATCCCCTCTCTGAGCACACAGAGTTTGAGTATCTGCGGAAGGTGATGTTTGAGTATATGATGGGGCGAGAGACAAAGGTATGTATCAAAATCCCCAAAAGGAGAGTCCACTTTGCAAGTGCAATCACAATTGCATTCCACAATTGCAGTTACTTCTTGCATTTTATGTAGTACAATTATGGCATTTTGATATCAAAGTACAAAATTGTTTGCTTGTATACAAGGTATAGTTGAATGGATTCATACAGAAGAAAGGATTCAACTGGAATCCCAACTGAAAAGAATCTTGTTCTTACATGAAAACGTCCACTGCCATGTGGGAACCCAACACAAAAGCCATACTGTGTCCATGTAGCAGGACCCTCATTAACGACTCTTGCCCATTTAGCTGGGGCTAATTAATGGCCCGGTTACAGCACCCTAAAGTCAGCAGGAGCCCCTGGGTTAACAATAAACAGCCAGTGGCCCTATGACATCACAGCAAGCCTCCCTGTGAGGAAGGATGTCCGGTGTACGGCCCGATGAGGCATTCCCCACACATGACGCAGCCTCGCCTGCCATTTTAAGAGCACAGCCGGAGCAGCAGTGCTGTTTCCGATTACAGCCGTATTTCTAGGCCAAGCACACACTCCCTGGCAGACCAGGTCTGGAGCTGATTACACAGCATGTGGCAGATAATAAGAATTTTTGTCTTTGCATGGTGTAATTGTTCACAGAAATGTGTGAGTGATGGCAAGGCTCACATAGTGCCTCACTGCTCCTTATGGTTTCTCTGAAACAATCTTGACCTTCAAATATGAGTATATCAGGTTAAGTACTAGGGTTTGGGTTGTTAACTGTTCATACTGAAAGACATGTCATGATCCTGAAGGTAAAGATTTGTTCCTTTATTTTATTGTGTAACACGTGTAACATTGTAACATTACCCAGCACTTATTAATATTTTCTGAAGTGTAGTGCTAACATGAAGTGTCGGTGTGCTGTCACTGGTGAAGTTTGACATAGCAGCCTACTCTAAACCTTATCATGTTATTCATGTGGCTGTATCATGTTATCCATGTGGTAATACAGATTAGGTACTTTTAACACTTTTTTGTGCAAATTTTTCTTATTTACAGACAATGGCCAAAGTCATAACTTCCATGCTTAAGTTTCCTTCAGACCAGGCACAGAAGGTTCTGGACCGTGAAGATTCTCGGGTGATGGTAAACGTTTTAGATTTCCAGATTACAGATTATCACATTTTCAGATTATCTGTCAGTAACTGCATTATCATTGTGAATACATATAAATTACTTACATATATCTAACAAATGAGTGGTGATCTTTCAGTACACCCACTGATGTCTCCAATGTGTACATCTTTAAATTTATCATTTGTAACTGCACAAAAAGCAATAGCAATTGTGTGTGTGTGTGTGTGTGTGTGTGTGTGTGTGTGTGTGTGTGTGTGTGTGTGTGTGTGTGTGTGTCCACGTGTGTTTGTGTTACAGCCTTGGCTCCGGTGAGGTGGAAATGCATGTTCCATACTTGTACCTGTCAGAGGGAAAGAGATTGTGTTGCTGCTACTGATGATGGTTCAGAGGAGCTAGAACTGCTATTCAATAGACTTGAGTGTGTGTGTGTGTGTGTGTGTGTGTGTGTGTGTGTGAGAGAGAGAGAGAGAGAGAGAAGGGCAGAGTAAGAGATAAGTGTATAAAGGAGTGATTGAACAGTCCCTCGTACAAGGAACTAGACTGTTGTTGCCAGATTTAGGGAATCTTCCTCAATTTAGGTTCTGCAAAAAAATTATATAATTTATTTTGATTCTCTTTTTTTAGCAGTTTTTATGTAGATTTTGTATGAATTAAAGTTTTGTGTTCTTTGCTCACTTGTTTATGGTGAAATGACCCTTTCCATGTCTCTGCACATATATGTATCAATTAAACACAGGCTCTTGGTACTCTTTGTTTACTGCAGCTTTTTAACTCTGATGCTGTTTTGGGGAACTGACTTAAATAGACATACTGTAAATTGTATATAATAATTGGAAAAGAACCATGAATCTGTACAATAAAGCACATCATGACTGCATTATTACATTTTAAAATGATGGCTAATAAAATTTTATTTACACTAGTTCTGGATGTTTTGGCGTTTGCTGCAAACTCTTAATATTGCCTTAATACAATACAATCTACCTCAATATTAAGGTATGCTCTGTTTCACTTATATATCACATGAGTTCTTTCAACTCTAATGACTTTAGTACAAATGCCTCGTAGAGACACATACTTGCTTACTCTAGATGGCGGCATTGAACATAGATTGTTGAGTCCTGGCTGTAGTAATATGAAATGTGACGCTCAACATACGTCTTAGAACCAGCGCACTTAATGCCAGGAGAAACTACGGGTAGCTAGTTTTAAAGATCCACAAGCAGATGAACAAATATAGAACCAGGTTTTTCCTGGAACCGCAATTTTTTTTTATTTCTCTCATCAACGTATTACGACTAGTTGAATAAACTTAAGAGTAACAGTTTAAATGTTTCTTAGTCCGTCATTGGGGCGTTCGAGTCACTTAGTGCTAGTTCTCGCATCTCCTTATACTGCGTTGAGGATGTGCTGCAGGATGTCTGAACAAGTAACACAGAAAAGAGGACTCTTGGATGTTGTTTACATATATTTGTATGTATATTTGGCTTATTCATACAACATTGATTTGGAACACCCCGTAGTATTTCGAGGACCAGATGCGACGTTTTTTGGATACTCAGTTCTTCAACATATCCATGACAATTCACGTTGGTAAGTATCATGTGCATTGTGTAAAGTGTTAGTTGACTCATCTCTTAATATAGTTGAACAGCTGCGTTATCTTGCCAGTTTGAAAATAAACTTACAGATTTATTTCGCGTTATGGGGTGAACAGAGTTTTTGAGTGTAACTCAAGTCAGAATGTCCAAATGCCTTCCTAGCGGTTTCTTAGTAATTCATTTGTGAGGTTATAGACTACAGTGGGCTGTATAGACTACATTTTTCATCCTGTAGCTCTTCTATACGTGAGTTCACGTTGCTGTATTTTGCAAACAAAAACTTGTGGTCGCCGCACAAGATCTAAGCCGTGTATTTAGCCATGGTAGGCGAATCATGTCTTACAGCGGGATTGCTTGAGCGGCAAGCAGTAAGCTTTAATGAGCAAGTGAAATGTACAACAAATCCTTCAAATGTGATTAATGTTTGTTACATCGTAATGACAGAAAAACTTAAGATAACCTTGAAT